>NC_133657.1:41743852-42343852 GCF_009905375.1 Apium graveolens | reverse complement strand
CCAGGCCTGCTGAGGATGATAGCTCTTCCTCCTCCTCCGAGACGACAGAGACATTCAGCGAGAGCGGAGAGGATGATGATATGGATGCCGAGGGTACCTCAGCTCCTTAGAGCTTTTTCAGCCCTGGGTGGCTTGTTTTCTTTATCTTATTTTCGAGACTTTATCTATCGAACTTCTTGTAATATTTATCCGATCTATTTTATTTATCACCTTTTATGCTTGCATCCATGCATTTGGTTTTTACTTGTTAGGCCATAAATATACTTTGAAGAACTCATGAATTTCATAAATTGTCTGGGATTCGTCCCTTACACAAGTCTTAATAAACTTCGTAATAAAACTAGAACATATAAATCCTAAGCAAGCAAAGCTTCAAGGTGCTTTTCAACCTACTCACCATCCTAACAAGTGAGAATTATATCCAGCTGCCCTACACATAGTAAACCTTCAGGTTTTGTGCATGCCAAGTTCTCGGGACTTCAAAACCATCCATAGTCTCTAGCTTGTAGGTTCCTCTACCCTGAACACTCTTGACTCTGTACGGCCCTTCCCAATTCGGGGCAAGCTTCCCTTTTTGTCCTACACCAGATGCTTCTATCTTCCTCAAGACTAGATCACCTTGTTTGAAAAACCTTTTTTTAACCCTTAGGTTGTAGTAGAATGAAGCCTTTTTCTGATATTCTACTATCTTTGCATGTGCCTTATCTCGCACTTCATCGATTAGATCCGGGGCTAACCTCTGCCCTTCTTCATTTTCTTCTGCATTAAAAGCCTGAATCCTTTGAGAGGAATGTGATATCTCCACTGGAACTACTGCTTATGCCCCATATGCCAACATGAAGGGAGTTGCTCCTGTCGTGACTCTACAGGTAGTCCTATAGGCCCATAATATGGGAAGTATCTCATCCACCCAATTATTTCTTGACTTCTCGATCCTCTTCTTTAGTCCATCCAGGATTATTCAATTTGCTACTTCTGCTTGCCCATTGGCTTGTGGGTGAGCCACAGAGGTGAACCGTAACTCAATTTCATTTTCTTCACAATACTTCTTGAATTCCTCATTGTTGAATTGTGTTCCATTGTCAGCGACAAGGATACGGGGAATTCCATATCGGCACATAATGTTTTCCCACAGGAATTGTGCAACCTGCTTAGTTGTGATTTTGGCCAAGGGTTTGGCTTCAATCCACTTGGTGAAATAATCAATGGCTACAATCAGAAACTTCCTTTGTGTCGTGGCCATAGGGAAAGGCCCCAGAATATTCATCCCCCACATAGCAAAGGGAATGGGTGAGTTGATACAGATCAGCATCTCGGGAGGTTGTCTAACAACAGGTGCATGCTTCTGATAGCGGTCACACTTCTTCAAATATTCTTTTGCATCAGCCATCATTTCTGGCCAATAAAAGCCTAGACGAGTTATCTTATGAGCCAAGGCCCTGCCCCCAAGTGTTGTCCACAAATACCTTCATGCACTTCTTCTAGAGCCAAGCGTGCCTCATTGGGCCTGAGACACCTTAAGTAAGGAACCACGAAAGATCTTTTATACAGAATCCCATATACCAAAGTGTACCTTAGTGCCCGAACAGTTAACTTCCGTGCTTCAGTTGCATCGCTTGGCAACCAACCGGTTTGAATGTGAGCCTTAATGGGATCAATCCATGACATCCCCAGTCCTATAGGAGCCACAAGCTTAACATCTATGCTTCGTGTCTTCAAAATACGGAAGTACACACTTCCTGAACTTTCTTCTATTTCAGATGAAGCAAACTTTGATAATGCATCTGCCTTAGCATTTTCCTACCTTGGAATGTGCTCAATATGGCATTCATTAAATTGGGTCATCACAGCCCTTACTAGGTGGACATACTTAGCCATCGTATCATCCCTTACCTCAAATTCTCCCTTTACCTGGGATATGATCAGCTTCGAGTCTCCACGGACGTTTAAGTTTTTGACTCTTAGTGTCCCAGCTAGGCCAAGGCCAGCTATCAGGGCTTCATATTCCGCCTCATTATTTGTGGTTGGGAAGTCTAGCTTCATAGCATACTCAATTAAGAACCCGTCAGGGCTTTGTAAAACCAATCCTGCTCTATTGGAATTTGTTTTTGATGCTCCATCAAAATAGAGAACCCAATAGTCTTTCTCATCCTTCTCTTTGTCCCCATTATCGACTCCCTTGTCTTGTGGTGTGGTATCTCCCTACCCCCCGACTTTTTGCTTGGGTATGGTACACTCCACCAGGAAGTCAGCTAGTGCCTGGGCTTTTATTGCCGTTCGCGGCTTATACTTGAGATCGAACTCTCCCAGCTCTATTGCCCACTTAATCAATCTCACACTTGCCTTGGGACTGTGAATGATATTTCTCAGTGGCTGATTTGTTAGCACCTCAATCTGTTGAGCCTGAAAGTAAGGACGCAGCTTTCTCGAAGCCATTACCAATGCTAGAGCAAATTTCTCAATAGTTGAATAATTCAATTCAGCACCATCCAGAATTTTGCTGACATAGTATACGGGTTTCTGGACTTTCAGTTCCTCCTTAACCAACACTGCGCTCAAGGCACTCTCTGAAACAGCCAAGTACAAGAATAAAACTTCACTCAAAACTGGCTTGGCCAACAATGGGGCCTGTGCCATATATTGCTTCAGTTCTTCGAAAGCCTTCTGGTTTTCTTCACTCCATACAAAGTCCTTAATATTTTTTAATGACTTAAAGAATGATAGGCACTTGTCTCCTGACTTGGAGATGAATCGTCCTAGCGCAACAACCCTTCCTGTGAGCTTTTGAACATCCTTAACAGTTTTTGGTGGTTCCATGTCCAGGATTGCCTTTATTTTATCGGGGTTAGCCTCAATTCCTCTCTTTGAGACCATCAATCCCAAGAATTTTCCAGATCCTACTCCGAAAGCACACTTCGTAGGATTCAACATCATCTTGTGGTACCTCAAGACCTCAAAAGCTTCCCTCAAATGGGTTATATGATCAGTCTTTACTAGACTCTTGACTAACATGTCATCAACATAGACTTCCATAGTCTTACCAATAAGATCCTTAAAAATTTTATTTACCAACCTTTGATAGGTGGCTCCTGCATTCTTAAGACCAAATGCTATAACAAGATAACAATAAACACCAAAGTCAGTGATAAATGATACCTTTGGAATGTCATCCTTGTGCATCTTAATCTGATTATATCCGCTAAATCCATCCATGAAACTCAGCATCTCATGCCCAACAGTGGCATCAATCAAAGTATCAATCCTTGGCAATGGAAAACAGTCTTTAGGGCATGCATCATTCAGGTCAGTGAAGTCTATACACATCCTCCACTTCCTATTAGCCTTCTTCACCATTACAGGATTTGCTAACCATTCCGAAAATTGAATCTCTTCAATGAAACCAGCCTCTAAGAGCTTTTCTACTTCCTGTTTTATAGCCTCTTGTCTTTCGGGGGCAAAATTTCTTTTCTTTTGTTTCACTGTCTTCCTGCTTGGATCCACATTTAACTTGTGAGTAATCAGCTCCGGGTCTATGCCTGGCATATCAGCTGCTGACCATGCAAACACATCACTATTTTCTTGCAAAAATTTCACCAACTTCCCTCTAAGGGGCTCCTCTAATATGGCTCCAATGAAAGTCATCCTCTCAGGATTCTCGGGGTCTAAAGGAATCAAAACCAAGTCTTCTGCTGGCTTTCCTCTCTTCTCATCATTTTCTCGGACATCCATATCTTCAATAGAAAGAACCTGCCCCCGACTCCATCTGCCCTCAAAGAGGCCACATAACAGCTTCTTGCCATTTTTTGATCTCCTTTCTCCTCTCCAATCCCATTCCGGGTGGGAAACTTCATAACTGAATGGTAGGAAGAAGGGACTGCCTTGAAGGCGTGTATCCCTGTCCTCCTCATGATAGCATTATAAGTTGAACTAGCCTTTACCACCACAAAGTCCAACATCTGCTTTGCCTTCCTTGGTTCCTGGCCTATGGTGGTTGGCAACTTGATTATCCCTTCCACAGGACATTCCACTCCTGCAAATCCATATATCGGCATATCAGTTGGTGTCAACTGGGAGTCGTTATACCCCATCCTTAGAAAAGCATCATGGAGCAAGATATCCACTGAAGCACCGTTATCCACAAGGACCCTTTTGACCGGGATATTTCCTATTACCGGTGTTATGACCAGCGGGTCGTCATGAGGAAACTTTACTCCCTCTAGGTCAGAATCGTCAAAAGCCAATATTACTCATGTCCTGGCCCTCTTCGGGGCTTCTCCAACAATATGCATAACCTCTCTAGTATATGCCTTTCTGGAATTTTTGGACAATTCAGCAGCAGTTGGGCCTCCAAAGATCGTGTTTATCACAGGCCCTCGAGGTCTTGGCCCTCCATAAATTGTGTTTATAGTTGGCCCTCTAGGCTGGGGGTTTCGCCCCTGATCGTCTTGGTCTTTCCTTCGATCATCGAAGTTCCTTCTCATGTTGTTGTTTCTATCCCCTCCTTCTCCTGTATATTTGTTCAATCTTCCTTTTTGAATCAGAAACTCAATTTCGTCTTTCAATTTCCTACACTCATCGGTGTCATGGCCAACATCTTTGTGAAATCTGCAATATTTGCTTTTGTCTAGCTTGGTAGGATCAGCCTTCAGAGGGCTTAGGCCAACGAATATCTCGATCTTTCTCGATTTCCATCAAGATCTGGCTTCTAGGAGCATTCAGCTTAGCGTATTCGGTGAAATTTTGCCCAGGTCCTCCCTTCTTGGGGGTTGAATCAGGGTTTTGCTCGGTTCTAGGATACTTGTCCTTAGCGATATACTCCAGATCAGTTTTTCACTTCTTGCCTCCAGTGGGCTCATTACTTACTACGGTCTTCCTCATGCTTTCTTCAACTTTGATATACTTCCCTGCCCTCTCCTGGAGCTGCAACATGCTTTCAGGGGGGCGTTTCGCCAAAGACATCTTAAAGAACTCGTCCCTAGTTCCTTGTTGCAGTGCTATCATGGCTACCTTATCATCAAGGTCTGGGACTTTTAAAGCCTCCTTTGTGAAACGATTCAGGTAATCTCTCAAGCATTCCTTTGCTCCCTGCACAATGCTCATAAGAGATGTAGAACTTTTCTCATGAACTCTTCCACTGATGAATTGCTTAATAAAAGCCTGACTTAATTCTTTGAACGACCCAATAGAGTTTGGGGGCAAGCGACTGTACCATCTTTGAGCCATACCCGACAGGGTTTGAGGGAAGGCCCGACACTTTATAGCATCATTCATGGGTTGCAACAACAGTGCATTAGAGAATGTCCTAACATGACTAGCGGGATCTCCCGTGCCATCATAGGCTTTGATGGTTGGCATCTTAAACTTCCTTGAGCTATGGGCATTCATTATCTCTTCAGTGAAGGGAGGAGTAGGATCATCAGGATCTCCAAGGGGAAGGAGATTGCTTGGATCAGTTCTTGGGACAACAGCCCTTCTCCGTGCCGGACCATCCAGGTCTATGACAGGAGGAGGATTTCTCCCCCTAGGGGGTATCTGGAGTCTGGTGGCCTGGTGAGCTTCTAAGTCGCGCCTCAGCCATTGGATTTCAGCCTCATGAGCCCTGATCCTTTCCTACACTTCTTGGGGATTCACCCCTTGGGTGTTTTGAGGTCGTTGTCTTCCATCGGCCATCGGCTCTTTGCCAAGATGCCTCCTTCTTGGGGCTACTTCATCATCGGAAGATTCGGAGTCTCTCTCAGTATAAGGACCGGAAAATTCCCGATCCTCGGGGATAGGAGCCAAACCTCGTATATAGGGGGGCGATTGCCCTCGTGCTTCACTTCGCCCAACATGTCTACTTCCTCCAACCTCGGGGCAAAGGGGCATCCCATAAGGGGGGTTAGTAGTAACAACAATTGAATATTCATACCCGACGGGTCGAGAAGTCACAGGTACATGTACTTGTTGAACTTGAGGATTCGTACCTTGAATAGTCGGGGGAGTCGTCCCTTGTGGCTGAGGTTGAGTTGCCCCTATGTGGGCTTCCCCTTGAGTAGATGCATAAGTTAAGTGGGGAGGAATCTCCACGGTTGACGAAATCACCTGGGTTGTCCCTGATGGTGTTCCTTCCTCCAAGGCTCCAATTGTTCTCCGTGTTCTCGCCATGGTTATTGTTGTGCTTTCCCACAGACGGTGCCAAATGTTATGGATTAAAAACTAATATATATAATTACTGTATTTAGTACTAAGGAACGTGAGCTTTAAGGCTCGATTTGACTGCTCTTGTGTTTCGTGACTCAATCTTCCTTAACAAGATGCCTACGTACCTTGCTGATTGCCAAGGATCAAGTCAAAAATGTAGTTCTGATTTGTGGGTTGAGGCCCCTTATATAGATGTGGGAGTCCTTGAATTGGACTTGGTATAGTAGACTTGGTGGTCAAGTCTCTGAATTAGGATAGACTT
Source organism: Apium graveolens (assembly GCF_009905375.1). Taxonomy (NCBI): domain Eukaryota; kingdom Viridiplantae; phylum Streptophyta; class Magnoliopsida; order Apiales; family Apiaceae; genus Apium; species Apium graveolens. The sequence goes on along the minus strand of NC_133657.1, from coordinate 42,337,410 downwards.
AGGAGTCCTAAGAAGTAGGAAGCTGATTCTTTATCCCATGAGGTTCCTTGGAGGCCAATCTACAAGAATTTATATCCCCACTAGGACTTATCTTAATAGCTATTTTTCTTCCTTATTTATTAATTAAGAAATTAATAAATAATCAGGGTTTTTGGGCCTTCTTTGTTCACTCAGGCCTGATCTGGTCCATCAGGCATGATCAACATGTTAACCTTTCTGGTCTGAATGTCATACATCTTCTTATTAGGCCTTGCAGCCCAAACTGTAATATTTAATTATGTAATCAGGATTTATTTATCCCTATCAATTATCTAGTCATTAAAACTAATCATTCATAACTTAGGCTAATCCTCCAAAAGCGGTGCTACATGAAACCCTTGTCTGATCGCTCTGCCTCTGCACACTACCATGAATCAAGAAATGCGGGCACGCACGACATCCCTAACCTGCTCCATTAAAGTGGTGATGAGGTCTAAGATAGTCGCAAGTAGAGCTGGATCAATCTGACCCTCAAGATGGCCTCTAGCTGTAACTCGGGTGGTAGCCTCAATCATTTCCATGCTATAAGCTAATCCTGTCGGAAGTACCCCGCCCTCAATCCTTGGTGCAGTAAGTCGATCCAACAGATCACTCCTAACATTACGGGCCTCAGACAGGCCGTCCAAAGTCATATAATAATCGGCGATAAGAGAAGCCTGAGTGGTAGCATCTAGCAGTCCATGGGGTGCAGGTGGTGCAGACCCAGGAGATCCAAATGGATAACCAAGCACGGTATCAGGTGACAATGGTGCAGGAGATAAAGGTGGCATTTCCTCAGTAGGTGCTGGGCTCTGTATAGGGGAGGGAACAGGAATTGGTGGAACCTCATGGATGTCTACAGGAACCTCTGGAAGAGGGTCTGATACTGGTATAATTGGTGCTGTGGAAGTCCCCACTCCTTCTGCCCTCATTATCCTTTGTGCCCTTGGTAACTCTTCATCCTCTAGTGCCACCCTCGCGGCCATTCTAGCTCTGGTAGTCGTCCTGACTACGGTCATCCATTCCTCAGCGGTCCTCTCTTCATTCTCGTCAGGATCTTCCACGAGATCCTCCTCAGCAATAATCCCTTCTGGGATAACATCCTCAACCGCAACATTCTCAATATGAATCTCATCCGGTCCCTTGTTAGGGTACCCTATTGGATTCACAATTTGATCTCTAATATGAAATAAAACATCCTCATGCTGATGCTCCTGAACCTCAGGGTTCGGTGCCCCGCTGCCCTATACGAGAACGAACTATGTTACTATCATAATATTTATAAGGGTTCCCGTAAGGGTTTTAACTGTCCGTACTACGTTAGATAGCACGACTATGAACTTGGAAAGAGTTCTTATTATCTTAGTGACCTTATTATCTTAACGTCACATCATCTCTGAGGTTTATAACGCTTGGCTCTGATACCATTTCTGTAACACCCCCAAATCCGGGGTCGGGGATTCGGGTTGTCACGAGTTCCATTTCCCTTATCAATACTTAATCTTAACAGTCAACCAACTACTGCGTACTGTGACCCCACAATATACACACACACCACAAGTTATAGTCTCAGAGATGAATACCAAAAATAACACAAGTCATTTTATTCCATAATTATAAACCATTTCACCTTAAAAAGGGTTTCTGAATAATTTACATATTCCTTGCCATTATTACAATTCATAAATATACATTAGTCTGGTACATCAAAAGTTGAAAGCCTAGCCTATTGGTAGATCCTATCTCAGCTACAACGGCATCAACGCCTACAAGAAACCGCGGAACGTTTCCTATCCGCTCGCGAATTGGGAGCTTGATCTTGTTCATCTTGTCTATCTATTTTTATGTGATGAAAGAAGAAAGTAAGGGTGAGCAACAAGCCCACCGAAATAACATGTATAATAATTAATAATATATGAGCATTCTCATAGTACTCATGAAAGTCTTGATCAAGAAGAAATGAACCAAGTTTGATATCTTAACGCGACCAAGTCGTAAAATATTCAGTATATAAGTATATATACTTTTCAAAATCTTTGAAATCCTCTGCCATGCATAATATACATAGAGTTCCAGTTTATAACTGTATAAAAATATCGTGACAAGGTGATCTCATATATCTAACCTTGTCTCAACGTTTGTTCTGAAAATCTTTATCATGCATAAGATAATCATTTACTAGATATAAGTTGAAAAGGTGAAGTTACGAGATACTCCAATATACTTATATATTTTCTGAATACTACTTGAACTACCACCATTCAAGGTATAATCCGTTTCAAAAGTTCATCACATAGATGAGACTACAAGATAAGATTCGAATAGATTCAATCTTTGAAATATCGTTATAAATAACGAAGTTACGAGATACTTCATTAAGTCCCGATATATACACACACACACATATATATATATACATTTCATACACTCCTTGAAAACCTCTGTTATGAAAATTATAAACAGAGTTGTAATGTCCAATGAATTTGGAAATGAGAAAACCTTGGCATAAACCTGATATCTTGCTGATCAGGCAAAGATACCAATAAGTAACATTTTCTACTAGTAGATGGACGAATTCCCCACTGGTCATCACCCTGGCCGTAATAGGACCTTATGCTGGACTGCCACTCAGCCACTTACGCATTTGATGGACTCCCACTGAGCCACTTATACTTTCATGGACGCCCGATAAGCCCATGTTGCTTATGCCGACTCAAATAGATGAACTTACTTCCCGAACGATGGGCAAGTAATCAAGATATTTTCTCAAAACAACAACCTCGTTGCGAATGTAAAATACACCACTGAGCCGGATCCCTCAGGTTTTGAGCGAGTATTAAATCCCCTTCGAAAGGAAGATCTTAAATATAAAAATGAGTTTTGGGATCCGCTCTAACTTTTAAAAATCATTTTGAAGACTCGAAAACATTTTTAAGAATGTTTGGAGTAATGCTGATTTAATGAAATAAATCAGTCCCGATATATTAGAAAATATCTAAATATTATTATTTAAATAATATTCCCAAAAGGATAATCCTTATAAAAATAATTGAGTAGAAGTTTTAAAACTTATTCTTGAAATAAATAATAAATAACCAAAGATATACGATCTTTATTTAAATAATCAAAAATAAGTTTGATTATCGAAACATTATTCTTTAATAAAATAAAGAATATTATTTAATAAATAAGCGGAGTCATAAGTCCTCGAATGAATATTCAAAATAATATTCATTTAATAAAATAAACGGAGTCATAAGTCCTCGAATGAATATTCAAACTAATATTCATTAATTAAAATAAAGTTATCGAATAAACCTTATTCGATTAATAGTTTTGAAAACTATTCATATATATATATATAAATATAAATATATATATATATATTATACTCGGGAACATCGACTCCCGGTTTAGAAAAACGTTCACCTTTGGGTCCCCTATACTAAGGGTATACGCAACTACTGCTTATCTCTAGCATAGGTATTATGCAACTTATAAGCAATTGAATAAACAATTAGATATCAAGATTACGAAACAGACATGCATATATACCATATCAGCATGCTCCAATATATCGCAAAATTTGCTAATAATAATCATGCACTTATCACAAGATAATGCATATACATATATTTATATCACAACAACAGTATAACGGGTAGAAAACTTGTCTGAGCGACTGGGGGTGATAAAAGGCCTGGGACGAGTCTGGTAACCTATAAACATCATATAAGTTGGAATTAAACCAAAGTCGCTTATGAATCTATACTTTAACCAATTAGACCCTAACGTTCGCTTTCGCGCTTAACGATTCACTTAGGTCGCTCGAGTACCCTCGGCTCCACCATTTTTAATAAATTAACCATTAAGAGTTTTAAGGAGATTCTTTCGCGATACCCTACCAACTGTCTAACCCACTTTACATAATTGTTTCATAACCCAATTATTCATTTAAGGTCCTTAACCAAGGTTTTAAAGTAAGGCGAGGGGTAAAGGTTCAATCGCGAAACGCCGTTACTTAAAACGGTCGTTTCTCCTAAACCGTACATCGGATTCAAGAGAACCACATATCAAAACGAAGCTCGTAACATGAACTATCTATTAATGGCAATGGTCAAAACCTAACAGTGAGTTCACGGGTCCTGATGTTAAGAACAAAAGCAGTCTAAGGTAAATCGGGTATTACGACGGCTATGTTTACGCGATTACCAAATTTGTACAAGTCCAAATCAATCCACAATCAACCCACAATCATTGTTACAACCAAACTTCATCCATATACTACTACAACAGCCCCAACATCTAAAGGTTTCCACTTTATACTACTTCTCAATCATGAACTAAAAGCTTACTTAAGTTCATTAACTAATTACCAAGATTTACCATTCCAAAAACATCACAAAACCAACCAATCTCTAAATACATAATAACCATGCCTCTCATGAACCATAACAAACAAAACCAAACCTAATACTCAAAGTAAAGTTAGGGTTTGGAGGGGTTATACCTTCCTTGGAGAGTGGAGAATCACTTAGGAAGCCTTAAATAACCACTAACTATCTCTACTAAGCTTGGATCTTGAAGAAAATATAAGAAAACACAAAGTTAGTTTCTTGAAAATACTATTCACCAAGAACGTTGATGAATTGATTAGCTATGTTAAACATGGAATCTGGAGCTTAAACTTATGGCTCATCTAAGTTATGAATTATGGAAGCTAAATAAACAAACCTCTTGATTTTTTAAGGTGTGTAGCTTGAGTTTTGAAAATTTTCCTTTGTTTTTCATGGAAAAGCCAAGAGCAAGAATGAGGGGGGAGAAGAAATGCTTCTTGTTTGGTTGCCTAGGTATTTGTGTGATGATTTTCTTGTTAATTAGGTTATTACCATGGTAAATTTTGTGTGGTTCACAATCAACCAACAACACACTTTTTTTTGTCATGCTTAGGTCATCATTCTTATGTCATCTTCCCATGCTTGTCCTCTTCTTATTGGTTTGATGACATCATCATCCCTAACCTCCTTGATTAACTCCTAATTGCTTGCCTAATGACCTCTGATCTATTATACGGTTCGCTTAACTTTCGTTCTCGTTTCTCGTTTGAGGGATCATACCCGGGATCTTATTACTTGGGTTTCCTTAACCTTTCTCAATACATTATATTCCTTTTATGATCCTCTCTTATAATCCTTGAATTTAAATCCTTTTTATCATGTTACCTTATACTCAATTATTTCGGTATCTGGTGGATTTTCGGGAAAAATCAAAGTGTTCGAATTTGGATTCTGACGATCTTTGCATACACTTATATACCATATAGAGTACAAATAAGATCTCAGAATAACAATATAAGAACCCCCACATAATGTGGCATTAAAAGTTTTCTTTTTCAGCAAAATCAGCAAAAACACTACTCATAAGGGTTACAAAAAGTCCAAAATTTTTGGGGTTATTACACCTAACAATTGGTATCAGAGCAGTTTGATTGACATACAAATCAAGATCCGGAAGTTTAGACAAAAACAAGTTCACTCTTGCAGATTTTTTAATTTTCAAAATTTTCTATTTCTTGAAATTTTTGAATCTTAAATAATTTAATCATGACTTCTCAAAAGGTTGGAAGTATTAATGTACCAAAGTTTGACAAAGAAAATTACAATCTATAGAAGAAAAGGATGATTCTCTATCTCAAGGTTGCGAACCCTGATTACATGGAAATTCTGAATGACGGCCCACACATACCTAAAATTGTTGATCCTGATAATGAATGACGTACCATTCCTAAACCAAAATCTGACTGGACTGCATAGGAAAAGGAATTGGTTGCCCTAGATGACAGTATACAGTTGATATTGATAGATTACATGGACTCTGACATGTGTCACCAAATTCTTGTTTGTGAAAGTGGCAAACACATGTGGGACACAATTTAACTGTTAATGGAAGGTACTGAAAATGTGAGAGAGAATCGCCTAAACATGTTAACTACTCAATATGAAGCCTTCAGGTCTCTCCCGGGTGAAGGTGTAACCTCAGTTTATGAAAGACTGAATAGGCTATTAAATGAAATTAGTCTTCATGGAAAGAAGTATGCACATCATGAAATCAACAGAAATTTTTTGTTGACACTCCCTTCACATCTGGACAACAAGGCATAAACAGTTCGTGAACGAGTGGACTTCAAGACCATGAAACTGGAAAAGGTGTATGGAAGAATGAAGACTCATGAGATGGAGTTAGACTAGAAGAGGATCATATATGGGAACAAATCCAGTGATGCCAAAAATGTTGAGTTGTTGAGAACAACTGCACTGGTTGCAAGCAAGCATGGAGACCTGGATATCACTGTTGAGAAGGCCAAGTCTCAAACAAATGTGCTTTTTGAGGCTGAAGTGGATGATGGAAATCTGACTGGGGATCCTGGTGACTACTACACCATGGAAGAATTAAAATAGATGGAAGATCCCACAATGGAAAATCTAGTAGGGATGTTCAACAATATGAGATTCAGAAGGAAGAAAGGTTTCAGGGGCTCAGGGAGCAGTAGCAGAGGGCAGAGATCATCAACAATCAAAAGACAGGGCAAAGGGGTTCATAAAAGGGATTCAGGGAAATCCAAAAAGTATCCAGTCAAGTCCTACATTGCTGAAGGAAAAAGATGGGATGATACAGATGATGAAGAGGAAGAATATGGAAATCTTGCATTGATGGCAGAATCAACTCCCCGGGTATCTATATCACCCCCTGCTAAAATTTGTGATAATGCTGACTGTATAACTTTTAAATAACTTGCTCAAGTATATTCTGATAAACTTTCCTATGATAGACCTAATGTAGAATGTAGTGACAAGTTATGTGCTGAAAACTACAATGTGCTTAGATTAAGATATAGAAATTGGTGCTTATCCCTAAGATGTTCAGAAGGTACTGCTAGTGACTTAAAAAAAGAACTAGAAAAGATCAAAACTGAAAATGATAAGCTAGTTCTCACCAATGTTGCTATAGAAGACCTTAAAACAAGAAATCAATATCTGGAACTTAGAGATAAGAAACATGTTGAGACTATAGAAAGAAAGGATGAGAAGATAAAGGAATTAGGAAACTAAGCTTCAGGCTTATGCTAATTCTGCTAATCTTGCAAAGGAACTCATATCTAGTCAAGTTGTTAGTGGAAAACTTGGAATTGGACTAGATTATAATAAACTTAGGAAATCTAGTAAGAAACATGTGGTGGATAATGAACTTGTAATAAAAGTTGTTAATCCACTAGATACACCACATGTTCTGAAGAATGCTAAGAAACCTTTGTTCAAGAAGGCATCTTCTGAACCTTATGATGAGGAGAATTTGTTCATTCATCATGAGATACTTGTTGAAGATCTTGAAAAGATAAAAGATAAAAATGCTAAGAAATCTGATAAACAAGCATCCCCTGAAAGTGAACAAACTACTACAGGACTAGGTTTTAGTTCCACCACTAAATCTAGTAAGAATAGAAATGGCAGAACAGGAAAGGATGGCCCTAGAAAGGTATGTAATAACTGTGGATCCACTGGACACCTATCTCATGCATGTAAAAAGGTTAAAGTGGACAAAGTAAAAAAATGTTAATATGCATACCATGCCTAGTGTTCCTAAATCTTCCAAGTGTGATAAGCATGATTACATGTCATGTGTTGTTTCATTCATGAAAACGTATCTTGATTACACACACTCACACAATGCATGCCATGATCATGATAATCATATGCATAAGAACAAGAGTAAGTCAAAGACTGCAAGCCCTCCTAGTGCTAGGAAAGAGGCTACCTTCACCAACACCAAAAGCAAAGCTAATGGTCCTTCCAAGGGTGTTAAGAACACAGTCAATGACAATGTAAAGCATGCTGAGTCTGTCAAGAATGTTAAGAAATATGCTAGATATGCATATGTTCCTAAGTACCCTGGACCCAACATGGTTTGAGTACCAAAGAAATCTTAATCTCCTTTGTATACAGGGCATAAAGAAGAAGAAGGTCATGTGGATTCTGGACAGTGGATGTTCGAGCATATGACTGGAGATAGAGCCCTGCTATCAAAGGTGGTTGAGAAAGCTGGCCCAGTGGTTACCTTTGGAGATGACAGCAAAGGTTATACAACGGGATATGGCTGTTTGGAAATTGGAAATGTCATCATATAAGAAATCTCTTTGGTTGATGGTCTTATGCATAATCTTCTAAGCATAAGTCAATTTGGTGACAAAGGATGTGATGTGTTGTTCAAGAAGGAGAAGTGTTTGATCACTAATCAGAAGAATAAAAGGCTTGCTCTCAATGGAGTAAGAAAAGGTGATTTGTTTGTAGCTGACTGGAATTCTGCAGAAGATGGTCAAGTAATGTGCTTCTACAGTAAAGCATCTACAAATGACAGCTGGCTATGGCATAGAAGCTCTCACCCTTGAACATCAACTCAAGGAACTTTTTTGTGAAAAGAGTTTAGTGAGAGGACTACCTCATCTAGAATACAGAAAATGATAAATGTGAGGCATGTCAGAAAGAGGAGTCAAAGACAACATCATATCAAAGTAAAAACATAACTTAGTGATGGTGGATGACTCTCTAAAAGTTATTGTTTGTGCGTTCTCAAGACAAGACATCACAGATGGTGATTGATCACATCAAAGAAGATCAAGCTGGAAGCAACTATAAAAGAAATGATCTGGTGATCAGATAATGGGACTGAATTCAAGAAGCAGTTCTGATTAATATCTAAATCATCAAGAACATTTTGAGACATATTCAGCACTGAGAGCTCCGTGTCAAAATGGAGTGGTACAAAGGAAGAACCATAACTTGATGAAAGCTACAAAGGAAATATCAAGCTAATCAAGACTTTCTAAATACCAAAGGGCTGGAGCAGTCAAAACAGTTTGCAACACGTAAGATCAAGCCTTGATCTGGATGTATACATGAAGACCACTAATGAGTCAATGGCCAACAGAAGCAAACACTGGATAACCTCAAAGTGTTTGGAGAGAATGTTCTATAGTTAGGATATTTTCCATGACTACTCAGTGGAGTCTACAACCTACAGGGCATTTGTGGTTTTTCAACAGAAGATGATTGACATTCTAAGTGCACAGTTCAACAACTCCATGCTCCAAGCTGTTAAAGGAGAAATTGATGGTATTGATGATACATATCCAAGAAGTGGAATGGCAATGTATAATACAAATCATTATTTCAATAAAGCCAGTCAGCAAGGGTAAGGATTTTCAGGAAATCCCGGCAACAGCTTAGGGGGAGCAATAGAAGGATCAACTAGTCAGACACAACACCACATTGAAAATCAAGAGGACACTAAAGAACATATATGTTGAGACAAAGGGTTTGATGTCAATATTATTCCCAGAGTCTAGTTCTTAAGTGATCCAGATGGTGGAGTAATGATTAGCAAGGGCTACTGAGTGTGAATGATTATTTCTCTAGTTTTCTATCTGAAGAAGAAACTAAGAAAGTTACAGAAGCTCTGATAGATCCGGATTGATTGGGTGATTACAAAGCAAGATGAGCTCAATTAGTCAGCGAGCAGATTGTAGGGAAGCTGGTATCCAAACCAAATGAAAATATTGTAATTGGTACAAGGATAACCAAAAATCATATTGAATGACAATGGCATTGTTACGAGGGACAATGCCAAACTGGATGCTAGGTTATTATCAGGAAGCAGTATTTAACAGAAAGCACCAGTGATGAGACTTGAGGATATTACGACATATCAGGCACCTGATGCACATTATACTTGGAATTGGACTCTAGTAGATGTGTACAAGTGCACTCCTGGTTGGTGAGTCAAAAGAGGAAGTCAGTGCACAACAGTTCATGGAATTTGCAGTTGCAGACCTATTGGACCACGTATATCTCTTCTTCACAAGCTCACTTCAGATTGGTATGAACTAGTATACTACTCAAGCAATCATGAAGGACATGGTATGGCACTCTAACTGAAGTTACAGTATAATATGAACTAGTAGAGTCGTCATATTAATAACTCTCTTATCACTAGGCACAAACATAATGTTTTATATGTGCTCTGATATAATGATAATTTTATATGTTGGTCTACTAACAAAACTTGTGCAAGATTATTTACTAAGTAATTGCAGAGTAGGTATGGAGGAGCATGTTGGAAAGGTTACAATTCTTTTTGGAATTACTTTAAGCAGGCCATTAGAAGAATTCTTTTAGGAGCTCAAGCAAGCCAAAAGAACAATTGTCTTAGGAGCACAAGTAAACCGAAAGAATGATGGCAATACAAGTAAGTTAAGGATCTTTTGAAGATACAAAATTTGGAAGATTCTGAACATGCCAAGACTACTTACCAACAGAAACCACTAAAGCTTGATCAGTGCAACTCAGGTATAATGAAAAGCTATAGAGGTATGACGAGCTCACTCTTTTACTCAAATGCTAATAGACAACATGTAATGTTCTCAAGATGCCAAAGTGCAAGGTTCCAAGTGGATCCCAGAGAATCCAATCTTATAGCTATTAACAAGATTATTAGATATCTTAAGGAACTATCAACTCTTGGAGTAAAGTACCCTAAAAGATATTATGCTTAACATTTTTGGCTATATAGATACAGATTATGTAGGTTGTAAGAAAGACAGGAGAAGCATCTCTGAGGCTGTCAACTTAAGTGACAGGAGAAGCATCTCGAGAAGCTGTCAACTTCGTGGAAGAAGATTAATTTCGTGTTATGATAAGAAACAACTTTAAATCCAACAACTCTGTGGAACATTCTATGACAAGGCACCTTGACACCAGGTATCATTTATTTCGAGAGCATGTCTTTTAGTCAAAGAGTCACTTGCAGAAACATTTATTAAATCACTTGTTAAAGTTAATTTTCAAGACTGGTTTGTAAATGTGGGATATCATCCATTGCACATTAGTTGGAAATCCCATCTATAAGGAATTCTTAATATTTTCACAAGTACTAAATCTTCAATATTTAAAGGACTTGTGAATTTATCAGTAATCCAGTACCTCGTACTTAGTGCTACTATCTTGATTATCATGATTACAATATCATTTACATTTATGGTAGGTTATGCGTTATAGCATTAAGTTTGAATATTATTTTAATTAATTTAAATTATGACTGTAGACAATTACATTCCACATTAGTCTCATAATTTGAATTGTATTAAAATAATATGCAGCATAGTTATTTGTATCTTGTACGAATAATTGTGATACTTTTAGTATTAGTGATATTATTTAGAATTTTTGTTCTAAGTAATCAATGCTTATTTCTAAAATCACTGATATTGGAAGTTGAAGTATTTTCTAAGTCATGTGTATAAAACTCTCAATAATTTATATGCTTAAAAAGTATTTCTAAAATTACTAATTATCCAAAGAGTGATTGCCATATATATAAGTCATATATCCTAGTGGTGATTATTCAATAATAATTATAAATATTTAAGTGCTAGTATCTAACTCATAGATATTTAGTATTTATTTATTTAATATTTATTTTGGGTAGTTTGGATTATGAAAATTGAAGCAATTCAGTGATGTTATTTTCTCCATAATTCAAACTAACTTAAAATAAATAGGCAGTATGATTGATTATAAATAAATCTGTCAACAATTGATATCTAGTATATTGATTGTAACTGATGTGTTATAAGTTAATTATGAGATTTTGGTTTTATTGAATTTATAAATGTTCATATCTCAAGAATTCACTGAAATCATATCATGATTGTAGCATGATTAGTTGTGTGTAATTTTTGACTTATATCAGTTGATGATATTTAGTTAAGAGTTTAACTATGAACTAATTGTGAATTATTAGTATTTGTGACATTACTTAGAACTCCTCTAAGTAATTAATGCTTATCTTCAGTCACTTATACTAATATAGAAAGTATGGAAATTTTTCTTGAGTACAACTATGGTCAATGAAGATTTTGCTTTATTAGAAGTAACCATATCTTGTTCACCTGGAATAATTTTTATACTTATTTGCAAATTCCTAAACATTTTGATAATATATGCAATACTCAATGGATCAAAGTATATGGAACTTAGAATATTTTTCTAAGATTGCAAAGAAGACAATGTTGGTTAATGTTGCTTTATTTATCGAACCAGTATTGTTTGAGATACTACAGTTGTTAGGAGTTGATAATTGTATGATATATGAAATTGAATGCTGATGTCTTTTTGATAGTTAATTGGTATTCAATTCATTAATATCTTATTTTAATATTTAAAATAGGGTGCAACAAAATTATTGGTATCTAAAGTACTTGACAAGTATCAATCAATGATATATTGTTAATATTTTGTTGCAGATAATTGTGAGATTTTAAGTTCTAGTGAATTTATATGAGTTACTATATCTGAAAGTTTCACTATAATTTAAAATCAGCAACATAGTCATTCTTGTTAAGGTTGTTTATCAATACACAATGTTGTTGATAATCATTTTATAAAGATAGATTATGGAGCTTTTGACATGAATGAGAATTGCTTAGACTTTACCCTAAGTGATCAATGCCTTTACAAAAAAAACTCATTCATATTGAAAGACAAAATCTTTCTTTCTCTTCTTAATACTGCTAAGTCATCAGTCTGTGTCTTATAAAATCATTTATCTTTTTAGGCATAAAAACTGACTTGTGCACTCGAACAGTTTTAGGAGAAAATTAAACTTCTTTCTACATTGGTGATTGCTTATTTCATTAAAATCTTGTGAAATCACTATTGTACATCATTTCTCTCAAAAGATAAAATGCATAATTCTCATTCATTATAGATCTTAAGTGCATTTTATCTCTATAGTGCCATATGTTCTGTGAAACAGGTTCAGCCTCCAACGGTTTTATTTCATTGATAGTCATGAGGTTGAAAACCCACAACTTCTATCCCAGACTGTAAAGAAAAATACAGAAATAGAACCAACCAACACTCTCTTACCCCTTAAATGATGTATGAATGAGCGTGAGGGAGAAAGTGCCTTAGTGCACCACATAAGGAAGGTTCTGACATCAACCCAGCAGCTCTGTCTCCTATAAAGATGAGTAGCATTTAAACCAAGACAACTGCTAGCCCCCATACATCTGCTCAGAAAGATGTAATGGCTGAAAAGGCACAAAACAGTTACTAGATTCATCCTCTCAACAGGGTGCGTCTATTGAAATTCGCCTGTCGGCCAGGGTATCCGATGTAGTGTCACCACTCCAAATATAAACATTTCTTGATGCACAAGGAAAGGTTACAGACACAAAGAATGAGTTGACGGAAACAAGAGTTTCGACCATTTTACGGTTAGATTCGATTGTTTAAGGTTCTTTAACGGACCAATTACCTTTATAGGTGTTAGGAGAGGATACTGATCCAATAGCCATATGTTAGTGGTTAGTGTCTACCTCCCCAGGACTAATAAACCTGGATGTATCTGCGGATAGACATAGGTGTAGATCGGCAACTTGTTGACAATGATTGAGATATTACCTGATGAGTCATAAGGAAATGTCTTCACAAACATTAGAAGGAAACTTTGATCTTTATGCTAAATTCTTTGGATCATTGTTTACCTTCCTAGAGTTCAAATCTGGAACCCTAAAAGGGTAATTAGCAACTTGTAGATTATGACTCAGATTTATCTGACGAGTCTAACGAGGATGGAGATTTGTGAACTCCCATTGCACCACCAGAGACCTCCTTAAGGATGGCTAAGGTGATTTTCCTTGCAGGTACCGCTGGATTTTGGAGCTATGAGAGGAGTGATACACTTGTGAGAATGAGTGTAAACATGAGTGGAGAGAAGAGTGAAACACTTGTGAGGTACACGAAACAGAATCACACACTCACAGTGAGGAAGAAAGACAGAAACACCATATCCCATTCCTTATCCCTAAGCATGGTTCTTGATACTTCGGGTCTCGATTCTGTTTATGATTGGAACTTAACTCTTAGGAACCTAACATTTACAGATTGTATTAGAATACTTCGGGACCTTTGGGAGCTCACAATTGGTAACACTTGGTGATCTCACATTTGGGAGGCATACGGAGTTAGGAAGATTGGTGAACATGATGATCAACAGTGAAGTCATTCTTGCAGCATTTAAAGGGACATGGTTGATCAGACTGTGATTGTTATTTCTTTTCCAACCAAGTAACATATGAGAACTCCTTCAGACAACAGCATACATTCCTTCTCTAAGGGGAATATAAAAGCTTATATAATAGTTTGGAGGATTCCTTAACTAAGGGGGAGAAATAGCAGGGAGGAGGAAAAAGGTAAAGCACATGTACACTACACCACACCATTATTGTTTGTAACTACGGATCCTATTATACAGGAGAGGTGGTAAACACAAGGTGATTTCCTAGTGATCAGAAGAAGTGGTTTGGTTCATCACTTCATAAGGGGAGAAGCTGTTTTCCAAAAGGGGAGTACCATTAGTTCTTATCTGTGGATCCTATTATACGGGAGAGGTGGTAGACGAAGGTGATCTCCTTTAAGTAGTTGATTCTCATAGGGGGAGAAGCAAGAGAGATATGCGCTTCTCAACAGGAAATGTGGTTGTACAAAAGAAACTGCTGATGATTACATCAAGACTGAGAAGTATTATCTGGCGGAGAGTTGAAGAACCAAGGAAATGAAGATGAAACTACTTAAAGATCAGTTCAGTGCTAAAGGAACAAGCATCTTTCATTTCAGTTACTTAAGAAATCTGGAAATGCGGTATTTGATCTAGAAAACTAGTAGCATTATTTACAAGTCCTGGTACATTACTTTTTCTGGTTGTTAGTTGAGTTATCCTCTCTATTTAATTTGTTTGTTAAGTTTAACAATCAAATAGGGGGAGATTGTTGGTGAGACGGCGAAGCTGTATGAACAGTTATGTGATAACTCAACACAATAACAACACTAGAACAGGACAGGTTAATAATACTACGTCTACACAAGGAATCCAGAAGAAGAATGATCAGACACATACAAGAATCAGAACACAGTATTACAAGTGCAAGTCTATTTGAAGTCATAGAAAGAAAATCATTCAGTAATCAGGCATCTGTGAAGAATAAACAATCAGAGGACTAATTATTTTAATACAGTTGAAGATTCAAGTATAGAAATCAAGTGATTCCAGTAGAAAACAATCTATAGAACTCAAGTCAGAATTCATTAACAAGGAACAATCAGAAAGAATAAGGATATTCAATTCAGGGCTAGTTGTTTGTGAACCAGACCAGTGCACTAAGCGTCAGCATTCCAGAATTGATCATTCAAGTCTACAAAAGAAGTGTTTAGTGATATCAAGATCAAGTTCAAAAGGGATTCAAGTCAACATTCCAGGAGTTATTGGTCAAGCAAATAGCATGTATAAATATTTGGCTAAGTAAAGAGCACTCTAGGAGTAGAAATCGACTTATGGAATTCAAGAAAATCTACTAGTCGATTCTAAGGAGTTAGTAGTCGAATGGAGTGCATTGTAGAAAAGTTTCTAAGGCATGGAAGTGCAAAAATCGACTAGCAAACTGAGAAGCTTTTATGGAGAGCATTACGGAGCATTCAAGTTCATATTAATTTCTTTATAACTGTATTGTTATGCTGTTGAAATTTCTGTAGAAGCTAATCAATTGATTAGATTGTAGCAACATTAAGGTTTATATCAATCGAAATATATTCCTTGAATTGTGTTGTGTTTTTACTTTCCAGCATAAACTAAGAACTTGTTTTGAATCGGAATTAATTGGTGGTATCGTATTCAACCCCCCCTTCTACGATACCTTTGGACCTAACACAGGTTATAAGTAACTGACACAATCCTAGGTTGACAGAAATGGGTAGAGGGTTAGGATTAGAAGAAAGGAATAGAAAAATAGAACGTCAAGAGGTTGAGCGCTACGGTATAATAGGTATTAGTATGATTCGCGTCGTGGTTTGAGATTCTTATATTGCGATATAATTTCAGATAGTAGCGATGGCCGACTCTTTCATCCCCATATCAGCAGATCACTCAGATCCCTCAGTTGGAGTACCATCTTCAGATCCGCGTCCTGTTGTCCCACCAGTGTTTGCTATTCTACCTCCACCTGTGTTGTAGCCCGTACCACTGCAGGCTATTCCACCTCCAGGCATGAGGCCACCTGTAATAACCCTGATTTTTGTAATAATTTAAAACTTCAATGAATATTAACTGGAACTAATTATGTAATACGTATGGAGTTCATCACAAATATGAATAGTGGAATTTTGGAAATCCGAGATCATATTCTTGTTTATCGAGGAAAATAAGTGAATGTTAAAGCCGTCGGAATTCGAAGATTCACGATTATACTACGTGTTTTCGTATCCGTAAGGAATGGTGTAGAACCGAGAATACTACATGGAATAAAAATTATATCAAGTGTTTCTATGATCAAGAGAAAGGAATAGAATTGGTTAAAGGATTATAAGCGATAAAAGAATTCACTACGAAACGAAATGTTATGCGATTAAACTATCGGAATGGAACGACAATCGCGTGTACGATAAATTAATTCCATGCAAGTTGGCCATGCAAAACCAAGCTAACTAGTAGTTAGGAGATGTAACTAGGGAATTAGAAGCTAACTACAATAGTTAGTGGAATAGTAGTAGAATAGTAAGTGAATAGTAAGTGAATAGTAAGTGGGAGACAAGGAAGTACAAGGCCATACCTCCTCATTTCTACTCATCTAAATTGTCAACCAAGCAATTTTTTTTGCTGATTATTATGCCCATATATACACACTATCAAACACATATTATACACTCCCACACTTTAACAAAAAAAATCAAGCCAAACCACCCCACCCCTCTCTTGCTCTAGGTTGCTTCATGCAGAAAAGGGAGAGAACTCTCTTCTTCACTTCACTTCTCCATCCTTCCCTCTATTAAAAATTCTATAAAAATTCACAAAGCTTCCTTACATCCTATTAAAGTTATGTCTATGATTTCATGGCCAAATTCTTAATGGTTTGTGAGAAACAAATTATTGAAGTTCAAGAACTTTATGGACTATTTTGACTAACATGGTTTCTTGGTTTTGTTTCTTAAGGATCTAGCCCTTCTAAGTATTTTTCAAGCAAACCAAGCCCTAATCATCTTATTACTAACCCTCCTAGTGCTCAAGAAGGTATAACTTCCAACTCTTTAAAGTTTTAAGGGTGGGTTTAAGAGTTATTTATGATGTAGTGTCAATATCCAAAAGTTTGTGTATATGTGAGGTTGTTTTGCTCATATTCTTGCTAAGTACTTGAGTTTTTGAGTTGTGATGCTTGTATGTGATGCTAGATAAATTATATAAGGTGTATGTGGGTGGATCTTGAGAAGTAAAAAGTGTTATGTTGGTCATAAGTAGTGATTGTGTCAAGAACAAGTAATAGAAATGGAATGTGGAGCCTATTGCACTTGGTCTGCCTTCTGCAGTGTCTTCGGCCATGTAAATGTTTGATACTTGTGAGTCACTGGCCAGGAATGGGTAGATCTTGATTTTTAGTTTCTGTGCATGTGTGGATCGTCGCGAGGGGATTTACGGTTGAGGAGTTATGACCGTTTTAGTGCAGAGCGTTCATACGAAAAGCCAACTGCACATAGGCCACTTGCATGATGATTTTGAAAGGCTAAGAATGATTTCGGAATCTTGGAAAAATCATGATAATTAAATAATGCAGCAAGGAAGACTGTCCAAAAAATAATTTTAAGGAAATATTAATTTTTCGATTTTATAAAAATGTTTTAGTGAAGCGAATCGATAATCGCGTACTAACTAAGATCGTTGGTTATTGATTTTAGATCGCCAACAAAAGCCCCGAGACCATACCACTCCTAGCACTCGAGGCAAGTTTACAAAACCCTATCACAAATCATCCATGCTATATATACTGTTGTGATATTGAGGCCATGATTTACAGTTTGAAAATATATGCTTGTCTGTGATATCAATACATTCAAATTATGCGATTGTTTACGAAAACAAACTTCGTTTTATATGAGTATGAGAAATTGAAACGTAATTTTAATATAATACAAGATAGTGGGAGTCAGAGATATTTTAAATCGATTTAATTCCGGAACGAGCCGGACGCGGAAGATTTCTATTTCAATAAACATAGTACTTTCACGTAACATACATATTAAGCGAACGATTGAGATTTGATTTGTAACTATAAGAGATAATCGAATATTCACTCAAGGGATATCCTATTTTATTATTTATTTATAAGTAATATCTAAAGAGTTACTAAAATATCTGGAAGATATTTAAAGAGATATTGAAAAGTTTTTAAATCAATTCACTCTATCTAAAACGTATGTAACCATTCAAATGATAATTATAAGATGTCAAATCATGTCTTAAGTATTTAATTAAGATTTTTATCAATTCATTGAACCTTATTGAGAAACATTTTGTACTTAAGGTTTTATCAATTCATTGAACCCTTCTTAAAAATATTATGAGACCGTAAATATTTAATATTTTGTACTTCTAAAAATCATTTAAAAATATACATAGTTCCCAAGGATACTTTCTAAATTATTCAAAATTCTCGGAAGAGATCAATCATCTGAAACTTATCAAAACCTTAGGGAACTTAGTCTAGAAGCATAAGGGTTTTGCTTCATCGCTCAGTGAAAAACAAGTGAACAATATATGTAAAACTCTACTACAGTTAAGGGTTTGAAGATGATTTTAAATTCAAAACTCCGACAACTCCCAAGGATCAATTGAATTAAAAGTGATGAATAAATAATCTTATTTAATGGTCAACTCAGAACGATCTATTTCTTCGATATAGGATTTTGTGTAAATGATATAATTATTTTGGGACTGGAATGTGGCCTGCCCGGTACGGAGAGGTATCGGGTAGTGACCAGGCGCGGAGTGGCACAGTATACAGTTATATGGTCTATGTGACCATTGACTTTCGGACTTGCATGAAAAATGGGCAACCATAGTGTAATGTCTTGATAAGCCCAAAGGCGGCTAGGTTTGTATTCATTCTACTAGTAGAGAAAATTTCGTATTCGTCTGATCACCAGTACGTGGTTTATTCCAGTATAGTCCCTTTCCTCCACTTTGGATAAATTATTGTGAAACCTACAGCAGAAGGCCGATAAGGCTGAGTTTTAAATAAGGATGTTGATGAATATATATCACATCCATTTGAGAATCTTGGTTCAAGCATCATATTGAGATTTTGAGATGAAATGAGTACGAGTATTTACTGATTAAACTGATACGTTTAAAGTTGAGTTTATCATAAAATTGACAAGCATATAAACTTTTAGAAACCTTGAATATACAATGCTAAATGGTTGTTTTTCCCTATTTGATCATACTTAAATAATGGATATTTATATCTTGCTGAGCGTTAGTGCTCACTCTTGCTTTTATAAACATCATATCACAATAGATTACCAGCATGGCCCGAACCAGGACAACTGCCCGCAAGCGGGTAGGGGACGCACGTGAGTACCGTAGACTGTTCGTCCGCCAGCCACCTCAGGTAGACGAGTAGAGATAGTTTCCTTTTGAGTACTTGAACCAAGACTATTTGTGACCCGAGCCAGTCTCATGTAGAGCTGTTCTCGGCGTTCACCCTTTTGAGATAATTTCCTTTGGTCTGTAATAACTTAAATACTTTAACTTTAATTTAGTAATGTTTTTGAGCATATAACCTGTATG
This sequence comes from Apium graveolens, assembly GCF_009905375.1. Lineage (NCBI taxonomy): Eukaryota > Viridiplantae > Streptophyta > Magnoliopsida > Apiales > Apiaceae > Apium > Apium graveolens. The sequence goes on along the minus strand of NC_133657.1, from coordinate 42,317,664 downwards.
TGTGATTTTGGTTAAAATGTCGAGTAATGATGTGAAAAGAGGATTAATTATTTATTAGACAATATTAAGTGATCGTAACAACCCGAATTCCCGACCTTGAATTTGGGGGTGTTACAGTAATGGTATCAGAGCCCTAGGTTATAAGTCTCAGAAACATTAGGGTGAATTAACTGAATCAATGAACTAGAACTCACATAGAGTTCTTAGTCGGGCTACGAGGGTAGCACTGACATTAAGAACCCTTAGGGGTGATTTAAGTGTCCAGGATAGTAATGCGTGTGTTAAATGACTTGTAGGTACCCGATGTGTCAGACCTTGAGGCTGTAGAGGCATACGAGAGAGAGCATGATGAGGCCCTTTTAGCTGAGACCGAGGTAGCTGACCCTGCCCCCATTGTGGGCTTGGAGGTATTCGAGTACCCGGAGACTGACCCTGAGGAGGATCCAGAGGAGGATCCCTCTGAGCCAGACACTGAGATAGCCTTTCCTGAGGATATTCCATACGACAGCACGGAGGTTCCATCTCCAGAGATGATGAGGGTGGATGTGCATCAGAGGTCGATAGAGCATTTGTTAGATCGGCTCTTAGCAGCCCAGGCTCGAGTCGCTGAGCTCGAGAACGAGACGGGAGTAGCAGATTTGATGGATAGGATGATAGCTCCATAGGCCAGAGTCACTGCACTGACTGAGGAGTTAGAGGTGGAGTTAGGGGCAGACACCCCAGTGAGGACACCCACCCCGCCCCCTGTACCAGTTAGTCCCGCACGGACTGAGACCGACGACGGCATGGACCCTATTCTTGACGGTGTGGTAGCGACTCCTGCAGATTCCCCACTTCCACCACCCATACCAGTCATATCCCTAGTAGATCACGATTGGGTGGTAGGTCGCTATGCTATTGAGCTAACAACGGTCGAGGCCCGTATTGCCGAGCTGAGGGGCCAGCTTTCCATCGAGCGGCACATGAGGATAGAGGCCCGAGGCAGGCGAGGATACCCCAGCGCCTGACGCTTGCGCAGGACCATTCACCGCATTGAGCAGAGGACCATTGGTAGGATTCACCGCTTATCCCCACAGCGTGGCTTGGTGAGTAGGTGTGAGGTTATGAGGGTTATGGTCCACACTATGAGGCAGATTCGTGATGTTACTCGTGGCTAGTGGACAATATTAGTAGTTGGTTGTTGTTCCTCAGCGGTGGTACTTAGTTGTTTTGTGATAGTTGTTTTGGTTGTTATCTTTGATAGTGCCACCAGCTAAGGATTATTGTATTAAGGTAGATTGTACTTTTATTATTTAGTATGTTGTACCCAGACCTGGCATATGGCCAAATTATGTATAATTATCGTGTTGATTAGTTGCGATTTCTAGATTGTGGTTTAATCTTCTTTCATGTCTACACAATTATATACTGTCATAACAAATCAGGAAGCATGAGGATTGGCAAATGAAAACAACCTAAATAAGTTTATGTAACAGGAAAATGCCGCCAAGGAGAATAGTAACAAGAACTTGCCCGGCTGCATCTGGCGGCCAGGGCGATAATAATGAACAAGGGCATCGAGCACAGACCCCACCATTAAGAATTAACGAAAAACGAAATGAGTATGATGATGAGGAATATGAAGAGTCAGAGGCTGAAGATACTCAGGGGATGGAAGTGCCAGTGAACCCTATGGAGCAGTTTGTAGAATTTCTGAGGCAAAACCTGCAACAGCAACGACCACCCCAGCAACCCCAGCAGGCCATGGCTAATGCATTTAAATCTTTCAAGTCGGTCAAGCCCCCAGAGTTTCACGGTGTTGCCGACCCAGTTTAGGCCATGGCTTGGCTGAAAGAGGTAGAAAAGACCTTTGAGCGAATTGGCACTGAGGAAGCCCACAAGACTAATTTTGCCACTTATCTCTTAAAGGGTGAGGCTAACTATTGGTGGGAAGCCAAGAAAAATATGGAGTCCCAAGGGATTGTTACATGGGAAAGATTCACTGGGTTGTTTTTAAAGAAGTATGTCCCGAAGTTTATGGAGATTCAGATACAGCGAAAGTTCCTAGAGCTGAAACAAGAGAATATGAGCGTAGCGGAATATGAAGCTAAGTTCACAGAATTGTCGAGGTTTATGCCACAGATGGTGAGCACCGAAGAGCAAAAGGCTGAGAGATTTCAACAGGGATTGAAGCAGTGGATTCAGAACAAGCTGGCAATTCTGGAGATAACTGACTATGCCACCCTAGTGCAGAAGGCCACAATAGCTGAAGCAGGGAGTGAAATGAGCCAAAAAATGAAGCAAACTAAGAAACAAAAGTTTGATGGTCGAAGCAGGAGTGTGGGAGGGGAGAGCTTCCCTAGTAAGTTTGTCAGAGTGACGGCCTCTCAACCCAACCGCAGTACATGATTCGGGGCCTCAGGGAGCGTGAGTATGGCCCGGAGTGGGAACCAAACGGGAATGTCTTATCATAGCCAACCACGACCTCCTCTGCCAGAATGCAGGAGCTGTGGTAAGAGGCATTCTGGGCAATGTATGCAGAAACCGGTGACATGCTTTAAATATGGTAAGGTAGGGCACTATGCCACAGCTTGTATCCAGGAAGCAGCTAAGTGTTTTCAGTGCGGAAAGACATGACACATGAAGAAGGACTGCCCTGCGGCAGCCCCAGCTAGCTCGAGGGGTAGTGTAGCTGCATCTAACAGAGTGCCGACTGCCAGGACCTTTAATATGACTGTGAAAGATGCCATAAGGAACACCAATGTTATAGCAGGTACGCTCCTCCTAAACTCCAATCCTGCCAATGTGCTATTTGATTCTAGAGCTACTAAGTCTTTCGTATCTAAAGAATTTGCTGAAAAACTGGACTTAAAAGTGGAACATTTGAAAGAATCTTTGCAAGTGGAAATAGCTAATCAAGAGATTATCCATATAAATCAAGTTTATGTTAACTGCAACCTAGAATTAGGTGGAGTGAGATACCCAGTAGATTTAATTTCCTTTCGATTAGGGGAGTTTGATGTGATATTAGGAATGGATTGGCTATCTAGAAACCATGCCCAGATTGATTGCGAAGGGAAGAAAGTAAAATTGAAAACACCTAGTGTAAGAGTATAATAATTAAGGGGCAACGACAAACCAAGAAATTTCTAACTATGGTGCAGACCAAGAGACTTTTAAGGTAAGAATGTGAGGCCTACTTGGCTCACGTGGTGGATATCAAGCGAGAAACCCCTGAGATCCACACCATACCTGTAGTTAATGAGTTTGAGGATGCATTTCCCAAGGATCTTCCCGGACTACCCCCGGATCAGGAGATAGAATTAGCCATTGATTTAGCTCCCAACACGACACCAGTATCAAAGGCCCCGTATCGTTTGGCCCCCGTCGAAATGAAAGAGTTGGTTGATCAACTACAAGATCTATTGGATAAAGGAATGATTAGACCGAGCGTTTCCCCGTGGGGTGCACCCGTATTATTTGTGAAGAAGAAGGACGGTAGCATGAGACTGTGCATCGATTATCGAGAGCTGAACAAGCTGACCATTAAGAACAAGTACCCATTGCCAAGAATAGATGACCTATTTGACCAACTAAAGGATGCAATGTGTTTTTCCAAGATTGACCTTAGGACAGGTTATCATCAACTTAAGATCAAACCGGAAGATATACCTAAGACTGCATTTCGCACTAGGTATGGACATTATGAGTTCCTAGTTATGTCATTTGGTTTGACTAACGTGCCCGCGGCTTTCATGGATCTGATGAACAGAGTCTTTAAGAAGTATCTGGATGAATGTGTGATAGTCTTCATCGATGATATTCTAATTTACTCTAGATCGGAGGAGGAACATGCAGAACAACTCAAGATAGTATTGGAAATCTTACAGAAAGAAAGATTGTATGCCAAATTCTCAAAGTGTGAATTTTGGTTGAAAGATGTTCAGTTTTAGGGTCATGTGATTAGTAAGGAAGGAATTCTCGTAGACCCTACAAAGATAGAAGCTGTCGCTAATTGGGAACAACCAACCACGCCCACCGAGGTAAGAAGCTTTATTGGACTGGTCGGGTATTATCGAAGGTTTGTAAAGGATTTTGCCAAAATAGCAGGCCCGTTGACTAAACTTACTCGCAAAACAGAAAAGTTTGTTTGGACAGGGAAATGTGAGGAGAGTTTCCAAGAATTGAAGAAAAGGTTGGTATCGGCCCCAGTACTGGCCCTACCAGACGATAAAGGGAACTTTATGATTTATAGTGATGCGTCCCATAAGGGTTTGGGATGTGTGCTGATGCAGCACGGTAAGGTGATTGCCTATGCATCCAGGCAATTAAAGGGATATGAAATGAGGTACCCCACCCATGACTTAGAATTAGTCGCCATAGTGTTTGCCTTTAAGATGTGGATACATTACCTATACAGAGAAAAGTGTGAGATTTATACTGACCATAAGAGTCTTAAATATATTTTCACCCAGAAGGAGCTAAACATGAGGCAGAGAAGGTGGTTAGAATTGATTAAGGACTACGACTGCGAAATTCTTTATCACCCGGGGAAGGCCCGAAAGAGATATGTCCTAAGTCCAATCATGTATGAGGATTTAGGAATAACTTTTATGTAATCTGTTTTGATTTCATTGATATTAATAAAAGACTTGTTTTGTTTTTATTGCGGGCTCTATCTATTTAAATGTTTAAATAAGATATACCACAGTTTAGAGTAAACCTTTTTATGGATTATGATGAGATCATAATAATGAGACCTAAAAGATGATAACTCTAAACTTAAATAGTTTCTGGTCGTAGGATTACTAATTGGTAATTAATAATCCGCAAAGATCGGTACATACTATGCTTGCTTCATTATGAAGGATGTCTGTTCTCATAGACATTTATGTGGTGATACTATAGCTAGTATGTAGGTGCTTATTATAGAATAAGTTCACTGAACATGACTCACACAGCTGAACAACTGATGGAGTTCACTCACGTGTCTGCAGTTGTTCATATAGTGATAGTTGTACAAGTATCCTTAGACTTGAGGTCATCATAGTCATCTTGTGTACACTGAACTATGCTTTGGTTTAGTTCTTAGTCTTAAGGGACAATTATAAGGGCTCTACTGGGTATAAGAATTTGTACACGAAGATAGTGTATGATCAATAAAAGATCTACCCCTTCCAGTGAAGGAAGAGAATGTTCAATGCTGATGCACTTATGTTAGTTCAGGAATCTCTAGCCAGAGTGAATGAAATTAGAAAGGAGTTTCTAATTTACATTAAATAGAACTAAGCATAGTGAATGGGAAAGCAAGTGATTAAATAAGATAGGCTTGACACAAGTTCCATGCCTTGTATTTAATCGTAATATTGCAGGGTAGAAGGAATTAATTATACGGTAACTATTCACTGAATAGGTTCTTGGTATTCTAAGCAGTGAATTCGTATTATCCGGATAGTCGCGATATGCTGAGAAGTATCCCTCACGATGTAGAATAAATATGATTAATTAATTAATCATATTTAATGAATTAGAGAATTTATATAAATAATGATAAAATTGTTTTATTATTATTTATTTCTACTACCGGCTTAATATTGAACATACAGGGTCACACCATAAAAGAGAATGATTTAATGGTGGAGGAATTAATTAATAATGGCTGATAATTATTTATTTATAAAATAAATAATTAATTGGCAAATTTAATAATTGATTAAATGAGATTTAATTGATTATAAATTAATTAAGAAAAGTTCTTAATATTATTAATTAAGAATTTAATTTTTGGAAATTAAATCAAGTGAGAGAATTATTTCTAAAGAGTTTAGAAAAATGATTAATAATTAAAAGGTGTTTTAATTATTAATGAGAATAATAAAGGGTTAATAATAATAATATTTTATGGGAAAATTTCAGCTGAAAATTTTGCCTATAAATATACTATTATAAACCCTATTTTTGCCTCAACCAAAAAGATTTACAAAACCCTAATTCTCTCCATCTCCTCCTCCTTCATTACATCGTTTTCTTGGTGGATACCGGTGGAGTGCTTCACACTTGAGGAGCAGCTTCTAAGGATCTCCGTTCATCGTTCTTGGATCGCCATTAGACCTCCATTTTTCCATTAACGTAAAGCTTCTTAAGGTAAACATACTGAACTACGAATTAAATATTATTTTTCGCATGGATCCTGCGGAGGGTTTCGATTTTTTTTTAAGATTTAAATTTACGTTTTCGCTGCGTTTATGTGCTAAAAACCCTTCAATGGCATCAGAGCTACTTGCGAAAAGTTTTTAATTCGTTTATGTGTTTAACTGTTTTCGATATATGAGCATGTACGTGATTCGCCATGATTTGATGTTGATATAATATGCTTATATATATATGGTTTTGAATATATGATATTCATGTGAGTTGTATAATCATAAGATGATTATGTAATCTGTATATATACTAATATATACATAATTTATGTTTGTTCTAATTATGAGAATCATATTAGATACGGATTCTGAATTGGCTGCTGCAGATTTGCTGAAATCTGGGTCTGGTGTCCGATTTACGCAAACGAATACCCTATTCCATAGTTAAACGAGCGTCTGAACAAAACTGATAGCTAATGCTATCAACGACTCATCTGTATGGCGTTTGACGTTGTTTACTGCCCGTAAACAGTGATTCTTTTTTTCTGATTTGATTCTGATTTTTCTGATTTTTGTCATATTTTTTTTTTATGATTAGATCATGGATAATATGATATGTTAAGATCAGATTATGTGTTTTAACATACTTTTATGTGTTGTATGAGCATGGTGGATGGTTATGGCCTTTCGACCTTAGTGTAATGGTTTTGGTTTTGGTTTTAAATACGACTTGCATGTCATCAATCTTTGTAATCATAAATCTCGAATATAACTCGAGTTATTCTTGTAAGTTTATTAGATTAGTTTTACTTTCAATCATGTAATGTATTTGAAGACTCAAGAAGGCTATCCAATTGAGGTGATACAAAGAAGAAGACGAGGCATACAAGAAGTCTAAACAAAGAAGAAGACTTATGTAATAAGTAGTTATATTTATTTCCATCACCATATTAGATTGACCTTGATCTTTATCATGAGCTTGATAAAGATCACATAGGATGGGGCCATAACCAAACACATTTACTTTATTGTACTTTACATTTACTTGTTTATTTAATTTTATATATGAGATATATGCCAATGTTTACCATGCGATGATAGATTTAGGTGAACTTAAATCAATATAAGGCGTGCTCTAGAAAATCTAGAATATGAATCGTTTCTTGCCTTAACAATAATATTATGAATACGATCATGAGATTCTTGTGTTTATGAAACAAGTAATTGAATATGAATTTTTAATATTGAGAGAAAGGATGATTCTGTCAACAACAGATTTCCATCTGTAAGAAAGGGTTATTAAGTGACGCCTCTTGACAATGCTCCACCCGATCTGGGAATCATCTGATTATCGATTATTGATTTGAAATATTTAATTTAAAAGGAAGAATCTCTTTATAATATGATTATGATTGTAACGTAATATAATCCCTCTAAAATTAAATAATATCAAGTAGTAATTGGCCAATGACACAACTGGCTTGTGTCGGTCAAAGCCTTCCAACATGGTAGAAAGTAGTTCTTATTTTTGAATCATTGTCATTTCATGCTACGGCCGAGGGCTTTGATTTCGAAATAAGAAATACTTGTCTATTACATAGAGATGTGAACATTAAATTAGAATCTAAAGGTCGGTACATGCCACAGTCGTGGGCCGTTGGAGACTGATTCAATTGTACGAAATGTTGGGTTAGACTTGACTTAGAATATTGAGTTTGTCGTGCCACAGCCGTGACTCAATTATTCAAGAGGCTAAAGTTATATTAGGGAATAACATAAGATGTAATTGACAAGAGTTGCCTGCCTATTGAACATCACATGACGTTTCGTCCCACAGCCGAGGTTCTGTGATGGAATATAGGATCCCTATTCCTACTAGCATTATGAATGCTTAGTTTTCACTTAGGGGGATGAATAAATTAGATAAACTAGTGGGAGACACTTATGAATAAAGACCCGATTCATATAGTGTTTTGAAATGAAATTGAATATTTTTAAGTGTTGTTATGTGTTTATCATTTACAGATTTACTATATTTGTCATATCTTCTGCACTATCACTCCGGAGCATGCTAGATGCTCACAAGTTGACTGGTCCTAATTTAGCTGTTTGTTTTCACTGTAACAAGTTGGGGCACTGGAAGAGGAACTGCAAGGTTTACCTTGCAGAATTGAAGAAGAAGGGTAGTGAGACTACCGCTTCTAATTCAGGCATGTTCATGATCGAAGTTAATATGTCACTAGGTCAAATTTCTACTTGGGTATTAGATACAACCTGTGGTTCTCATATTTGCAATTCGTTGCAAGGACTAAAGGGAAGTAGGACTCTTGAAAAAGATGAGGTGATTCTACGTATGGGAAATGGAGCAAGGGTTGCAGCCATATCTATAGGATCATTTAGTTTACATATGCCTACGGGCAAGACTATTATTTTGAATAATTATTATTACGTTCCCTCTATTGTGAGGAATATTGTTTCTATTCCTATGTTGGATGTGGATGGTTTTTCATTTATTATTAAGAATAATGAATGTTCTATCCTTAGAGATAATGTTCTTTTTGGACGTGGCATTTTAAATAATGGTCTGTATGTATGTGACGTAGAGCATGATTTACTTCAGATTGAACAAACTAATAAAAGAAAATGAGATGATGAAAATCTGACCTATTTATGGCACTGTAGGCTAGGTCATATTAGTGAAAATAGACTGCGGACATTGCATAAGGAAGGGTTACTTGACCCCTTTGATTTTGAATCATATCCTACATGCGAGTCTTGTCTATTGGGTAAAATGACCAAATCTCCATTTAGTGGACATGGAGAGAGGGCTGCAGATTTCCTAGGATTGGTACACACAGATGTATGTGGACCAATGTCTACGCAAGCCATAGGTGGATTTTCGTACTTCATTACTTTCATAGATGATAGATTTAGATTCGGATATGTGTATTTGATGAAACACAAGTCTGAAGCCTTTGAAAAGTTCAAAGAATTTAAACATGAAGTGGAGAAACAAACCAAACACAGTATTATAACTCTTCGATCAGATACAGGTGGTGAATACTTGAATGGAGAGTTTCTAGATTATCTCAAAGAAAATGGTATAGTCTCTCAGTGGACTCCTCCATATACTCCATAGTTAAATGGGGTATCTGAAAGGAGAAATCAAACTTTGTTAGACATGGTTCGGTCCATGATGAGCTATGCGAATCTTCCAGTATTCCTATGGGGTTATGCATTGGAAACCTCAACATATTTACTGAATAAGGTGCCTTCCAAATCTATTCCTCAAAATCCTTGTGAGATATGGAAAGAAAGGAAACCTAGTCTTAAACACGTTAAGATTTGGGGATGTCTAGCTTATGTCAAAAAGGTTGACCTAGATAAGCTGGAATCTCGATCCGTAAAATGTAATTTTGTGGGATATCCTAAAGAGACTTTGGGGTATTACTTTTACACCGATCATTGGGTGTTTGTCTCCAGACATGCTACCTTCTTGGAAAAGGAGTTTATCCTGGAAGGAAACAGTGGGAGCAAAATTGAACTTGATGAAGTTCAAGAAGCACAAACTACTATGGATCAAATGGAAATACCTGTTCAGACTGAACAACCTTCTGTGGTACAGCCCATTCGTAGGACAGGGAGAGTGACCAACCTGAGAGGTATTATGGCCTTGTCATTGAGAATGGCAATGAGTTGTCAATCATTGATGATGACGACCCTATGACCTATAATGAGGCTATGAGTAGTGTTGACTCAGAGAAATGGCATAGTGCCATGAAATCCAAAATGGAATCTATATATACCAACCAAGTATGGACTCTGGTTGAGGCGCCTGAAGGTGTTAAGCCTATTGGGTGCAAGTGGGTATACAAAAGAAATATTGGAGCAGATGGCCATGTGGAGACCTATAAGGCCAGGCTCGTGGAAAAAGGATTCAAACAAAGGCAAGGGATTGACTTTGATGAAACTTTTTCCCTGTAGCCCTGTTAAAATCAATTCGGATTTTGCTTACGATTGCTGCTTACTATGACTATGAGATCTGGCAAATGGATGTGAAAATGACCTTCCTCAATGGGGAACTTGAGGAGGAAGTGTATATGACACAGCCAGAGGGTTTTCTTTCTAAGGGAAATGAACACCTAGTGTGTAAGCTGCTGCGAACCATATATGGTTTAAGGTAAGCTTCTCGTAGATGGAACATCCGTTTTGATGATACAATCAAAGAGTTTGGTTTTATCAAAAACATAGATGAACCATGTGTCTACAAGAAGGTTAGTGGGAGTGCGGTAATATTTCTTGTATTGTATGTGGATGACATACTTCTTATAGGAAATGATATACCGATGCTACAATCAGTCAAAGTATGGCTATCAAAGAACTTCACCATGAAGGACTTGGGAGAAGAATCCTACATTCTCGGTATGAAGATCTATAAAGATAGATCTAGAAGAATGATAGGTCTTACCCAGGGTACATACATCCAGAAAGTGCTTAAAAGGTTTAGCATGGAAAACTCCAAAAGAGGTCTCATACCGATGAGCCATGGAGTGTCCCTTTCCGAAAAAATGTCTCCTAAGATACTTGAGGAAAGAGAGCATATGAGTAAGATTCCTTATGCTTCAGCAATAGGATATATCATGTACGCGATGTTGTGTACAAGGCCTGATTTTGCTTATTCAATTAGTGTGACGAGCAGATATCAGTCCAATCAAGGTGAAGACCACTGGAAAGCAGTGAAAAACATCATTAAGTACTTGCGAAGGACTCAGGACATTTTTCTTGTTTTTGTGGTGAATCTGAGTTGAAAATAGAGGGTTATACTGACTCTAGTTTTCAATCAGAAAGTGATAGCAAATCCATGTCAGGGTACGTGTTTACTCTGAATGATGGTGAGATTGTTGAAAGAGGAGATGTCAACGTCGAGAGAGTTGACACACATAACAACATAGCAGACCCACTCACAAAGACACTTTCTCAAAGTCACTTTGATCGTCATAAAGACAAGATGGGTATTAGATACCAGAGTGATTGGCTTTAGTACAAGTTGGGAGATTGAAAGAGATATGTCCTAAGTCCAATCATGTATTAGGATTTAGGATGTGGACACATTACCTATACAGAGAAAAGTGTGAGATTTATACTGACCACAAGAGTCTTAAATATATCTTCACCTAGAAGGAGCTAAACATGAGGCAGAGAAGGTGGTTAGAATTGATTAAGGACTACGACTGCGAAATTCTATATCACCCGGGGAAGGCCTGAAAGAGATATGTCCTAAGTCCAATCATGTATGAGGATTTAGGAATAACTTTTATGTAATCTGTTTTGATTTCATTGATATTAATAAAAGACTTGTTTTGTTTTTATTGCGGGCTCTATCTATTTAAATGTTTAAATAAGATATATCACAGTTTAGAGTAAACCTTTTTATGGATTGTGATGAGATCATAATAATGAGACCTAAAAGATGATAACTCTAAACTTAAATAGTTCCTGGTCGTAGGATTACTAACTGGTAATTAATAATACGCAAAGATCGGTACATACTATGCTTGCTTCATTATGAAGGATGTCTGTTCTCATAGACATTTGTGTGGTGACACTATAGCTAGTATGTAGGTGCTTATTATAGAATAAGTTCACTGAACATGACTCACACAGCTGAACAACTGATGGAGTTCACTCACGTGTTAGCAGTTGTTCACATAGTGATAGTTGTACAATTATCCTTAGACTTGAGGTCATCATAGTCATCTTGTGTACACTGAACTATGCTTTGGTTTAGTTCTTAGTCTCAAGGGACAATTATAAGGGCTCTACTGGGTATAGGAATTTGTACACGAAGATAGTGTATGTTCAATAAAGGATCTACCCCTTCCAGTGAAGGAAGAGAATGTTCAATGCTGATCCACTTATGTTAGTTCAGGAATCTCTGGCCAGAGTGAATGAAATTAGAAAGGAGTTTCTAATTTACATTAAATAGAACTAAGCTGTTATGGATAAAAAACTAAGGTTATTATTTGTTGTATTTGTTGCTAAGGTTCGGGAGCTCAAGGCCTTTAATGGCTGTTCTCGTGTTTCGTAGCTTAACTCTGCCTTTACGAGATGCCTACGTATCTCTGTGAATTAGAGAATCAAGCCAAAAAACATAGTTCTGATTTGTGGGGTGAGGCCCCTTATATAGATGCTGGTGGTCCTTGAATTGGACTTGATATAGGAGACTTGGTGGGCAAGTCTCATAATTAGAATGGACTTTGGAGTCCTAAATAGTAGGAAACTGATTCCTTATCCTTTTAGGTCCCTTTGAGGCTAATCTGCAAGGATTTATATTCTTATCGGGACTCTTCTCAATGGCTATTTTTTCCCTTATTAATTAATTACGAAATTAATTAATATTCAGGGTTTTTGGGCCTTCTTTGTTCCATCAGGCCTGATCTGGTCCATCAGGCCTGATCAATGTGTTGACCTTTTTGGTCTGAATGTCATACATCTTCTTATTGGGCCTAGCAGCCTAAATCATTTATAATTAATGTAATATTTAATTACATAATTAGGATTTATTTATCCCTATCATTTGCCCCCCAACTTTTGGGAAACCGTGTCAGATTTCGCAAAAGTTAAGTTCGTTCATTCCCTTTCAGGGTACCGTTTTGCGTAAAGTGTGGATCGACCTATACGTTTACAACGATTTGCCTTGTACGCGGCTCCAGGGTTTGTTAAAAAACTTCCCTCCCTATTTTCTTACCTTCTCCCTATTTTTAGAAATTTTCTGGTATTTTTTCAGGAATTTTCCCTTTTTCCCGGGATTTTTCCAAATTTTCTGCAATTTTCCATAAATATTTTCAAATTTCCAGCCCTTTTTCGACCAGGATCCTAGTCGAAATTTCTACCTGGATCCTATTCGAAATTTGGTCCAACTTTGCAATCCTGGTCGAAGGACTTCGACTAGGATCCACGACCTGGAATTCGACCAGGATCCTAGTCGAACTTTCGACCTGGATCTAGGTCGAAAATTTGCCCTTGTTTCAATTCCTGGTCGTGAGGTTTCGACTAGGATTCACGACCTGGATTTCGACCAGGATCCTAGTCGAACCTTCGACCTGGATTTAGTTCGAAAATCTTTGCTTTCTCTTGCTTCCTGGTCGATGGATTTCGACTAGGATTCACGACCTCGTCTTCGACCAGGATCCTAGTCGATTCTTCGACCTGGATTTTAGTCTAGGTTTATGAACCCTATACTTGAAAAACGTTGTGCTTGATTCGACCTTGATCCTGGACTTGGTTTTGACCTCAATCCAGTTCAATTATAACCATAATTTTCGGGTGTCTGTTCGAAGGTTTTCGAGCAGAATTTACGACTTGAAATTCGACTTGAATCCTAGTTTTTTATACCCTTTATTTTCGGGTGTCTGTTCGAAAGATTTCGAGCAGAATTCACGACTTGAAATTCGACCTAAATCCTGGTCTTTTTGGGCTTCCTTCTAATCCATTTTTGATTGGGCCTCTGTTTGGGCCTGATCTTCTTTTTAGGCCTTACATCTTTTAGGGCTTTGATTTGGGCTTTGTATTTTTCCAAATCCTAATTGGATTTGGGCCTTCTAACTCTTATTGGGCCTTGTATTAATCTGGGCTTAATATGTCAAAATACCCTGTTTAGAATTCTCTAGAATTCTCGGGAATTTTTATTTAATTTATCCCTTAGAATATTCTAGAATGCTCCATTTTCTGGGCTTTTTCTTTGGGCCTTCATCTTTACTGGGCATTTTGTCCCTTCAACTTCACTTTTCCTCCTATATAAAGGAGTGAGTAGAGTCTACTGCTCCTCACTTTCTCATTTCTAAATTCTTCTTCTTTCTTCTTCTGTTAAGAATCTCAAAGCAATAACAGTAAGTCGGAGTATCTTAAGCCCCAAAGCCCTTTTTTTGGAACTTTACTTCAGGTAAAATTTCTCCATTTACATCTTGTGCTTGTTTTCGCATAGTTTGCGCTTTTAAAACTATCTCTTTATGTGCCCTTTTTTCAGATGGCTGATAAGAAAATGACTCGTTTGGCCAAGATGAATGTGGCCAGAAAATCCAACGAATTCCCTATTCGATTAAGGTACACTTCCTTGATCGATATGATCAACACCCGAGGCGACGAGTACCCGTCTGATGCGCATCTGGATGCACACAACCATGTAAGTGCCTTGCGGGATCCAAAAGAGCTGGAAAATTTGAGTAGCTGTTTCAGAATCAAGGATCCTTTCAAACTGGTTCTTGTAGGTCCAGCCGACAGGGCCTGTCAGTGGAGGAAGGACGCATTATGCGTCTACAGGGATACTCTAAGGGCAGGTATCAGGCTTCCATTTCACCCGTTTATCCCCGTTCTGCTAGCTGATGTGGGCATCAGCCCTTGCCAACTCCCCCTAATTCCTGGAGGCTCATTCTGTGCTATCTGTCGCAATGTGCCAAGCACAATGTCCCCACTTCTGTTGCAGTTTTCAGAAAGATTTTTCAGTTCAAGAATAGCCCTGATAAGAATCCGGGTTGGGTTTCTTTAAACCAGCGCCCAACTATTCCCCACATAGTGAATGGGAAGTCCATCCCTGATAACAACTTGGGGTGGAAGAAAGATTTCTTGTTCGTCGTATGGGAGGGTGGCGATTGGGGCACCCTATTTCCGTCATCTTTTGGGCTAGCCGTTGATGGGAGCCCAAACGATATAATTTTGTCTGAGGAGGAGGCCAGAACTTTCAACCTCCTGACGCAAGATAATGGGACTTCTCATTCTTGGGATCTTATTAGGTAGACCGTTCTTGTAGAACGCGGCCTTTCTCCCGTCCCTAAGAAGAGTAAGTTTCCTTCCTTATATATTTCTTTCTTCATTTCCTTCATCGTCTAACTTTGTTAATTCCTCATCTTACTTATCTCATTTATTGCAGTGGCTGAGAAAATTGAGGAGGCTACAAAGCCTAAAGACCTGGACACAACCAGGACGAAGCGCGCTGGAAAGGTCTTTAAAGACCCGCGCCTTGGGGATCGCTTCTCGGAGTTCCTACTCCAAGCAATGGAACCAGGAGAAGAAGGCCCCAGCCAAGGTTTGCGCACCAAGCAAAAGCCAGGGTCTTACTTTCAACCTGCTTGGGGAATCCGGGGCAAGGATTCAATTGTTGGCAGTACAGCGCTTGCCAAGGAATGGTCTAAGCATTCCATCTCCTTGGTTGATTATCAAGACTTTGTCCTTCAACAGGACTTAGAGGGGAACGAGCTTTTTGGAGCTCAGGCTTTGGCGATAGTACGTTTTTTCCTTTACCCTTCATAGTTGCCTTTTTTATTTTCCCATCTCATACTTTAGCTGTGTTTCTTGTAGGCGAATGCCCATTTTCAAGGGGCGATTCACCAAGCCAAGGCTTGGAAGGTTGGCCTGGAGGATGCAAACAAGAAGCTGGAGGAGGCTAACCAAAGAATAGAGGCCCTTGAAGCCCAACTTGCCTCTTCCACTTCTGACCTGGAAACGGCCCGGGCCGAAAATGTTATCCTGAAGGCTCAAAAGGATAAAGCCTTTGACGGCTGGATGGACACTCAGGAGTTCAAGGAAGGCTGGGATGCCATGGTGGAGGCCATTCAAGATGAATTTCTAGAAGTCCTCGAACAGTCCTCCTTCCCTTGCCCTGTGCGAGTTCCAGCACTTGGGGGTGTTACGGACAAGCTCGCTGATTTGATCAAGGACGGCTCATCGGGGAGTCAAGGCCAAGGCCAAAAGAGGAAGGCGCTCGAGTCCAGCTCTGGAGAGGAGGAAACTTCTTCTGAAGAGGAGCCTCAGCCCGTTACAAAGAAGGTCAGGGTAGAAGAGCCTCCAAAGGTAGCACCTCATAGACCAGCGTCTCCTACATTCGAAACGTCCAAAGGCAGTTCCGAGGGAACCTCTACGGGGACTTTCGAGGGGACGACTGAGACATCCGAGAGGACGACTGAGACATCCGAGGATACTTCGGATAGTGGTTCCGACGAATCCCAGCCTTCCAAGGCCTAAGTTTTTTTTATGTATTTCTTCTTTATTAGACAATATTTGAACTTTGTAATTGACTTTTCGCATTTTGTCCAAGTATCGACGTATTTCTCTCTTGATTTTTCAAACTCAAGTTTATAACTTGGTTTTATCTTTCATAAAGCAATCAAATCTAATAGGCTAAGATTAAGTCGAAGATTTTATATTATAACTTGGTATTCTGGATACCTTACATAAGATGGGTTCAACCTTGATAAACATATTTTCTATATAGAAAAACCCTAAACAAGCAAAGCTTCAAGGTGCTTTTAAACCTACTTGTCATACTGACAAGTGAGAATCGTACTTTAACTATCTCACACATAGTAAACCTTCAGGTTCTGTGCATGCCAAGTTCTCGGAACTTCAAAACCATCCATAGTCTCCAGCTTGTAGGTTCCTCTACCCTGAACGCTCCTGACTTTATATGGCCCTTCCCAATTTGGGGAAAGTTTCCCTTTCTGCCCTACACCAGAAGCTTCCACTTTCCTCAAAACTAAATCACCTTATTTGAAGAATCTTTCTTTAACCCTTAGGTTGTAATAGAACGAAGCTTTTTTCTGATATTCCACTATCTTCGCATGTGCCTCATCTCGTACTTCATCAATTAGATCCAGGGCTAACCTTTGCCCTTCTTCATTTTCCTCAGCATTGAAAGCTTGAATCCTGAGGGAGGAATGTGATATCTCTACAGGAACAATTGCTTCTGCACCATATGCTAACATGAAGGGAGTTGCTCCAGTCGTGACTCTACAGGTAGTCATATAGGCCCATAGTATGGGGAGTATTTCATCCACCCGGTTATTCCTTGACTTCTCGATCCTCTTCTTTAGTCCATCTAGGATTATTCGATTGGCCACTTCCGCTTGCCCATTGGCTTGCGGGTGAGCCACAGATGTGAATCATAACACAATTTCATTTTCCTCACAATACTTCTTGAACTCCTCGTTGTTGAACTGTGTTCCATTGTCAGTGACTAGGATGCGGGGAATTCCATACCGGTACATAATACTTTCCCACAGGAATTGTGCGACCTGCTTAGTTCTGATGTTGGCCAATGGTTTGGCTTCAATCCACTTGGTGAAATAATCAATGGCCACAATCAGAAACTTCCTTTATGTCGTGGCCATGGGGAAAGGCCCTAATATATCCATCCCCCACATAGCAAAGGGGATGGGGGAGTTGATAGAGGTCAGCATCTTGGGGGGTTGTCTAACAACTGGTGTGTGCTTCTGACAACGGTCACATTTTTTCACATATTCTTTGGCATCAGCCATCATTTCTGGCTAATAAAAGCCTAAACGGGTTATCTTATGAGCCAAGGCCCTGCCCCCCAAGTGTTGCCCACATATGCCTTCATGTCCTTCTTCAAGAGCCAAGCGAGCCTCATCAGGCCTGAGACATCTTAAGTAGGGAACCACGAAAGATCTTTTATATAGAATTCCATCTATCAAAGAGAATCTTAGTGCTCGAACAGCCAATTTTTGTGCTTCAGTAGCATTATTTGGTAACCAGCCGGTTTGAATGTGAGCCTTAATGGGATAAATCCATAAAGTCCCCAGGCCTATAGGAGCCACAAGCTTAACATCAATGCTCCGTGTTTTCAAAACGTGATAGTATACACTCCCAGAATTTTCTTCCATCTCTGATGAAGCAAATTTTGACAACGCATCTGCCTTAGCATTTTCCTCCCTTAGAATGTGCTCAACATGGCATTCATTGAATTGGGTCATCACGGCCCTTACGAGGCGAACATATTTAGCCATCGTCTCATCCCTTGCCTCAAACTCTCCCTTCAGCTGGGATACGACCAACTTCGAGTCTCCACAGACTTTTAAGTTCTTGACTCTAAGTGTCCCTGCTAAGCCAAGACCAGCTATCAGAGCTTCATATTCTGCCTCATTGTTTGTGGTTGAGAAGTCTAGCTTCATGGCATACTCAATTAAGAACCCATCAGGGCTTTGTAAAACCAAACCTGCTCCACTTGAATTCGTTTTTGATGCTCCATCAAAATAGAGAACCCGGTATTCTTTTTCCTTATTAACCTTCTCTTTATCCCCCTTATCAACTTCCTTGTCTTGAGATATGCTATCTTCCTGCCCCCCGACTTCTTGGTTGGGTATGGTATATTCCACCACGAAGTCAGCTAGTGCCTGGGCTTTTATTGCCGTTCATGGCTTATACTTGAGATCGAACTCTCCCAGCTCTATTGCCCACTTGATCAATCTCCCACTTGCCTTGGGACTGTGAATGATATTTCTCAGGGGCTGATTCGTTAGCACCTCAATCTGATGAGCCTGAAAGTAAGGACGCAGCTTTCTCGAAGCCATTACGAGGGCTAGAGCAAATTTCTCAATAGTTGAATAATTTAACTCAGCACCATGCAGAATTTATGCTAACATATTATACGGGTTTCTGGACTTTCAGTTCCTCCTTAACCAATACAGCGCTCAAGGCACTCTCTTAAACAGCAAAGTACAAGAATAAAACTTCATTCAAAACTGGCTTGGCCAACAACGGGGCCTACGCCATATATTTCTTCAATTCTTCGAAAGCCTTCTGGTTTTCCTCACTCCATACAAAGTCCTTAATGTTTTTTAGTGACTTAAAGAATGATAGGCACTTGTCTCCTGACATAGAGATGAATCGTCCCAAAGCAGCAACCCTTCTTGTGAGCTTCTGAACATCCTTGATAGTTTTTGGCGGTTCCATGTCCAGGATTGCCTTTATTTTATCGGGGTTAGCCTCGATCCCTCTCTTGGAGACCATCAATCCCAAAAAATTTCCAGACCCTACTCCGAAAGCACACTTTGTAGGATTTAACATCATCTTGTGGTACCTGAGGACCTCAAAAGCTTCCCTCAAATGGGCTATATGATCAGTCTTTACTAGACTCTTGACTAACATGTCATCAACATAGACTTCCATAGTCTTGCCAATAAGATCCTTAAAATTTTTATTTACCAACCTTTGATAGGTGGCTCCTGCATTCTTGAGACTAAATGCCATAACAAGATAACAATAAACACCAAAGTTAGTGATGAATGATACCTTTGGGATGTCATCCTTATGCATCTTGATCTGATTGTATCCACTAAATCCATCCATAAAGCTCAACATTTCATGCCCAGCAGTGGCATCTATCAAGGTATCGATCCTTGGTAACGGAAAACAGTCCTTAGGACAGGCATCATTTAGATCAGTGAAATCCACACACATCCTCCATTTTCCATTAGCCTTCTTCACCATTACAGGGTTTGCTAACCACTCTGGAAATTGAATCTCCTCAATAAAACCAGCCTCCAAGAGCTTCTCCACTTCCTGTTTTATAGCTTCTTGCCTTTCTGGAGCAAAACTTCTTTTCTTTTATTTTACCGTCTTCCGATTTGGGTCCACATTCAGCTTGTGAGTAATCAATTCCGGGTCTATGCCTGGCATATCAGCCGCTGACCATGCAAAAACATCACTATTTTCTTGTAAAAATATCACCAACTTCCCTCTAAAAGGCTCCTCGAGCGTTGCTCCAATAAAAGTCACCTTCCCAGGATCTTCGGGGGCCAAAGGAATTGAAACCAAGTCTTCTGCTGGCTTTCCCCTTTTCTCATCATTCTCTCGGATATCCAGATCTTCAATAGGAAGAACCTGCCCCCAACTCCATCTGCCCTCACCACCATCTCGAGCTTCTAGCCATTTTTTGATCTCCTCTTTCTTCTCCAATCCCATCTCGAGTCAGAAACTTCATAACTGAATGATAAGAAGAAGGGACTGCCTTAAAGGCGTGTATCCCTGTTCTTCCCATGATAGCGTTATAAATCGAACTAGCCTTCACCACCACAAAGTCCAACATCTGATTTGCTTGCCTTGGTTCCTGTCCTATGGTTGTTGGCAACTAGATTATTCCTTCTACGGGGCATTCCACTCCTGCGAATCCATATATCGGCATGTCGGTTGGGGTCAATTGGGAGTCATTATATCCCATCCTTAAAAAGGTGTCATGGAGCAAAATATCCACTGAAGCACCATTATCCACAAGGATCCTTCTTACCGGGCTGTTCCCTATTATCGGGGTTATGACCAACGGGTCGTCATGGGGAAATTTCACACCCTCCAGATCAGAATCATCAAAAGACATTGTTACTCCTGTCCTGGCTGTAACACCCCCAAATCCGGGGTCGGGGATCCGGGTTGTCACGAGTTCCATTTCCCTTAACAACACCCAATCTTAATAAATAATCAACTACTCTGTACTGTGACCCCACAATAATCACACACACCACAAGTTATAGTCTCAGAGATGAATATCCAAAAATAATCACAAGTCGTTTTATTCCACAATTATATGCCAATACACCTTAAACAGGTTTCTGAATAAATTTACATTTCTTTGCCATTATTACAATTCATAAATATACATAATCTGATACATCAATAGTTGAAAGCCTAGCCTATTGGTAGTTCCTACCTCAGCTATGGCGGTATCAGTGCTTCTAGAAAACTGCAGAACGTCTCCTAACCTCTTGCGAATCGGGAGCTTGGTCCGGTTCATCTTGTCTATCTGATGTTGTGTGATGAAAGAAGAAAGCAAGGGTGAGCAGCAAGCCCACCAAAATAATATGTATAATGATTAACAATATATGAGCCTTCTCATAGTACTCATGAAGGTCTTGGTCAAAAGAAATGAACCAAGATGATATCTTAATGCGATGAAGTCGCAAAATATTCAGTATATATATACATATATACTTTTCAAAATATTGGAAGTCCTCTTCCATGCATAATACACACAGAGTTCTAGTGTATAACTGTATAAAAATATCGTTGCAAGGTGATCTTATATATCTAACCTTGTCTCAACGTTTTTCTGAAAATCTTTGTCATGCATAGGATAATCATTTACTAGATATAAGTTTAAAAGATGAAGTTACAAGATACTCCAATATACTTATATCTTTTCCAAATACTACTTGAACTACCACCATTCAAGTTATAATTAGTTTCCAAAGTTCATCACATAGATGAGACTACAAGACCATATTTGAATAGATTAAATCTTTAAAATATCATCAAAATAAAATGAAGTTACGAGATACTTCATTTGATGCAAACATCATTTTGAAAACTTGACCCTGCCAACACTCAACAATCGCCCAACCGTAGCCTTTCTATCGAAGTGCTCTGGGTAGTGTTGCAAAAATATCCAATTGGATGATGAACTCATTACGGGAGTTTTCCGCGCCAGGAAGACCACTTACGATGATCAGTCGTAGTAGTGCAACCCCACCATTTTCTACATGTAGAGGAGAACCTGTCGGATTTACTTGTCAACCGAACACTGAACTCCTAAGGAATGGACCGCCTTAGCGGAACTTCCAGGCCATTTGGGCCAATATAATAAGGCTGGGCCGGCGCTACTCGGCCACTTACGCCACTCCTAGTTCATATGAAATCCATGACTCTGAAACGTAAAGCTCGTCCCCAATTTCCCCAAGTAGAAACTTGTTGATACGGCTTCACCAAGAAGTCGTATCTAGTTGGAAAGGAGAACTCACCGATATTTCCCAGGAGATGCCTGTTAATGGATTAACTTGTTCCAAGAATTTTACTTCCCGAGTGTTGGATAAGTAATCGATTCATTTAACAAAACAGCAACCTTGTTGCGAATATAAAACACACCACAGAGCCGGATCCCTCAGGTTTTGAGCGAGTATTTAAATCCCCTTAAAAGGAAGATCTTAAATATAAAAATGAGGTTTGGGATCCGTTCAATCTTTTAAAAATCATTTTGAAGACTCGAAAACACTTTATAGAGTGTTTGGAGTAAAGCTGATTTAATGAAGTAAATCAGTCCCCAGAATATTTAGAAAATGACTGAATATTATTATTTAAATAATATTCCCATAAAGAATAATCTTTATAAAAATAATTGAAGTAAAAGTATTAAATCTTATACTTGAAACGAGTATTAAATAACCAAAGATATACTTATATGAAAGTACTATCTTTATTTGAATAATCGAAAATAAGTTTGATTATTTACACCTTATTCTTTAATAAAATAAAGAACAAATCTCAGCAAATAATCGGAGTCATAGATCCTCAAATGAATATTCAAAAATATTCATTAAATAATATAAACTGAGTCATAAGCCCTCGAATGAATATTCAAATAATATTCAGATAATAAAATAAAAGGAGTCATAAGTCCTCGAATGAATATTCAAAATAATATTCATTTAATATAAAATAAAAGGAGTCATAAGTCCTGGAATGAATATTCAAAATAATATTCATTTAATATAAAATAAAAGGAGTCATAAGTCCTCGAATGAATATTCAAAATAATATTTATTAATAAAATAAAGTTAAAGTTATCGAATAAACCTTATTCGATTAATAGTTTTGAAAACTATGACCATATATATATATAAGTATATATATATATATATTTATTTTTATATCCATATATATAAAATCTACTCGGGATCCTCGACTCCCGATTTTAGAAAATATTTTCACCTTTGGGTCCCTGTACTAAGGGTATATGCAAATTACCGCTATCCTCTAGCATATGTATTATCAACTGAATCAACAGATATATATATGGAAAGAATGCGAAACAGGCATGCATATATATATATACCATAGTAGCATGCTTCAATATATAACAACATTTGCTAATTAACCAACATGCATCTATCGCAAGATAATGCAAATACATATATTCATCACCACAACAGTTATAACGGGTAGAAAACTTGCCTGAGCGACTGGGGGTTACGAATGGCTCGGGACGAGTCTGGTAACCTATAAACAACAAGTAAGTTGGAATTAAACCAAAGTTACTTGTAAATCTATACTCTAACCAACTCAGACTCTAACGCTCGTTTTGCGCTTACTGATTCTCTTAAGTCACTCGAGTACCCTCGGCTCCACCATTTTTAATAATTTAACCTTTACGAGTTTTAAGGCGATTCCTTCGCGAGTGTCTTAACAACTGCCTAACACACTTACCATAAATGTTTCATACATTAATTAACCCTTTTTGGTCTTTAACCTATGTTTCAAAGTAAGGCGAGGGGAAAAGTCTCGTTCGCTAAACGTCGTTACTTAAAACGGCCGTTTCTCCTAAACCGTTCATCGGAATCAAACGAACTACATATCAAAACGAAGCTCGTAATATGAACTATCTAAACATGGCAATGGTCAAAATCTAGCAGGGGGTTCTCGGGTCCTAATGTTATGCACAAAAAAAGTCTAAAGAAAATCGGACGTTACGACGGCTATGTTTACGCGTTTTCCCAATTTTAAACTATTCAAAACCAACCACAAATCAACCCCAAATCAATCATACAACCAATATCCCTCCAAACCACATCATAACAGCCCCAACAAATCCACATTAACCATTTATACTTATTCCCCACATGAACTAAAAGCTTTACTTAGGTTCTTTAACTAATTACCAAGATTTACAACTCCAACAATGCAACAAAACCAACTAATCTCTACAAACTCAACCAAACTTCAACCAATCAAGCATCATGCTTCACATATGCTATATCAAACACATTCAATCCTAATTACTCAAAACTAAAGCTAGGGTTTGTAGTTTATACCTTCCTTGGAGAGTGGAAAATCAAGAGAATGGCTTGGAATCACCCTTAAAGTCCTTATCCAAGCTTAATCTAAACAAAACTTCAAGAACACAAATTTTAGTTCTTGAAAAACACTATTCACCATCTTCTTTCATGATTTATAGAAAAAGATTAGCTTGGAATTAGAAGCTTAAACTTATAGGAAGTATGTAACTATCCATGGGGAAGCTTAGATAATTACCTTGCTAAATAGTAAGTGGTGGAGCTTGGATCTTCAATTTTTAAGAAATGGGCCGAGAGCTAGCTTGGGAAGAAAGAGATTTTTGTGTTTTGTTTGATGAAAAATGAAATGATTGGCTTGGTGGATGAGATTTTGATTTGTTTTTGGTTAATTACCAATTTAACCTTGATGTTTATGTGGTTAATAACCATCCACATCTCCTTCCTCCTTATGTCATGCTTGTGTCATCCTCATGATGTCATCCTCCTCTCCTTGTCCTCTTCCCATTGGTTGGGTGACATCATCCACTCTAATCCCTTTGATTAACTTCCTAATTGTTTGCCTAACGACCGATGATCTGTTATACGGTTCGCTTAACTTTCGTTTTCGTTTATCGTTTGAAGGATCATACCCGGGATCTTATTACTTAGGTTCCCTTAACCTTTCTTAATACATTATATTCCTTTTTATGATCCTCTATTACAATCCTTTAATTTAAATCCTTTTCATCCTGTTACCTTATACTCAATTCTTTCCGTATCCAGTGGATTTCCGGGAAAAGTCAAAGTGTTTGGAATTGGATTCTGACGATCTTTACATACACTTATATACCATATAGAGTACTAATAAAATCTCAGAATATCCATAACAGAACCCCTATATAGTGTGGCATGAAAGGTTTTCTCATTCAGCATAATCTGCAAAATCACTATTCATAAGGGTTTCAAAAATTTCCAAAAATTGGGGTTATTACAGTCTCCCCTCCTTAAAAGGATTCCGTCCCGGAATCAGATATAAAATGAATAGGGATACTCTCTTAGCATTGCACTTTCTAATTCTTGAGTAAATTTTCCCACATTATGGTCCTATCACCAAACTCTGCCTAGTTTGATTACCCTTCTCCTAAGCACTTGTTCCTTTTTACTCTATAACCCTTCCTGGTTGCTCCATATAGGTTACGTCGGGTTGCATGTCTATGCGCTCATATGCCCCTATTTATCTGGCATCTGAATTACACTTCCTTTCCAAGGGAATACCTATAACAACACTAGGTCCCCTACTTCCCATTCCTTGTCCTTTCGTGTCAAATCAACATA
Source organism: Apium graveolens (assembly GCF_009905375.1). NCBI lineage: Eukaryota > Viridiplantae > Streptophyta > Magnoliopsida > Apiales > Apiaceae > Apium > Apium graveolens. The sequence goes on along the minus strand of NC_133657.1, from coordinate 42,292,598 downwards.
ATTTTTATGTCCATCTTGGGCTACTACCAGCCATCCTCTGATTAGATCTATTATATCCTTGGTCCTTTGGACCACTACTGGTCTGAGCATCTTGCGCTCTTACAACTTCATCCCAACACAAGGGGATCGACATTGTCTTCTCTCAAGGATCTCATAAGACGACATCTCAATACTGACATATGATCTACTATCGTAAGAAAACTCAATCCGTGTTAAGTGATCATTCCAAATTCTTTCAAGTCCATTGCACAGACTCTTATTATAGCTTTTAACATTAGAGCTTTTGCTTCTCAATACCCATTCTTTTCCAGTTCGTAATCGCTACTACCTTCCGTTCCTAATATTATACTGGTTATACTTTTGCTCGTTAGCGTTCTATAACCTTTTAATAACCACGTCAACCTTAGTATCACGAATGTGTTTCCATTCCGAATACTACCACAACTTTATTACTCCTTTTTCAGCTGTTTCTATTTCCCAAAGTTTGATCAATCATATAGAAGTAAAGGAATTTGTTGAGAGATCACTATGATCATGAACACTTGTTATATCGCATAGTTAGTACAGAAGGTGGCCAGCCTTTAGTACTTGACAAGCAATTAAATAATAGATGGTATCCTACTAGGCTTCTATCACACAGATAGATAGTCATTTGGCAATACCTCCCCTTCTGGAAGGGTTGTTCCTCTCAGCTTACATGAAATGAAAAGAAGAGAAAAGAACGAACTGAAGAGAATTGTATATATAAAAAAAATATACTGCCACAAAATTTCTAGCTTAGAACCTACCTCTGAACTATAGAGGTTTGTCATAGGAGAACAAAATATAAACGTATTTATATCAGCATCAAGTATTATAGCATCGTATTTCCCATTCCTAAATATTTCTATTCCGTCCATCATTCTATGGACCCATGCTCTTCATCGAGCTTGTACACAATCACCTTTGAAACTCCTTCGATATCGAAAATCAAATCTGGATTTTCATTCCAGACATCACCGTTACTAAAATCTTATGCTTGTACCGCAACCTTCCTCATATAGTAATACGACTCTCTATTGATAAGAAAGAATAAATATTCAATAGGTAGACACTCTACTTAATTAGTCTATCAATGATAACTTATACACTACCACGACCCGATTAGTGGTACTCAATCTCAACAACCATTCCAATACAACTCTCACGGTTGTAATCAGCTCATTACTCGCAGAATCATTGCTGCCTTACTATGGTCCACCACTGACCTACTGTAGTCATTCATTTTCCTTGAAGTCTTAATAGCTAACCATACGGAGTCCATACATATCGTATCGAATTCTTCTAAGGAGGTAACATAATCACCATTCATGATTCATGAAGAACACTCCTGATCCTGACATACATACATGACATGAAGCAAATAAAATTGCAGAAGAGTTTCCATCAAAGCAACGATAGCAGGTTAATACCATTCTTAATCATATGCCTTAAATAGAAGACTTAACTCAAAGGTTCGTCTAGTCCTTTTTGAAACATGGTCCTGGCTTATCTCAAGATAGTATCTTCTGAGATAGATAGCCTGCTTATGGAGATTACACGAATTAAACCTTTACCAACTACTATTACGGTTGGATATTGCACAGTCATCAGGAGGAATGTCAATCTTCCAAACCATAATACAACCTTCATAGCTGTAACCATTATCACTGTATTCCTTTGGCACAAGCGCCAATAATTATCCTCTTACCTTTAAAGTGTCGGCCACCTCTTTGGCCTTTCCTGATAGTAAAATTTTCTTACAATCAATGTCATTTTAACCACCTCCAAATAAATTTTCTACCTTATTTCAATCACAGCTTATGTGAAAATGCTTTCCTTAAAATCTGATGAGTAAAAAAAAATTACCATTTTTCCATAAGTTATCTCCTCAGTCTTTAGAGGTTAATCACTGTCATGACTGACTCTCAATCATAATTAGAACATCTTTTATCTTAAGTCCTAATTGCCCTGAACAATTTCGACCATTACTGGTTCGATCCATACTTTCTCGTGGTTTAACACGTGCCCCACTTGGCAACATTATAATTACGTCATATTTCCTTTATCAACATTTCTATTCTTGAGAATTTTGAATATTACCTTTCTCCTTGTAAAACCTCTAAGGTTATCCCTCAATCGTTCCTCCTGTATTCCCTAGATACAGGGCATATCAAAATACCATTTACTATTACTAGAACCATTGTCTATATACTTCTGAAAAATTTCTCCACTGATTCTTAAAGGTTGTTGTTACCTTAACCCTTTCCAAATCATACTGTCAAAACTCATACTGTCCCTATTAAGGGTGAAATGCCAACCTTTATGCATTCCCCTAGGATTCATTTTAAGTTACCGATGTTCTATCCTTAATTCCACCTTTAAAAGGTACCTTCATCCATCCATGGATAAATCAAGTCATATATCCTTGATAGATTATCTTATTCATCATTCCCACCTCGATAGTCTATACCTAACTTCATAATAGCATCCTTATTCAAATTGAGGTCAATCCATATGGCCTCCAAAAGATAACAATGGTCATCCGCTTTTCTTTCCTGATTTGGTAATGATAACATGGATGTTCTGGAAGATATTGGTCATGTTCAACGTAAACTTCTTCTTAATAATTCCCTATTTACTTTTGTTGTTTATCTCAACAGTCATCTCAATGTTGGGATACCTCTCATACCTGGCGTCTCCCTTTCTGGGTATCGAGCCACCGGTCTTACATTTCACATTATTGAAGGTCACTTCCTTCATCCAATTTTCCTACTTTCTTACTTTCTTGTCTCCTTAGTCTATCCGCATCTTATTATTTATCCTTCTAACTATTTAAAGGTTTCCTTGAATCCCCCCAACTTACAGGGGATAAAATATGTGTATCTCTTATTCCTTCAATCATCAACTTTAACTCATGGTGAATCACCCTCATCCTGACGATTACATACTTTTATATTTCTATTGCTACGAGTCTTTAGGGTTTCCTCATACCCGACTCCCTTATCATTCCTCAAACTCTATTGCCTTTATATTCCTTTCCATTTCAGTTTCTTTTTTATTTTCCTTTCTCTTATCATTATTTCATGAACTAACACAACATAGGTATTGATTCCAAACATCCCGTCATTCTGGATTCGTGTCCTCAGAACGAATCTTGATAACTTTTACATTATCTCCTTATCTTTGGGAATTACTTTCCCGAAAACAATTGACTGAACTTAAATCAGTTTATTCTAACCTCTGGCTCCGTGCCTTTCTTGGTCTTTCACCAGCGGGTGGTCTCTCTCTTAGGAGGGTAAGTGACAAAAACAGTCTTTTATGGTTCATCAATCATTTAGAATCTCAAATGATTCCTATATTTCCTTTAGCCAGGCTCTTGCCTCGACTGGGTCAGCTTGTTCCTTGGAACTCTGAGAGCTTAGCGACTTAAAGGTCCTGAAAGAATTTCACACCATATGGTTTCCTCAAGGTGGTGGTTGGGAATAAAATATAAGTTTTGTTTAGACAGGTCCATGAATTTCCGTATAGGAGTACCGTCTCGGGTCTCCTTATCTCGTTCGACTTTTGCTTTCTTAGTCTAAATATTTCTTCCTACTCCCCATAATTGGGGTCATCTTTTAATTTAAAATCTTCATTTTCCACTTTATTACATTCCGGGTTCTTTATATCTTAATTGCGACCTCCCTGATTATCACATTCAAGGTTTGCCCCTAATCTTATTCCTTGTGGGGGCATATTACTTGGAAAAAAAAATTGAGAATCTCTGGATATTTGTCTTACTTACTTTGCTTAAGTCTTTCCCTCGTTCAGTCCTTGCACGATTGCGAATTATGAATTCTCAAGTTCTATAAACTTCATGACACTCTCTTAAGTGTTAATAGAGCAATTAACAATGTGATCTTATCACAACAAACTGATCAGAACTGAAATTAACGAATATATACATAACCATTTGTTCGAGGGTACAACAACTGAACACATTAAAGAGAATTACATCATTTGATCTGATCGCTTCTATCCCGAAGGTATTATCATAGATAATCATCTAGTCATTAAAACTAATCATCCGTAACTTAGGCTAATCCTCCAAAAGCGGTGCTACATGAAACCCTTGTTTGATTGCTCTGGCTCTGCACACTACCATGGATTAAGAGATGCGAGCACGCACGACATCCCTAACCTGCTCCATCATAGAGGTGATGAGGTCTAAGATAGTCGCAAGTAGAGCTGGATCAACCTGACCCTCAAGATGGCCTCTAGCTGTAACACGGGTGGTAGCCTCAATCCTTTCCATGCTATACGCTAATCCTGCCGGAAGTATCCCACCCTCAATCCTTGGTGCAGTAAGTCGATCCAACAGATCACTCCTAACATTCCGGGCCTCTGACAGGCCACCCAAAGTCATATGATAATCAGCGATAAGAGAAGCCTGAGTGGTAGCATCTAGCAGTCCATGGGGTGCAGGTGGTGCAGTCCCAGGAGATCCAAACGAATAACCAAGCACGGTATCAGGTGACAATGGTGCAGGAGATAAAGGTGGCATTTCCTCAGTATGTGCTGGGCTCTGTACAGGGGAGGGAACAGGAATTGGTGGAACCTCATGGATGTCTACAGAAACCTCTGGAAGAGGGTCTGATACTGGTATAATTGGTGTCGTGGAAGGCCCCACTCCTTCTGCCCCTATTAACCTTTGTGCCCTTGGTAACTCTTCATCCTCTAGTGCCACCCTCGCGGCCATTCTTGCTCTGGTAGTCGCCCTGACTACGGTCATCAATTCCTCAGCGGTCCTCTCTTCATTCTCATCAGAATCCTCCATGAGATCCTCCTCAGCCACAATCCTTTCCGGAATAACATCCTCAACCACAACATTCTCAATCTGAACCTCATCCGGTCCCTCGTTGGGATACTCCATCGGATTCACAATTTGATCTCCAACTTGTAATAAAACATCCTCATGCTGATGCTCCTGAACCTCAGGGTTCGGTGCCCCGCTGCCCTATACGAGAACGAACTATGTTACTATCACGATACTTATAAGGGTTCCCGTAAGGGTTTTAACTGTCGGTACTACGTTAGGTAGCCCGACTATGAACTTGGCAAGAGTTCTTATTATCTTAGTGAACTTATTATCTTAATGTCACTTCATCTCTGAGGTTTATAACGCTGGGCTCTGATACCACTTCTGTAACACCCCCAAATCCGGGGTCGGGGATCCGGGTTGTCACGAGTTCCATTTCCCTTAACAACACCCAATCTTAATAAATAATCAACTACTCTGTACTGTGACCCCACAATAAACACACACACCACAAGTTATAGTCTCAGAGATGAATATCCAAAAATAATCACAAGTCGTTTTATTCCACAATTATATTCCAATACACCTTAAACAGGTTTCTGAATAAATTTACATTTCTTTGCCATTATTACAATTCATAAATATACATAATCTGATACATCAATAGTTGAAAGCCTAGCCTATTGGTAGTTCCTACCTCAGCTATGGCGGCATCAGTGCTTCTAGAAAACTGCGGAACGTCTCCTAACCTCTTGCGAATCGGGAGCTTGGTCCGGTTCATCTTGTCTATCTGATGTTGTGTGATGAAAGAAGAAAGCAAGGGTGAGAAGCAAGCCCACCAAAATAATATGTATAATGATTAACAATATATGAGCCTTCTCATAGTACTCATGAAGGTCTTGGTCAAAAGAAATGAACCAAGATGATATCTTAATGCGATGAAGTCGCAAAATATTCAGTATATATATACATATATACTTTTCAAAATATTGGAAGTCCTCTTCCATGCATAATACAAACAGAGTTCCAGTGTATAACTGTATAAAAATATTGTTGCAAGGTGATCTCATATATCTAACCTTGTCTCAACATTTTTCTGAAAATCTTTGTCATGCATAGGATAATCATTTACTAGATATAAGTTTAAAAGATGAAGTTACAAGATACTCCAATATACTTATATCTTTTCCAAATACTACTTGAACTACCACCATTCAAGTTATAATTAGTTTCCAAAGTTCATCACATAGATGAGACTACAAGACCAGATTTGAATAGATTAAATCTTTAAAATATCATCAAAATAAAATGAAGTTACGAGATACTTCATTTGATGCAAAACATCATTTTGAAAACTTGACCCTGCCAACACTCAACAATCGCCCAACCGTAGCCTTTCTATCGAAGTGCTCTGGGTAGTGTTGCAGAAATATCCAATTGGATGATGAACTCATTACGGGAGTTTGCCGTGCCAGGAAGACCACTTACGATGATCAGTCGTAGTAGTGCAACCCCACCATTTTCTACATGTAGAGGAGAACCTGTCGGATTTACTTGTCAACCGAACACTGAACTCCTAAGGAATGGACCGCCTTAGCGGAACTTCCAGGCCATTTGGGCCAATATAATAAGGCTGGGCCGGCGCTACTCGGCCACTTACGCCACTCCTAGTTCAGATGAAATCCATGACTCTGAAACGTAAAGCTCGTCCCCACTTTCCCCAAGTAGAAACTTGTTGATACGGCTTCACCAAGAAGTCGTATCTAGTTGGAAAGGAGAACTCACCGATATTTCCCAGGCGATGCCTGTTACTGGATTAACTTGTTCCAAGAATTTTACTTCCCGAGTGTTGGGTAAGTAATCGATTCATTTAACAAAACAGCAACCTTGTTGCGAATATAAAACACACCACAGAGCCGGATCCCTCAGGTTTTGAGCGAGTATTTAAATCCCCTTAAAAGGAAGATCTTAAATATAAAAATGAGTTTTGGGATCCGCTCTATCTTTTAAAAATCATTTTGAAGACTTGAAAACACTTTATAGAGTGTTTGGAGTAAAGCTGATTTAATGAAGTAAATCAGTCCCCAGAAAATTTAGAAAATGACTGAATATTATTATTTAAATAATATTCCCATAAAGAATAATCTTTATAAAAATAATTGAAGTAAAAGTATTAAATCTTATACTTGAAACGAGTATTAAATAACCAAAGATATACTTATATGAAAGTACTATCTTTATTTGAATAATCGAAAATAAGTTTGATTATTTACACCTTATTCTTTAATAAAATAAAGAACAAATCTCAGCAAATAATCGGAGTCATAGATCCTCAAATGAATATTCAAAAATATTCATTAAACAATATAAACTGAGTCATAAGCCCTCGAATGAATATTCAAATAATATTCAGATAATAAAATAAAAGGAGTCATAAGTCCTCGAATGAATATTGAAAATAATATTCATTTTATATAAAATAAAAAGAGTCATAAGTCCTCGAATGAATATTCAAAATAATATTCATTTAATATAAAATAAAAGGAGTCATAAGTCCTCGAATGAATATTCAAAATAATATTCATTAATAAAATAAAGTTAAAGTTATCGAATAAACCTTATTCGATTAATAGTTTTGAAAACTATGACCATATATATATATATATAAGTATATATATATATATATTTATTTTTATATCCATATATATAAAATCTACTCGGGATCCTCGACTCCCGGTTTTAGAAAATATTTTCACCTTTGGGTCCCTGTACTAAGCGTATATGCAAATTACCGCTATCCTCTAACATAGGTATTATCAACTGAATCAACAGATATATATATGGAAAGAATGCGAAACAGGCATGCATATATATATACCATAGTAGCATGCTTCAATATATAACAACATTTGCTAATTAACCAACATGAATCTATCGTAAGATAATGCAAATACATATATTCATCACCACAACAGTTATAATGGGTAGAAAACTTGCCTGAGCGACTGGGGGTTACGAATGGCTCGGGACGAGTCTGGTAACCTATAAACAACAAGTAAGTTGGAATTAAACCAAAGTTACTTGTAAATCTATACTCTAACAACTCAGACTCTAACGCTCGTTTTGCGCTTACTGATTCTCTTAAGTCACTCGAGTACCCTCGGCTCCACCATTTTTAATAATTTAACCTTTACGAGTTTTAAGGCGATTCCTTCGCGAGTGTCTTACCAACTGCCTAACACACTTACCATAAATGTTTCATACATTAATTAACCCTTTTTGGTCTTTAACCTATGTTTCAAAGTAAGGCGAGGGGAAAAGTCTCGTTCGCGAAACGTCGTTACTTAAAACGGCCGTTTCTCCTAAACCGTTCATCGGAATCAAACGAACTACATATCAAAACGAAGCTCGTAATATGAACTATCTAAACATGGAAATGGTCAAAATCTAGCAGGGGGTTCTCGGGTCCTAATGTTATGCACAAAAACAGTCTAAAGAAAATCGGACGTTACGACGGCTATGTTTACGCGTTTTCCCAATTTTAAACTATTCAAAACCAACCACAAATCAACCCCAAATCAATCATACAACCAATATCCCTCCAAACCACATCATAACAGCCCCAACAAATCCACATTAACCATTTATACTTATTCCCCACATGAACTAAAAGCTTTACTTAGGTTCTTTAACTAATTACCAAGATTTACAACTCCAACAATGCAACAAAACCAACTAATCTCTACAAACTCAACCAAACTTCAACCAATCAAGCATCATGCTTCACATATGCTATATCAAACACATTCAATCCTAATTACTCAAAACTAAAGCTAGGGTTTGTAGTTTATACCTTCCTTGGAGAGTGGGAAATCAAGAGAATGGCTTGGAATCACCCTTAAAGTCCTTATCCAAGCTTAATCTAAACAAAACTTCAAGAACACAAATTTTAGTTCTTGAAAAACACTATTCACCATCTTCTTTCATGATTTATAGAAAAAGATTGGCTTGGAATTAGAAGCTTAAACTTATAGGAAGTATGTAACTATCCATGGGGAAGCTTAGATAATTACCTTGCTAAATAGTAAGTGGTGGAGCTTGGATCTTCAATTTTTAAGAAATGGGCCGAGAGCTAGCTTGGGAAGAAAGAGATTTTTGTGTTTTGTTTGATGAAAAATGAAATGATTGGCTTGGTGGATGAGATTTTGATTTGTTTTTGGTTAATTACCAATTTAATCTTGATGTTTGTGTGGTTAATAACCATCCACATCTCCTTCCTCCTTATGTCATGCTTGTGTCATCCTCATGATGTCATCCTCCCCTCCTTGTCCTCTTCCCATTGGTTGGGTGACATCATCCACTCTAATCCCTTTGATTAACTTCCTAATTGTTTGCCTAACGACCGCTGATCTGTTATACGGTTCACTTAACTTTCGTTTTCGTTTATCGTTTGAAGGATCATACCCGGGATCTTATTACTTAGGTTCCCTTAACCTTTCTTAATACATTATATTCCTTTTTATGATCCTCTATTACAATCCTTTAATTTAAATCCTTTTCATCCTGTTACCTTATACTCAATTCTTTCCGTATCCAGTGGATTTTCGGGAAAAATCAAAGTGTTTGGAATTGGATTCTGACGATCTTTACATACACTTATATACCATATAGAGTACTAATAAAATCTCAGAATATCCATAACAGAACCCCTATATAGTGTGGCATGAAAGGTTTTCTCATTCAGCATAATCTGCAAAATCACTATTCATAAGGATTTCAAAAATTTCCAAAAATTGGGGTTATTACACTGGCCCTCTTCGGAGCTTCCCCAACAATATGCATAACTTCTCGAGCATACGCTTTCCTGGAGTTCTTGGATAACCCAGCAGCGGTTGGTCCTCCAAAGATTGTGTTGATCACAGGCCCTTGGGGGTGCGGTCCTTTGAAGATTGTATTTATCACCGGTCCCCTAGGTTGGGGATTTCTCCCCTGATCTTCTTGATCTCTCCTTCGGTCATCAAAGTTCCTTCTCACGTTGTTGCTTCTATCCCCTCCTTCTCCAGTATATTTGTTCAATCTTCCTTTTCGAATGACGAACTCAATTTCATCTTTTAGTTGCCTACACTCATCGGTGTCATGACCAACATCTTTGTGAAATCTGCAATACTTGCTCTTATCTAGCTTGGCAGGATCAACCTTCAAGGGCTTAGGCCAACGAATATCTCTATCTTTCTCGATCTCCATCAAGATCTGGCTTCTAGGAGCATTCAGCTTAGCGTATTCAGTGAACTTTTGCCCAGGTCCTCCCTTCTTCGGGATTGAATCAGAGTTTTGCTCGGTTCTAGGATACTTGTCCTTAGCAATATACTCCAGATCAGTTTTCCGCTTCTTGCCTCCAGTGGGCTCATTACTTACTACGGTCTTCCTCATGCTTTCTTCAACCTTGATATACTTCCCTGCCCTATCCTGGAGCTGCAACATGCTTTCAGGGGGACGTTTGGCCTAGGACATTTTGAAAAACTCATCCCTAGTTCCTTGTTACAGTGTTATCATGGCTACCTTATCATCAAGGTCTCAAGGATTCCTTTGTTCCCTGCACAATGCTCATAAGAGATGCTGAACTTTTCTCATGAACTCTTCCACTGATGAATTGCTTAATAAAAGCCTGACTTAATTCTCTGAACGACCCAATAGAGTTTGGGGGCAAGCGACTATACCACCTTTGAGACATACCCGACAGGGTTTGAGGAAAGGCCCGACACTTAATAGCATCATTCACGGGCTGCAACAGTAGTGCATTAGAGAATGTTCTGACATGATTAGCGGGATCTCCCGTGCCGTCATAAGCTTTTATAGTTGGCATCTTGAACTTCCTTGAGATATGGGCATTCATTATATCTTCAGTGAAGGGTGGAGTAGGATCATCAGGATCTCCAAGGGGAAGAAGATTGCTTGGATCAGCCCTTGGGACAACAGCCCTTCTCTGCACTGGTCCATCCAGGTCTATGATGGGAGGAGGATTTCTCCCCCTAGGAGGTGCTGGGGGTCTGGTGGTCTGGTGCGCCTCCAGGTCGCGCCTCAGCCTTTGAATCTCAGCCTCGTGAGCCCTGATTCTTTCCTGCACTTCTTGAGGATTCGTCCCTTGGGTGCTTTGAGGGCGTTGGCTACCATCAACCATCGACTCTTTGCCTGCACATCTCCTTCTTGAGGCTACTTCATCATCTGAAGATTCGAAGTCTCTCTCAGTATAAGGACCAGAAAATTCCTGATCCTCAGGGATAGGAGCCAAACCTCGTATGTATGGAGGCGATCACCCTCGTGCTTCACTTCGCCCAGCATGTCTGCTTCCTCCAACCTCGGGGTAAAGGGGCATCCCATAAGGGGGGTTAGTAGTAACAACAGTTGAATATTCATACCCGATGGGTCGAGAATTCATAGGTGCATGTACTTGTTGAACTTGAGGATTCGTACCTTGAGTAACTGAGGGGATAGTCCCTTGTTGCTGAGGTTCAGTTGCCCCTATCTAGGCTTCTCCTTGCGTGGTTGCATAAGTTGAATGAGGAGGTACCTCCACAGTTGAAGAAATCACTTGGGTTGTCCCCGTTGGTATTCCTCCTCGAAGGGCTCTAACTGTTCTCCGTGTATTCGCCATGGTTATTATTGTACTTTCCCACAGACGACGCCAAATGTTATGGATAAAAAACTAAGGTTATTATTTGCTGTATTTATTGCTAAGGTTCGGGAGCTCAAGGCCTTTAATGGCTGCTCTTGTGTTTCGTAGCTTAACTATGCCTTTACGAGATGCCTACGTATCTCTGTGAATTAGAGAATTAAGCCAAAAAATGTAGTTCTGATTTGTGGGGTGAGGCCCCTTATATAATTGCTGGTGGTCCTTGAATTGGACTTGATATAGGAGACTTGGTGGGCAAGTCTCATAATTAGAATGGACTTTGGAGTCCTAAATAGTAGGAAACTGATTCCTTATCCTTTTAGGTCCCTTTGAGGCTAATCTGCAAGGATTTATATCCTTATCAGGACTCTTCTCAATGGCTGTTTTTTTCGTTATTAATTAATTACGAAATTAATTAATATTCAGGATTTTTGGGCCTTCTTTGTTCCATCAGGCCTGATCTGGTCCATCAGGCCTGATCAATGTGTTGACCTTTTTGGTCTGAATGTCATACATCTTCTTATTGGGCCTAGCAGCCCAAATCATTTATAATTAATGTAATATTTAATTACACAATCAGGATTTATTTATCCCTATCATAAGCATAGTGAATGGGAAAGCAAGTGATTATATAAGATAGGCTTGACACAAGTTCCATGCCTTGTATTTAATCGTGACATTGCAGGGTAGAAGGAATTAATTGTACGGTAACTATTCACTGAATAGGTTCTTGGTATTCTAAGCAGTGAATTCGTATTTTTCGGGATAGTCGTGATATGCTGAGAAGTATCCCTCACGATGTAGAATAAATATGATTAATTAATTAATCATATTTAATGAATTAGAAAATTTATATAAATAATGATAAAATAGTTTTATTATTATTTATTTCTACTACCGGCTTAATATTGAACCTATAGGGTCACACCATAAAAGAGAATGATTTAATGGTGGAGGAATTAATTAATAATGGCTGATAATTATTTATTTATGAAATAAATAATTAACTGGCAAATTTAATAATTGATTAAATGAGATTTAATTGATTATAAATTAATTAAGAAAAGTTCTTAATATTATTAATTAAGAATTTAATTTTTGGAAATTAAATCAAGTGAGAGAATTATTTCTAAAGAGTTTAGAAAAAGGATTAATAATGGAAAGGTGTTTTAATTATTAATGAGAATAATAAAGGGTTAATAATAATAATATTTTATTAATTCTTTTTCCTTTGCCTATAAATATACTATTATAAACCCTATTTTTGCCTCAACCAAAAAGATTTACAAAACCCTAATTCTCTCCATCTCCTCCTCCTTCATTACATCGTTTTCTTGGTGGATACCGGTGGAGTCTTTCACACTTGAGGAGCAGCTGCTAAGGATCTCCGTTCATCGTTCTTGGATCGCCATTAAAGACCTCCAACTTTCCATTAACGTAAAGCTTCCTAAGGTAAACATACTGGACTACGAATTAAATATTATTTTTCGTATGGATCCTGCGGAGGGTTTCGGTTTTTTTTAAGATTTAAATTTACGTTCTCGCTGCGTTTATGTGCTAAAAACCCTTCAAGGCCAATGTGGTGGCCGATGCCCTTAGTCATAAGGAAAGATTGAAAAGGATCACCACGTCAGAGGATTTGATCAGAGAATTTGAAAAGTTAGAGATTGAGGTCAAGGTCGCTGAGCCAGGGACCGAAGGCTTGTATGAGATGGTTATGCAACTGGAGCTACTGGAAAATATTAGGCGATGTCAAGAAATAGTGTTGAGGGAGAACAAGGAACTGGTAAGCGGAGAGGAGGCCAAGTGTGACCCAAACGAGAAGAGAATTAGGAGGCATGCCTACAGGATATGGGTCCCTAACGTCCAAGAATTAAAGGATGAAATTTTACGTGAATGACACAGCTCTAGATATACGGTCCACCCAGGAAGCACCAAAATGTACCGAGATTTGAAGGAGTACTACTGGTGGCCTAACATGAAGAAGGATGTAGTGGAGTGGGTCAGTAAGTGTATGACCTGTCAGAGAGTAAAGGCAGAACACCAGTGACCAAGCAGACTCTTACAACCCTTAGAAATTCCGATGTGGAAATGGGAGCAGATAGCTATGGATTTTGTGGTAGGATTACCCCGAACTAAGACTAACCGTGATACAATATGGGTAATTGTACACCGACTAACCAAGTCAGCGCACTTTCTTCCAATCAAGGAAACCTACACAGTGGATAGATTAGTAGAGCTATACATTAAGGAAATTGTGGTAAGACATGGAGTGCCAGTAGCTATCGTATCTGACCGAGATCCCCGATTCAACTCCAGAATTTGGAGGAGCTTTCAGGCATGCCTAGGAACCAAACTAAACATGAACACCGCTTACCATCCGCAAACAGATGGACAAAGTGAGCGAACCATTCAGACATTGGAGGACATGTTGAGAATGTGTGTAATTGATTTTAAGGGTTCTTAGGATGAACACCTGTCTTTGATAGAGTTTGCCTACAACAACAGTTATCATGCGAGTATCAGAATGCCCCCATACGAGGCGTTGTATGGCCGAAGGTGCCGTTCGCTCTTGTATTTGGATGAAGTTGGTGAGAGAAAGTTACTAGGTCCCGACTTTGTGCAAAGGACAAGGGACATAGTTCAATTAGTCAGAGGACGCCTAGCAGCAGCCCAAGACCGACAGCGTAAATACACCGATCTGGCACGGAAGGACAGAGAGTATGAAGTGGGTGACCAGGTATTTCTAGAAAGTGTCACCATGGAAAGGATTGATGAGATTTGGGAAGAAGGGGAAGCTGAGCCCCCGTTATATTGGACCTTTCGAGATTCTAAGACGGATAGGACCCGTGGCATATGAGTTAGCTTTACCTCCAAATCTTCAACAGGTTAATAATGTTTTTCATGTATCAACGTTGAGTAAGTATAATACGGATACCAAACATATAGTGGAGCATGAGCAAGTAGACCTTCAACCAGATCTGTCCTATATTGAGCAGCCAGTCGAAATCATTGACCGAAAATAGCAAGTACTCCGGAACAAGAGTGTCAATCTAGTCAGAGTCTTATGGAGGCATCACAACGTCGAGGAGTCGATTGGGAATTAGAGAGTCACATGCAGGAAAAGTACCCCCATCTATTTGTGGATTGATTCCGGGACGGAATCCTTTTAAGGGGGGAGACTGTAATAACCCTGATTTTTGTAATATTTTAAAACTTCAGTGAATAGTAACTGGAACTAATTATGTAATACGTATGGAGTTCATCATAAATATGAATAGTGGAATTTTGGAAATCCGAGATCATATTCTTGTTTATCGAGGAAAATAAGTGAATGTAAAAGCCGTCGGAATTCGAAGATTCACGATTATACTACGTGTTTTCGTATCCGTAAGGAATGGTGTAGAACCGGGAATACTACATGGAATAAACATTATATCAAGGTGTTTCTATGATCAAGAGAAATGAATAGAATTGGTTAAAGGATTATAAGCGATAAAAGAATTCATTACGAAACGAAATGTTATGCGATTAAACTATCGGAATGGAACGACAATCGCGTGTACGATAAATAATCGAATGAGAAATTAATTCCATGCAAGTTGGCCATGCAAAACCAATCTAACTAGTAGTTAGGAGATGTAACTAGGGAATTAGAAGCTAATTAGAATAGTTAGTGGAATAGTAGTAGAATAGTAAGTGAATAGTAAGTGAATAGTAAGTGGGAGACAAGGAAGTACAAGGCCATACCTCCTCATTTCTACTCATCTAAATTGTCAACCAAGCAATTTTTTTTGCTGATTATTATGCCCATATATACACACTATCAAACACATATTATACACTCCCACACTTTAACAAAAAATCAAGCCAAACCCCCCCCCTCACCCCTCTCTTGCTCTAGGCTGTTTCATGCAGAAAAGGGAGAGAACTCTCTTCTTCACTTCACTTCTCCATCCTTCCCTCTATTAAAAATTCTATAAAATTCACAAAGCTTCCTTACATCCTAGTAAAGGTATGTCTATGATTTCATGGCCAAATTCTTAATGGTTTGTGAGAAACAAATTCTTGAAGTTCAAGAACTTTATGGACTATTTTGACTAACATGGTTTCTTGGTTTTGTTTCTTAAGGATCTAGCCCTTCTAAGTGTTTTTCAAGCAAACCAAGCCCTAATCATCTTATTAATAACCCTCCTAGTGCTCAAGAAGGTATAACTTCCAACTCTTTAAAGTTTTTAGGGTGGGTTTAAGAGTTAATTATGATATAGTGTCAAGATCCAAAAGTTTGTGTATGTGTGAGGTTGTTTTGCTCATATTCTTGCTAAGTACTTGAGTTTTTGAGTTGAGATGCTTGTATGTGATGCTAGATAAAGTATATAAGGTGTATGTGGGTGGATCTTGAGAAGTAAAAAATGTTATGTTGGTCATAAGTAGTGATTGTGTCAAGAACAAGTAATATAAATGGAATGTGGAGCCTATTGCACTTGGTCTGTCTTCTGCAGTGTATTCGGCCATGTAAATATTTGATACTTGTGAGTCATTGGCCATGAATGGGTAGATCTTGATTTGTAGTTTTCTGTGCATGTGTGGATCGTCATGAGGGGATTTACGGTTTAGGAGTTATGACCATTTTAGTGTAGAGCGTTCATACGAAAAGCCAACTGGACATAGGCCACTTGCATGATGATTTTGAAAGGCTAAGAATGATTTCGGAATCTTGGAAAAATCATGATAATTAAATAATGTAGCAAGGAAGACTATCCAAAAAAGAATTTTAAGGAAATATTAATTTTTCGATTTTATAAAAATGTTTTAGTGAAGCGAATCGATAATCGCGTACTAACTAAGATCGTTGGTTATTGATTTTAGATCGCCAACAAAAGCCCCGAGACCATACCACTCCTAACACTCGAGGCAAGTTTACGAAACCCTATCACAAATCATCCATGCTATATATACTGTTGTGATATTGATGCCATGATTTATAGTTTGAAAATATATGCTTGTCTGTGATATCAATACATTCAAATTATGCGATTGTTTACGAAAACAAACTTCGTTTTATACGAGTATGAGAAATTGAAACGTAATTTTAATATAATACAAGATAGTGGGAGTCAGAGATATTTTAAATCGATTTAATTCCGGAACGAGCCGGACGTAGAAGATTTCTATTTCAATAAACAAAGTACTATCGCGTAACATACATATTAAACGAACGATTGACATTTGATTTATAACTATAAGAGATAATCGAATATTCACTCAAGGGATATCCTATTTGATTATTTATTTATAAGTAATACCTAAAGAGTTACTAAAATATCCGGAATATATTTAAAGAGATATTGAAAAGTTTTTAAATCAATTCACTCTATCCAAAACGTATGTAACCATTCGAAGGATAATTATAAGTTGTCAAATCCTGTCTTAAGTATTTAATTATGATTTTTATCAATTCATTGAACCTTATTGAGAAACATTTTGTACTTAAGTTTTTATCAATTCATTGAACCCTTCTTAAAAATATTATGAGACCGTAAATATTTAATATTCCGTACTTCTAAAAATCATTTAAAAATAGACATAGTTCCCAAGGATAGTTTCTAAATTATTCAAAATTCTCGGAAGAGATCAATCATCTGAAACTTATCAAAACTTTAGGGAACTTAGTCTAGAAGCATAAGGGTTTTGCTTCCTCGCTCAATGAAAAACAAGTGAACAATATATGTAAAACTCTACTACAGTTAAGGGTTTGAAGATGATTTTAAATTCAAAACTCCGACAACTCCCAAGGATCAATTGAATTAAAAGTGATGAAAAAATCATCTTATTTAAAGGTCAACTCAGAACGATCTATTCCTTCAATATAGCATTTTCTATAAATGATATAATTGTTTTGGGAGTGGAATGTGGCCTGCCCGGTACGGAGAGGTATCGGGTAGTGACCAGGCGCGGAGTGGCGCAGTATACAGTTATATGGTCTCTGTGACCATTGACTTTCGGACTTGCACGGAAAATGGGCAACCATCGTGTAATGTCTTGATAAGCCCAAAGGCGGCTAGGTTTGTATTCCTTCTACTAGTAGAGAAAATTTCGTATTCGGCTGATCACCGGTACGTGGTTTATTCCAGTATAGTCCCTTTCCTCCACTTTGGATAAATTGTTGCGAAACCTACAGCAGAAGGCCGATAAGGCTGAGTTTTAAATAAGGATGTTGATGAATATATATCACATCCATTTGAGAATCTTGGTTCAAGCATCATATTGAGATTTTGACATGAAATGAGTACAAGTATTTACTGATTAAACTGATACGTTTAAAGTTGAGTTTATCATAAAATTGACAAGCATATAAACTTTTAGAAACCTTGAATATACAATGCTAAATGGTTATTTTTCCCTATTTGAGCATACTTAAATAATGGATATCTATATCTTGCTAAGTGTTAGTGCTCACTCTTGCTTTTATAAACAACATATCACAACAGATTACCAGCATGGCCCGAACCAGGACGACTGCCCGCAAGCGGGTAGGGGACGCACGTGAGTACCGTAGACTGTTCGTCCGCCAGCCACCTCAGGTAGACGAGTAGAGATAGTTCCCTTTTGAATACTTGAACCAAGACTATTTGTAACCTGAGCCAGTCTCATCTAGAGCTGTTCTCGGCGTTCACCCTTTTGAGATAATTTCCTTTGGTCTGTAATAACTTAAATACTTTAACGTTAATTTAGTAATGTTTCTGAGTATATAACCTGTGTGTGTGAGTTTGGTTAAAAGGTCAAGTAATGATGTGAAAAGAGGATTAATTATTTATTAGACAATATTAAGTGATCGTAACAACCCGAATTCCCGACCTTGAATTTGGGGGTGTTACACCTATCATAGGACCCCCACCTGCTGATTCAAGATTTACTGGTCACTCAGTTACAGGTGTACCTTTCCAGTTCTCTTCCTACCCTGTCCCCTATCATCAGTTCGAGGCTTGCCTTGTGGAGCAGCGATTTCTACAGGGTCAGATTCAGGAGTTATTACATATCATACATACCAGAGAGGTTGGGAGTGGTGAGAGGCGACTTAGAGAGAGGCTCCGGGTGTTTCGTAGAGCAGCTGCTGTGAGGATTGTTGAGGCTACTCATGAGGACATGAGAAGATTGGAGGACCAGACTTGCCCTGAGCTAGAAGCACAGAGATGGAGATGCTGAGCAGTGCTGTTGTGGTTGTTTAGTATGTACAGTAGTGTGTAGTATGTATTAGTAGACTTTTGGGTTGTATTTATAGACTAGATCTGCTGACTAGTGAGTAGGTTATTGTACCCTTTTTCTTTTACTTCCGAAGCTTCTTTACGCTTGTACTTCCTAAAACTTTTGATCTATATATATCAGTACCGTTTCCTTTCCAGCATTGTCATTAATTTTACTGCACCTGTTTTACTTTACCTTATTTATTGCACCAGTTATACCCCTGTGATACCATGTACCCTGTTCCCTTAACTGTTTATATTCTGTAAAGAAGCATGCAATTTACTTAGTTCAACTGTTACAACTGTTTTCAAAAAGAGATATTTCTGTTTTACAAAACTTTTCTTTTATGAAAAGGATTTGATTTAAAAGCTAAATAAGTTGTTTGATTCTTTACAGAAAAATGCCTCCCAGAAGAAATACCCGCACCAACACCCAGAATGAAGAAACCAACAGCAACAATAATAACCAAGATGATACAAACCAGAATGTGAACCCTGGACCCATAGACCTAGCAATAGCCCAGATTCTCCAAATCTTGGCTCAACAAACAGTTCACCTGGCACAATAACAACAAAGACAGACCAATCCCCAAGTAACTTTCAAAACTTTTCAGGCGGTAAACCCACCAGAATTCAAGGGTTCCCTAGAACCGATTGAAGAAAATATTTGGTTAAAGTTAATAGAGAAGTCATTTTCCTTAGTGAAAGTGAAGGAAGAACAGAAGGTTGAGTTTGGGAGTTTTACTTGAAGAATGAGGCCACCTATTGGTGGGAGACTTTGAAGATATTGGAAGGAACATATGTTATTACTTGGGAGAGGTTCAAGGAATTGTTTTTAGAAAAGTATTTTCCCCAGTTTGTTCAGGATCAGATGGAACTGAAGTTTCTAGAGTTAAAGAAAGGAAATATGACGGTGGCGGATTATGAAAGTAAGTTTGAAGAGTTGTCAAGGTATGTGTCATCATATGTGGATACTGACAGAAAGAAGGCTAAGAGATTCCAGCAAGGTCTGAAGCCATGGATCAGAGGGAAGGTAGCCATTTTTGAGTTGGATACATATGCAGGAGTTGTACATAAGGCCATGGTTGCAGAGACAGAGAGCGAGATGTCCCAGAAGTAGAAGGAAAGTAAGAAGAGAAAGTCCAAAGGGAAGGTCAGTCACAACCAGGGAAGTTTCCAAACTTTAAGAAGGGCAAGTTTCAGCCAGAGAGAAATTTTAACTTTAGAAGGCAAAATACAGGAGACGGAGGCCAGGGCAACCGTCCAGCCAATGTGAATCAGCCGAATCAGTTAAGGTTAACTTTTCCAGATTGTCAGGTATGTGGGAAGAAACATGGAGGAGTGTGTAATAAGTTGAATGTAGTTTGTTTCAAGTGTAACCAGAAAGGGCACTATTCGAGGGAGTGCCGAAATCAGCCAGCAAGAGAGCCAGCAAACAAGGATCAGCCTATCTGGAATCCAGTAGTGAAGGTTCCAGCCATTGGATTTATGTGCTTTAAATGTGGAAAGCCATGACATATAGCCAGGGATTGCAAGACACTCAGCCCCAGTTAGTAATGCATTGAGAATTATAGGATCTACCCCAGCAGTGAATGAGACTCCAAGGGCTAGAGTTTTTGATATGTCTATGAAGGATGCTATCCATGATACTGATGTCGTGGAAGGTACGCTTAATGTGAATTCTTTATGTGCCAAAGTGTTAATAGATTTGGGAGCAACTCGATCGTTTGTTTCTCAAGATTTTGTTAATAAGTTAAATTGTCCAGTTGAGCATTTAAATGAAATAATGACTATGGAATTAGCAAATCAAGAACATGTATCTGTTAATCAAGTTTGTGGAAATTGTGAGATTGAGATTTCTAGTAGTAAGTTTTGTGTAGATTTGATACCATTTAAGTTAGGGGAAATTTGACGTTATTTTAGGAATGGATTGGTTATCTAAGCACGATGCCCAAATAGATTGTCAAAATAAGAAGGTAATGGTGAAGATGCCAGACGAGAGGATAGTAACGTTCAAGGGCCAGAAGCAAGCAAAGAAGTTCTTAACGATGATTCAAGCCAAGAAGTTACTACGACAAGGATGCGAGCATTTCGTGGCATATGTGATTGATAGAAGTCAGGAGTCAACAAAACTTGAAGATATTCTAGTAGTTAATGAATTTCCAGACGTGTTTTCCGATGAGTTACCAGGACTTCCTCCAGATAGATAAATTGAATTTGCGATTGACTTAGCACCTGGAACAGAACCAGTATCCAAGGCCCGGTACAGAATGGCGCCCGTGGAGATGAAGGAACTAGCGAAGCAATTGCAAGAATTGTTAGAAAAATGAGTAATCAGACCCAGTGTATCCCCGTGGGGTGCACCGATATTGTTTGTCAAGAAGAAAGATGGGAGCATGAGACTGTGCATCGACTATCGGGAGCTTAACAAGCTTACAATCAAGAACAAGTATCTGTTACCCAAAATTGATGATTTATTTGACCAATTGAAGGGAGCCAAGTACTTCTCCAAGATTGATTTAAGATCGGGATATCATCAACTAAAGATTAAGCCAGAAGATATACTAAAGACAGCTTTCAGAACAAGGTATGGACATTATGAATTTTTAGTGTTGTCTTTTGGATTGACCAATGCCCCGACAACGTTTATGGATCCGATGAACAGAATTTTCAAGGAATATTTGGACAAGTTTGTTATTGTGTTTATAGATGATATTTTGATTTATTCAAAGATAGAAGAGGATCATGCAACACATTTAAGAACAGCTTTGGAGATTATAAGGAAAAAGAAGTTATATACTACATTATCGAAGTGTGAATTTTGGCTACAGGAAGTTCAGTTCTTAGGACATATAGTTAGTAAGGAAGGGATCAAAGTGGACCCAGCAAAGATTGAAGCAATTACAAATTGGGAAAGACCGAGAACACCAACAGAGGTGAGAAGTTTCTTGGGATTGGCAGGATATTATCGTCGGTTCGTTCAAAATTTCTCAAGAATTGCAACACCATTGACAAAGCTTACACGGAAGAATGAAAAGTTTATATGGAACGATAAATGCGAAGAAAGTTTTCAGGAATTGAAGCAAAGATTAATCACGGCACCTGTTTTGTCACTTCCCGACGATCAAGGAAATTTCATAATTTATAGCGATGCTTCTCATAAAGGACTCGGATGTGTTCTGATGCAGCACGATAAGGTGATTGCATATGCGTCAAGGCAACTGAAACCACACGAACAGAAATATCCTACTCATGATTTGGAGCTAGCAGCTATAGTTTTCGCTTTAAAAATTTGGAGACATTATCTATATGGAGAAAAATGCGAGATTTACACGGATCACAAAAGTTTGAAATACATATTCACACAGAAGGAGCTTAATATGAGATAAAGGAGATGGTTGGAATTAATCAAGGATTACGACTGTACAATTAACTATCATCCCGGTAAAGCAAACGTCGTAGCAGACGCGTTGAGTCGGAAGGAAAATTTAAATGTGTTATCAGTACCCGAAGAAATATATAAGAAATTTCAGAAACTGGAATTGGAGATGAGATTTTGCACGCCTGATGAAGCAAAAATTTATAGTATGACTTTCTAGCCGGAGTTGTTAGAGAAGATAAAGAAGTGTCAAGAAGAAGTAATGGATCAGGACATAAATCGTTTGGTAGGTGAAGAATTGTGCACGCAAAAGGACGATCAAGGTATTCTTAGGTTTTCTTCTAGGATTTGGATTCCACCAGTAACGGAATTGAAGAATGAAATGTTACAGGAAGCTCATAATTCAAGGTATTCAATCCATCCAGGGAGTACCAAAATGTACAGAGATTTAAAGGAAAATTATTGGTGGCCAAATATGAAGAGGGAAATTGCGGAATGGGTTAGCAGATGTTATACATGTCGGAGAGTTAAAGCAGAGCACCAGAGACCAAGTGGATTACTACAGCCATTGGAGACTCCAGAATGGAAGTGGGAGCATATTGCCATGGATTTTATAGTTGGATTACGAAGGAAAAAAGCTAATCATGATGCCATCTGGGTTATAGTGGATAGACTTACCAAGTCAGCTCATTTTCTGCCTATAAATGAAAGATTTTCACTCGACAAGTTGGTCCATATGTACTTGAAGGAAATTGTAGTTCGTCATGGAGTTCTTGTGTCTATCATATCCGATTGAGATCCAAGATTTAATTCAAGATTTTGGAAGAGTTTTCAAGAATGTTTAGGAACGAGACTGAATATGAGTACGGCTTACCATCCACAGATGGACGGCCAGAGTGAAAGAACGATCCAGACAATTGAAGACATGTTACGTGTCTGTGCTATTGATTTTAAAGGAAGTTGGGACGAGCATTTACCCCTCATAGAATTTGCTTACAACAACAGTTATGACGCCAGTATTGGGATGCCACCCTATGAAGCTCTTTACGGACGCAAATGTAGATCTCCAGTGTATTGGGACGAGGTAGGAGAACGCAAAATACTTGGACCTGAATTGGTGCAGTAGACAAAGGAAGTTGTTGAAGTTATCCAGAAGAGATTGATAGCAGCACAAGACCGTCAAAGGAAATATGTAGATCAATCCAGGAAAGATATGGAATTCGAAGAAGGGAATGTGGTATTGCTGAAAGTATCACCGTGGAAGGGATTAGCGAGATTTGGAAAGAAAGGAAAACTGAGCCCAAGATACGTTAGACCTTTTGAGATTTTAAAGCGCGTTGGCAAAGTAGCTTACGAGTTGGCGTTACCTCCGCACATGGAGAACATTCACCATATTTTTCATGCATCGATGTTTAAGAAGTATAATCCAGACTCTAGGCATATAATAGAATATGAGCCAATAGAGCTTCAGGCAGACTTGTCATATGAAGAGAGTCTGATAGAAATTCTAGAGGAAAGAGAAAAAGTATTGAGATATAAAGTGGTAAAGCTAGTAAGAGTATTGTGGAGAAACCCAAAGGTTGAAGAGTCAACCTGGGAGTTAGAAAGTGATATGAGAGAAAGGTTCCCTCATTTGTTTTCATAGGAGATTCTGAGGAAAGAATCATTTTAAGGGGGGAAGGATGTAATATTCGGGATATATCGTGTAATTATTTTTGCTGATAAATAATTATTATGTATGTTCAGTATCTATTCTATGAATTATTTGTTAAGTGTTAAATGTGTTTGGATGTTTAAAAATAATTTTAATTCAGTATTTTAATTTTTATATGTCCAAAATAAAATATAAATAATTGTCATATCTTTCTATTTATTTTTATGTTGATTTATGATTTTATAGGAAATATATGGATTTTATAAAAAAAATTCCGAGTATTTAAAAACTATTTTCTACAATCGGGAACCAACCGACACAATCCATTTTTACATTTTTATAACGCGAAACTCTTCCGAGAACTCCTTCCTAACCTAATTACAATATTCTGAGCATTTTCCATGTTTCGACTTTTTCGATCCGGAGTACGGTTTGTCCTGTGCGGGTCCCGGCGCAATATTTTCGATACATTATTCGTTTCGGTAAATTAATAAAACTCGTATTTTTAATAAACGTGATCTTTTTATTAAACTATACCGCAGTACAAATTGTACTGGTTTGAATAATTATCTCGAAAACCGGTACCGTTTGGATCAGTTTTTATAAATAAACGTACCATTTTATATCGGGAATGATCCAACGGGATACTAATTTTCCGTAATTATAAATAGCCTTTACCGTATTTTATTTCGTACCGAAAATCATTTGCAAACAGTAATTACATAATTTTCCAGAGAAAATTTATATATTCATAAACCTTTCTGAAAATCAAACCAACAATCGGAGGTGTTACCGGAATCCGTTTGGAAAGCTCGAGTACTCAAAACGAAGGTCTTGAGGTGTACTATCAGAATCTGTGTTCCATATCACTGCAGAATCAAAGGTTTATTTTCTGGAAATTTATTTATTTTTGAATTATTTTGAATAAAAATATGAATTTTTGTTTGGATGATTGTTTGGATGATTTGATGCTTGCATGTTGTAGGGCTTGTTTTCCTGATGATTTTCATATGTCATATGACTGATTTGGAGTTCAATAACATGTTCAAAATTGAGTTTAATCTTTGAATTTTGAAATTAGGGTTTATAACCCGTATGAATGTTTTAAATTGAAATTTAGGGCCTTTTGATCTGGGGGTTATTAGCTGTTGTATTATAGTGGGTTGTGTTCCTTATAAAATTTGCAATCGATTGGTATATAGCTCGTTAACAGAGGATGTTTGAATCGAAGGGAGTTGTGTTTTGAAGTTTTCGTCGGGTCACCGGAAACCGGTAAAGTTCTTGGCCATTTTCCGGCCAGGTCTGGGGTTATTAGGACAAAGTGATTATTGGGATGTGTTTCTCATGAATTATAGATGATATCTCGAGCTCCTGAAGGTGTGACGATTCCGGGAACGCCATCTTCGGCGAACCCCGATCATTTTCCGGCGAGCCCTGTAAAATTTGTAGTTTGGTACCTAAACTTTTGGGGACGATACAATTTAGTCCCTGAAGTTTCTGGAAAATTGCAGAAATAGGATTCCTGTTTTAAAAATATTTAAAAATCATATTTCCTATTTATTTTAATTATAAAAATTCATTTTTAATTTCTGAAAATTCCAAAAATTATTATTTTAATTCCAAAAATTATTTTTAATTCAAAAATAAATCTGAATTAATTAGTTAATTAATTTCAGTTAATATTTAATTGGTTAATTAATTCGAAAATTAATTGATTATTTGATTTAATTAATTATTAATTGATTTTAATTAATTATTTAATTAGATTTAAGTACTTAAAAATGATTTAAAAATTCTGAAAAATAGTTTCGAGCTTTAAAAGATTATTTTAAATTGTTTTCAAGGCTCGATAATTATTATAAAATTGTTTTGAAGCCAGATTTGGCCAACCGAACCCTGTTTATTACTCTGAAATTGATCCAACCCCCCGTTTTAATTCCGAAAAATATTTTAAAAATCATTTTAAATACCCGAAAGCCTGTTTATGACCTGAGACTTCTTTATAAATGATATATCATTGACTATTTGATGTGTTATGTACTATATGTGACTTGGTGGTTGACTGTTGGTCTATATGTTCGATGTTTACTTGTTATTAGCATAACTTTCAATCCGTTAATCAGATCTGGGTAAAATGAAGGGTAGATAGAAGTGTATGTCGAATAGAATCGTATGAGTCGTATGAGTTGAATATTGATAGATGCTTATGATATGTGAGCAGAAGAGGCAAGGCATAGGAAAGGGAAACAGATAGTCGGGGAGTAGACGATTGTAATTGGAAGTTAGTGCAGTAAAGCAAGCTAGTACCAGGAAAGTGTTCTAAACTTTCTCGAGATATATTATAGTTGATTGATAGTCCTGTTTTATATTACAAGTGCTTTGAAGCACTGAACCCTAAACCCTGATCCCAGTTAATGATCTTGAGCCGTAAACCTTATTCTTTCTAAACCATTGATTGTTGTACACCGAGATACGAACCACAAATATACGATACTACCCCACCAATACATACAAACTGAACACCAAATACTGAATCAAATTAAATACATACTCAAACCATTGTACCTTATGATTTGAAAGACCAATTCCTGGTAACCCTGAAACATTGATTCCTTTGTTATCCAATTCTCTCATTACCTAACAGCCAAGCTTTGAAATTGCCATATTGATCCTTTGTGAAGATTGAAACCATTTCATTATCGAACATCCAATGTTGTTTATGATCCTGTTTATTGCTTTACATTGTTTATTCTGTTATTATGTTAGAATCGGATTGTTTTATATAATTGTGGACCAGATTCGTGGTCAGACCATATAAATGGTCAAGTTAGGCCAATGTGTGCCTTGGATCCAGTAGTTAGAGCAGTGCTGTGTGCTTTGCTTGGGGTTATGCGTGACTGATCAGCAACCTAACCTTGGTTTTTAAAATGAAAATATAATATCCAATCTAAATCATAATTCATTGTTCACTTGATATCATAACCCTTTTCACTTGATGATCATTATTCTCAGTTTTGTCATTGTGACTTGCTGAGCTAGTTAGCTCATTTGTGCAATGTTGTTTATGTTCTTTTCCAGTTAAGAAGGAACTAGTTGGTAGAAAGGATCCCCAGTCCAGCGCGAGAGCTAGGGGTTCAGGTTGATCGAGTTAAGCTAGTAGGCATCTTTTGAGACAACTTAAGTTTGTAAAAGTTTGTAATAATATTTAATACTCAGTTCTGAGTTTGAATAGTTGGGATTTGGACGATTATAATATAAGTGTGTGTTTGGCTTGTGTGCATACTTTAACTTGTTGTGGTCCGTGGTAGTTGGTAAGTAGGGTCACTGCATATTATTATTATTATCTTTATTATTGTTATAAGCAGGTTATAAATAAGGTGTTTGTGTGTGGACCCCAAACTTCTGACCCGGGTTTGGAGGGCGCCACAATTATGTTGTCAAATTCTATAGACATATAGGGTCTCAATATAATTGGTGCCTATTCAGCTTCTATCTCTTTTGTGGATGTCTGGTAGAATGGTACTCGTGCAACGAAAGTTGGCGTTTATCAGTTTCGTGTTATCTGATTAGTGTCATCACCATTGCATGCTAAGGTTAAGAATAATAAGGCTATTGAATGAAGTATTTAATGAAGTTAGAGTCCCATGTTTGTCATATATATCAATTCAGTAAATTTTATTCTCATAATTATAATTGCTAGCATAATTCTTAGTTATGAATAACCTCAATTTGTTATCATCTTAGCATTGGATAATAACCATACATTGTTGCTTAGGTGCATAAATTACATAGTTAACCAATACAGTCTCTGTGAGAATGAACTTGAAAAGATTCTATACTACTTGCGAACTCGTATACTTGCGTGTAATATTAGCGCGTGTTTAGCGACTAACACTTACACCAATCAATGTGATCTTACCATCAGACTTATTGACAATTTCACAATGCTCCTCATAAAAATTGACATGGTAACTTATGTCACAGATTTGACCCACACTGATCAGATTATTCTTGAGTCCTGCAACTAGAGCTACATATTCAATTATGACATTTCCAATTTTGATTTTTCCGTATCCTAAAATTTTTCCTAAGTTGCCATCTCATTAAGAAACACTTGGGCCAGCCTTCTCTTCAAATTCTGATAGCAGGGATTTATAACCAGTCATATGTCCTAAGCATCCACTGTCCAAGACTAGAGCATTCCTCCTGTTACCCTATAATCAGTAATTTAAATCACTTAGTGTTTTTAAGGATCTAGACTTGCTTGGATCCTTTGGCCTCTTTAAGTTTGTTAACATATACGGCAGAAGACTTCGTATCAGAATTTATGTTAACATTCTTACTATCAGTATTTATACATGCGGAAATAGATTTTGCTTTAACTAAAGAGGGTTTCAGTTTAGAAAAATCATAATACAAACTGTGATACTCTTTACATGTATAAATAGAGTGACAAAAACTATCACAATGAAAACAAGGATTATGTGGTTTATATCTAAGTGTTCTATTCCTAAACTCTGATTTGGAAAGAACATCATTTATCTTTTTATTCTTCCTACAAGAATTAGAAAAATGATTAGTGCTACCACAGTTTGAACAGGTCTTTCTAGGTGCATTAGGAGGAGTCACATAATTTCCATTCTTATTAACACCTACCTTGTAATTCCAATTTTTCCTAGACCTTTTCCTCTTGTCTTTCATGTGTAAGTCCTTTAGCTTTTTCCTAAGCTGTTTCTGAGTCATTAAACAAATATTTACTTAATTTGTGTGAACTTGTTTACTCTTTTCAGTAATTAAGTTTGATCTAGGTGTTGAGGTAGTACCTTCCTCATGGATTGATTTAACAGTATTAGCACTTGGATTAAACTTAATGGTCTTTATTTGAACCTTGTTCAATTTGACCTTGCTACCAGTTTTTATTGGTTCTGTTTTCTCAGTTTCTTCTCTACTTTTCTTATCAGAATTAGATCTAGCTGAATATCCTAATCCTGATCCCCAACAGCCATTCTCTAAAATTTTCTGAGTTGACTTTTCTGAGTTAGTCCAAAGTTTAATGACTTCTCTTTCTTTAGCTAGCTCCTTCTCTAGTTAATCATATTTTTCTAACAATTTTTCTTTCACAAAAATAGAATTATCTCTTTCTTTTTGAATTTCTAGCATGGAAAGCAACTCAATTTCTAGGTGATCATTCCTTTTCTTTAATACGGAGTTTTCACTCTTGATTCTATTATTATCTAAGGTTTGATCCCTAAAACTAACATGTAGAGACATAAGAAATAATCTTAATTCATTGATATCATCGGTATCAAACGACAGAGTAGTCTGAGTGTAACACCCCCAAATCCGGGGTCGGGGATCCGGGTTGTCACGAGTTCCATTTCCCTTAATAACACCCAATCTTAATAACCAATCAACTACTCTGTACTGTGACCCCACAATATACACACACACCACAAGTTATAGTCTCAGAGATGAATACTCAAAAATAACACAAGTCGTTTTATTCCAGAATTATATGCCAATACACCTTAAAAAGGTTCTGAATAAATTTACATATTCCTTGCCATTATTACAATTCATAAATATACATAAATCTGGTTCATCAATAGTTGAAAACCTAGCCTAATGGTAGCTCCTACCTCAGCTACGGCGGCAACAACGCTTCCAGAAAACCGCGGAACATTTTCTAACCGCTTGCGAATCGGGAGCTTGGTCCTGTTCGTCTTTTCTATCTGTTGTTGTGTGATGAAAGAAGAAAGCAAGGGTGAGCAGCAAGCCCACCAAAATAATATGTATAATGATTTACAGTATATGAGCCTTCTCATAGTACTCATGAAAGTCTTGGTCAAAAGAAATGAACCAAGTTTGATATCTTAATGCGATGAAGTCGCAAAATATTCAGTATATATACATATATACTTTTCAAAATCTTGGAAGTCCTCTTCCATGTATAATATACACAAAGTTCCAGTTTATAACTGTATAAAAATATCGTTGCAAGGTGATCTCATATATCTAACCTTGTCAACGTTTTTCTGAAAATCTTTGTCATGCATAAGATATTCATTTACTAGATATAAGTTTAAAAGATGAAGTTACAAGATACTCCAATATACTTATATCCGAATACTACTTGAACTACCACCGTTCAAGTTATAATCAGTTTCAAAGTTCATCACCCAGATGAGACTATAAGACTTGAATAGATTCAATCTTTGAAATATCATTATAAATAATGAAGTTACGAGATACTTCATTAAGTCCTGATATATATATCCATATATATATATATATATCTCATACATTTCCAGAAAATCTCTGTCATGTAAAGTATGAACAGAGTTGTAATATCCAATGAATTTGGAAAGAAAAGAATTTTGGCATAAACCTGATATCTTGCTGATCAGGCAAAGATACCCATTAAGTAACCTTTTCTACTAGTAGATGGATGAATCCCCCACCGGTCATCACCCTCGCCACATAAGGACCTTGTGCTGGACCGCCACCTGGCCTCTTACGCGTTGATGGACTGCCACCCAGCCACTTACACTTTGATAGACCGTACCCCGGCCTGTCGCTTATGCCGACTCAATTAGATGGGCTTACTTCCTGAATGCTGGGTAAGTAATCAATTCATTTGTTTTCTCAAAACAGCAACCACGTTGCGAATGTAAAATGCACCACAGAGCTGGATCCCCCAGGTTTTGAGCGAGTATTTAAATCCCCTTTGAAAGGAAGATCTTAAATATAAAAAAATGAGTTTTGGGGTCCACTCTAACTTTAAAAATCATTTTGAAGACTCGAAAACATTTTTAAGAATGTTTGGAGTACTGCTGATTTATTAAAATAAATCAGTCCCGATATATTAGAAAATATCTGAATATTATTATTTAAATAATATTCTCATAAAGATAATCCTTATAAAAATAATCGAAGTAGAAGTTTTAAAACTAATACTTGAAATGGATATTAAATAACCAAAGATATACTTATATGAAAGTACTATCTTTATTTGAATAATCGAAAATAAGTTTGATTATTGACACCTTATTCTTTAATAAAATAAAGAATATATTTCAGTAATAAGCGTAGTCATAATACCTCGAATGAATATTATAAATAATATTCATTAAATAAAATAAAGGAGTCATACATCCTCAAATGAATATTCAATTAATAATCAATAAATATAATAAACAGAGTCTTAAGTCCTCGAATGAATATTCAAATAATATTCATTAAATAATATAAAGTGAGTCATAAGTCCTCGAATGAATATTCAAGTAATATTCATTAAATAAAATAAAAGGAGTCATAAGTCCTCGAATGAATATTCAAGTAATATTCATTAAAGAATATGAAGTTATCGAATAAACCTTATTCGATTAATAGTTTTTAAAAACCATATCAATATATATATATATATATATAAATATATATATATATATATCACATACTCGGGAACATCTACTCCCGGTTTTAGAAATATGTTAACCTTTTGATCCCCTATACTAAGGGTAAATTCAAATACCGCTTATCTCTAGCATAGGTATTATGCAACTGTAAGCATTTTAACCAACAGATATATAATCCAAGAATATGAAACAGGCATGCATATATACCATATCACATGCTACAATATATCGCAAGAATTTGCTAATAACAAATATGCATTTATCGCAAGATCATGCATATACACATATATATCACAACAACAGTATAACGGGTAGAAAACTTGCCTGAGCGACTGGGGGTTACGAATGGCTCGGGACGAGTCTGGTAACCTATAAGCATCAAGTAAGTTGGAATTAAACCAAAGTCACTTGTAAATCTATACTCTAACCAACTCAGACTCTAACGCTCGTTTTGCGCTTACTGATTCTCTTAAGTCACTCGAGTACCCTCGGCTCCACCATTTTTAATAAATTAACCATTACGAGTTTTAAGGCGATTCTATTGCAAGTGTCTTACCAACTGCCTATTACACCTTACATAAATGTTTCATACTTCAATTAGTCCTTTAAGGTCTTTAACCTATGTTTCAAAGTAAGGCGAGGGGTAAGGGTTCGTTCGCGAAACGTCGTTACTTAAAACGGTCGTTTCTCCTAAACCGTACATCGGAATCAAACGAACTACATATCAAAACGAAGCTCGTAACATGAACTTTCTAAACATGGCAATGGTCATAATCTAGCAGGGAGTTCTCGGGTCCAAATGTTATGAACAAAAGCAGTCTAAAGTAAATCGGACATTACGACGGCTATGTTTACGCGATTACCAAATTTTATCCTACTCCCAATCAACCATAATTCAACCACAATTCATCCATACAACCAAACTCCATCCATAACACATCATAACAGCCCCAACAACTCAATATTATCAACTTTATACTACCCTCAAACATGAACTAAAAGCTATACTTAAGTTCATTAACTAATAATCAAGATTTACAACTTCAAACTCATTACAAATCCAACCACACTCTAAGTATACCAGGATCATGTTCCTCATGAACTATAACAATCAAAACCATTCCTAATACTCAAAAGTAAAGCTAGGGTTTGAAGTTTTATACCTTCTTGAAGCTTTTAATCAATGAAAGATCCTTGGAATGCCCATGGAAGCCTTGATCTATGCTTAAGCTACCTTGTCCTTACAAATAAAATCAAGAATCAAAAATTTGTTCTTGAAAGTTACTATTCACCCTAAACTTTTAGGAATTGATTAACTAGGTAAACCTTGGATTCTTGGATCCAAACTTGTAGCATAACTAAGTTATGAATTATGGAAGCTAAAGAAACAAACTTTATAATTTTTGAAGGCGTGTAGCTTGAGTTTTTGAAAAACTCCTCCTTGTTTTTCTTTCAAAAGCCGAGAGCAAGATGAAGAAGATGAAAAAAAATTTGTGTTTTGATTTGATTTGTTTTGGTTGGTTGTTTTTAGCTTGCTTTTGGTTAATTACCTTTTTAACCATCAACTTTGTGTGGTTCTAAATCAACCACACCTCCTTCCCCCTCATGTCATGCATATGTCACATTTGTTATGTCATCATCCCTTACTTGCCCTCTTCTCATTGGTTGGGTGACGTCATCCCCTCTAATCTCTTTGATTAGCTTCCTAATTGTTTGCCTAATGACCGTTGATCTGTTATACGGTTCGCTTAACTTTCGTTCTCGTTTCTCGTTTGAGGGATCATACCCGGGATCTTATTACTTGGGTTCCCTTACCCTTTCTCAATACATTATATTCCTTTTATGATCCTCTCTTATAATCCTTGAATTTAAATCCTTTTAATCATGTTACCTTATACTCAATTCTTTCCGTATCTAGTGGATTTCCGGGAAAAATCAAAGTGTTCGGAATTAGATTCTGACGATATTTACATACACTTATATACCATATAGAGTGCCAATAAAATCTCAGAATATCCATAAAAGAACCCCTACCTAGTATGGCATGAAAAGTTTTCTCATTCAGCAAAAACACTATTCATAAGGGTTTCAAAAATTTTCCAAAAATTGGGGTTATTACAGTCTCCCCTCCTTAAAAGGATTTCGTCCCGGAATTAGATAGAAAATGAATAGGGATACTCTCTTAGCATTGCACTTTCTAACTCTCGAGTAAATTTTCCCACATTGTGGTCCTTCCATCAAACTCTGAATAGTTTGATAACCCTTCTCCTAAGCACTTGTTCCTTTTCGATCTATAACCCTTTATGGTTGCTCCCTATAGGTTATGTCTGGTCGCATGCCTATGCGCTCATATGCACCTATTTATCTGGCATCCGAATTACACTTCCTTAACATTGATACGTGAAATACGTTATGACTTGCTACCTGTTCGGGGGTAGGGCTAGCTCATATGCTAACTTCCCAAACGTCTTAATATATCCAAGGGTCCAACAAATTGTAGACTTAGCTTTCTTTTCTTTCCGAACCTCATCAATTCTTTCCAAGGGATACCTATAACATTACTAGGTCCCCTATTTCATACTCTTTGTCCTTTCGTGTCAAATCAACATACTTATCATGTCCATCTTGGGCTACTACCAGCCGTCCTCTGATTAGATCTATCATATCCTTGGTCCTTTGGACCACTGCTGGTCTGAGCATCTTGCGCTCTACAACTTCATCCTAACATAAGGGAGATCGACATTGTCTTCCCTCAAGGATCTCATAAGGCGATATCTCAATACTGACATATGATCTATTGTCGTAAGAAAACTCAATCCGTGTTAAGTGATCATTCCAATTTCTTTCAAGTCTATTGCACAGACTCTCATTATAGCTTTTAGCATTAGAGCTTTTGCTTCTCAATACCCATTCTTTTCCAGTTCGTAATCGCTACTACCTTCCGTTCCTAATATTATATTGGTTATACTTTTGCTCGCTAGCGTTCTATAACCTTTTAATAACCTCGTCAACCTTAGTATCACGAATGTGTTTCCATTCCGAATACCACCACAACTTTACTACTCCTTTTTCAGCTGCTTCTATCTTCGAAAGCTTAATCCTTCATATAGAAGTAAAAGAATTTATTGAGAGATCACTATGATCATGAACACTTGTTATATCGCATAGTTAGTACAGAAGGTGGCCAGCCTTTAGTACTTGACAAGCAATTAAACAATAGCTGGTATCCTAATAGGCTTCTATCATAGAGATAGATAGTCATTCGGCAATAACTCCCCTTCTGGAAGGGTTGTTCTTCTCAGCTTATACAAAATGAAAAGAAGAGAAAAGAACGAATTGAAGAGAATTGTATATATGAAAAAAAAATATACTGCCACAAAATATCTGGTTTGGAACCTACCTCTGAACTATAGAGGTTTGTCATAGAAGAACAAAACATATATGTATTTATATCAACATCAAGTATTATAGCATCGCATTTCACGTGCCTAAATATTTTTGCTATTCCGTCCATCATTCTATGGACCCATGCTCTTCCTCGAGCTTATACTCAATCACCTTTGAAACTCCCTCGACATCGAAAATCGAATCTGGAATCTCATTTTATACATCATCGTTAATAGAATTCTATGCTTGCACCGCAACCTTCCTCGTATAGTAATACGACTCTCTTTTCATAAGAAGGAATAAATATTCAATAGGTAGATACTCTACTTAATTAGTCTATCAATGATAACTTATACATTACCACGACCCGATTAGTTGTACTCAATCTCAACATCCATTCCAATACAACTCTCACGGTTGTAATCAGCTCATTACTCGCAGAATCATTGCTGCATTACTATGGTCCACCACTGACCTACTGTCGTCATTCACTTTCCATGAAATCTTAATATCTAACCATACGGAGTCCATACATCTCGTATCTAATTCTCCTAAGGAGGTAACATGATCACCGTTCATGATTCATGAAGAACACTCCTGAACTTGACGTACTTTCATGACATGAAGTAGATAAAATTGCAGAAGAGTTTCAGTCAAAGCAACGATAGCAGGTTAATACCATTCTTAATCGTATGCCTTAAATAGAAAACTTAACACAAGGGTTCGTCTAGTCCTTTTTGAAACATGGTCCTGGCTTATCTCAAGATAGTATCTTCTGAGATAGATAGCCTGCTCATGGCGATTACACGAATTAAACCTTTACCAACTACTGTTACGGCTGGGTATTGCACAGTCATCAGAAGGAATGTCAATCTTCCAAACCATAATACAACCTTCATAGCTTTAACCATCATCACTGTATTCCTTTGGCACAAGCGCCTATAATTATCCTCTTACCTTTAAAGTATCGGCCACCTCTTTGGCCTTTCCTGATAGTAAAATTTCCTTACAGTCAATGTCATTTTAACCACCTCCAAATAAATTTTCTACCTCATTTCAGTCACAGCTTATGTGAAGATGTTTTCCTTAAATCTGATGAGTAAAAAAAAATCACCATTTTTCCATAAGTTATTGCCTCAGTCTTTAGAGGTTAATCACTGTCACGATTGACTCTCAATCATACTTAGAACATCTTTTATCTTAAGTCCTAATTGCCCTGAACAATTTCGACCATTACTGGTTCGATCCATACTTTCTCGTGGTTTAATACGTGCCCCACTTGGCATCATTATAATTACGTCATATTTCCTTTATCAACATGTCTATTCTTGAGAACTTTGATTATTACCTTTCTCCTTGTAAAACCTCTAAGGTTATCCTTGAATCGTTCCTTCTGTATTCCCTAGATACAGGGCATATCAAGATACCATTTATTAATACCAGAATCATTGTCTATATACTTCTGAAAATTTATCCACTGATTCTTAAAGGTTGTTATTACCTTAATCCTTTCCAATTCATACTGTCAAAACTCATACTATCCCTATTAAGGGTGAAATGCCAACCTTTATGCATTCCTCTAAGATTCATTTTAAGTTACCGATGTTCTATCCTTAATTCCACCTTTAAAAAGGTACATGCATCCTTCCATGGATAAATCAAGTCATATATCCCTGATAAGGGTGTCTTATTCAATCATTCCCACCTCGATAGTATATGCCTAATTTCACAATAACATCTGTATTCAAAATGAGGTCAATCAATTATGGCCTCCAAAAGATAACAACGATTATCCGCTTTTCTGTCCTAATTTGGTAATGACAACAGGGATGTTCTGGAAGATATTGGTCGTGTTCAACGTGAACTTCTTCTTAATAATTCTATATTTACTTTTGTTGTTTATCTCAACAGTCATCTTAATGTTGGGATATCTTTCATACCCGGCGTCTCCCTTTCTGGGTATCATGCCACCGGTCTTACACTTCACATTCTTGAAGGTCCTTCCTTCATCCAATTTTCTTAATTTCTTACTTTCTTGTCTCCTCAGTCTATCCGCGTCTCATTATTTATCCTTCGAACTATCTCAAGGTTTCCTCGAATCCTCCCAACTTACAGGGGATAAAATATATGTATCTCTTATACCTTCAACCATCAATTTAACTCATGGTGAATCACCCTCATCCTGACGATTACATACTTTTCTATTTCTATTACTACGAGTCTTTAGGGTTTCCTCATACCCAACTCCCTTATCATTCCTCAAACTCTATTGCCTTTATATTTCTTTCCACTTCAGTTTCTTTTTATTTTCCTTTCTCTTATCATTATTTCATGAACCAACACAACATAAGCATTGATTTCATACATCCCGTCATTCTGGATTTGTGTCCTCAGAACGAATCTTGATAACTTTTACAACTTAGATTCATAATTCATCATACTCATCTGCCTTTGTTCTGGCTCTAAAGCTTTTACACTATTTCCATAACGTTGGGAAGTACTTTCCTGAAAACAATTGACTGAACTTAAATCAGTTTATTATAATCTCTTGCTCCGTGCCTTCCTTGGCCTTTCACCAGCGAGTGGTCTCTCTCTTAGGAGGGTAAGTGACAAAAACACTCTTTTGTGATTCGTCAATCATTTAGAATCTCAAATGATTCCTGTATTTCCTTTAGCCAGGCTCTTACCTCGACTGGGTCAGCTTGTTCCTTGGAACTCTGAGAGCTTAGCGACTTAAAGGTCCTGAAAGAATTTCCCACCGCACTGTCTCCTCAGGGTGGTGGTTGGGGATAATAGTCTAAGTTCTCTTTAGACAGGTCCATGAATTGCCGTATAGGGGTACCATCTCGGGTCTCCTTTCCTTACTCGACTTTCTGTTTCCTTAA
The DNA here is from genome assembly GCF_009905375.1 of Apium graveolens. Taxonomy (NCBI): domain Eukaryota; kingdom Viridiplantae; phylum Streptophyta; class Magnoliopsida; order Apiales; family Apiaceae; genus Apium; species Apium graveolens. Next base: position 42,255,145 of record NC_133657.1, on the reverse strand, counting down.
TATGAAATGTTTCATCCTTCTCCCATACTTGGGGTTATCTTATACGTTAAAATCCTCATTTTCCACTTCATTATGTTATGGGTTCCTTCTATCTTGATGGCGACCTCCCTGACTATCACGTTCAGGGTTTGCTCTATATCTTATTCCTCAAACTAGCTTTCATCTAAGATCTCATCCTTAAGCTCTTGAACTTTTGGAACCAAATTTCTGTAGGAACACCTCACTATCCTCTTATCATCTTTCTCGGTATGGATCTCTTCTCCAGTCATTGACTCTCTGCCTTCATTCATCACTTTTTCTGGCACAATATGTTCTTTTCCAATAATTTGAACTGTATTGCAATCTCAAATAGCTTTTCGGTACCGGCTCCGGTTACCTTCACTTCTATTTCTATTTTCTCAAAATCTCTTATAAACTCTCCAAAAGACATTATCATCTTGAGTCTCTCCTTTTTACTAAGGGCATCAGCCATCATATTAGCTTTCCCCGAATGATAAAGAATCTCCCAATCATAATTCTTGATTAGCTCTAACCGCCTCCTCTGGCGTATGTTGAGCTCTTTCTACGTGAAAATGTACTAGAGCACTTATGGCTTAGGTAATTCTCGCACTTCTCTCCATACAAGTAGTGCCTCCAATCTTTAGGGTAAAACTATTGCCACGAGCCTAAGCTCATGGGCGGGGATATCGAATTTTATATTCCCTTAATTGTCTTGACACGGACGCGATTATCTTGCTGTGCTGTATAAGAAGCACCCAAATTCCTTATGCGAATCGTCACTACAAATCACAAAATCTCCCTTTTCCATCCGGCAACGCCAACATAGGGGCCATCACCAATCTTTGCTTCAGTTCTTGAAAGTTGTTCTCGCATTTCTCTATCCATTCAAACTTCTTAGTCTTACGAGTAAGCCGCGTTAAAGGGGCTACTATCTTTACAAACTTGAACGAATCTCCGGTAGTGACCAGCCAATCCTACATTTGGTAATTCCCCGAACCATGGTCATCAATTCCTCAGTGGTCCTTTATTCATTCTTGCCAGGACCCTCCACGGGATTCTTTTCAGCAACAATCCCTTCTAGGACAACATCCTCAACCGCTACATCCTCAATATGAACATCATCCGGTCCCTCATTAGGGTGTTCCATTGGATCCACAATCTGATCTCCAATAACTAATAAAATATCATCGCGTTGTTGCTCCTCAACCTCAGGGTTCGGAGTCCCGCTACCATATACGATAACGAACTACGCTTATATCACGATATTTATAAGGGTTCCCCTAAGGGTTTTAACTGTCAGTACTACATTAGGTAGTCCGACTATGAACTTGGCAAGAGTTCTTATTATCTTAGTGAACTTATTATCTTAACGTCACATCATCTCTGAGGTTTATAACGCTCAGCTCTGATACCACTTCTGTAACACCCCCAAATCCGGGGTCGGGGATCCGGGTTGTCACGAGTTCCATTTCCCTTAATAACACCCAATCTTAATAACCAATCAACTACTCTGTACTGTGACCCCACAATATACACACACACCACAAGTTATAGTCTCAGAGATGAATACTCAAAAATAACACAAGTCGTTTTATTCCAGAATTATATGCCAATACACCTTAAAAAGGTTCTGAATAAATTTACATATTCCTTGCCATTATTACAATTCATAAATATACATAAATCTGGTTCATCAATAGTTGAAAACCTAGCCTATTGGTAGCTCCTACCTCAGCTACGGCGGCACCAACGCTTCCAGAAAACTGCGGAACATTTTCTAACCGCTTGCGAATCGGGAGCTTGGTCCTGTTCGTCTTTTCTATCTGTTATTGTGTGATGAAAGAAGAAAGCAAGGGTGAGCAGCAAGCCCACCAAAATAATATGTATAATGATTTACAGTATATGAGCCTTCTCATAGTACTCATGAAAGTCTTGGTTAAAAGAAATGAACCAAGTTTGATATCTTAATGCGATGAAGTCGCAAAATATTCAGTATATATACATATATACTTTTCAAAATCTTGGAAGTCCTCTTCCATGTATAATATACACAAAGTTCCAGTTTATAACTGTATAAAAATATCGTTGCAAGGTGATCTCATATATCTAACCTTGTCTCAACATTTTTCTGAAAATCTTTGTCATGCATAAGATATTCATTTACTAGATATAAGTGTAAAAGATGAAGTTACAAGATACTCCAATATACTTATATCCGAATACTACTTGAACTACCATTGTTCAAGTTATAATCAGTTTCAAAGTTCATCACCCAGATGAGACTATAAGACTTGAATAGATTCAATTTTTGAAATATCATTATAAATAATGAAGTTACGAGATACTTCATTAAGTCCTGATATATATATCCATATATATATATCATACATTTCCAGAAAATCTCTGTCATGTCAAGTATGAACAGAGTTGTAATATCCAATGAATTTGGAAAGAAAAGAATTTTGGCATAAACCTGATATCTTGCTGATCAGGCAAAGATACCCATTAAGTAACCTTTTCTACTAGTAGATGGATGAATCCCCCACCGGTTATCACCCTGGCCACATAAGGACCTTGTGCTGGACCGCCACCCGGCCTCTTACGCGTTGATGGACTGCCACCCAGCCACTTACACTTTGATAGACCGTACCCCGGCCTGTCGCTTATGCCGACTCAATTAGATGGGCTTACTTCCCGAACGTTGGGTAAGTAATCAATACATTTGTTTTCTCAAAACAGCAACCACGTTGCGAATGTAAAATGCACCACAGAGCTGGATCCCCCAGGTTTTTAGCGAGTATTTAAATCCCCTTTGAAAGGAAGATCTTAAATATAAAAAAAATGAGTTTTGGGGTCCACTCTAACTTTAAAAATCATTTTGAAGACTCGAAAACATTTTTAAGAATGTTTGGAGTACTGCTGATTTATTAAAATAAATCAGTCCCGATATATTAGAAAATATCTGAATATTATTATTTAAATAATATTCTCATAAAGATAATCCTTATAAAAATAATCGAAGTAGAAGTTTTAAAACTTATACTTGAAATGGATATTAAATAACCAAAGATATACTTATATGAAAGTACTATCTTTATTTGAATAATCGAAAATAAGTTTGATTATTGACACCTTATTCTTTAATAAAATAAAGAATATATTTCAGTAATAAGCGGAGTCATAATACCTCGAATGAATATTATAAATAATATTCATTAAATAAAATAAAGGAGTCATACATCCTCAAATGAATATTCAATTAATAATCAATAAATATAATAAACAGAGTCTTAAGTCCTCGAATGAATATTCAAATAATATTCATTAAATAATATAAAGTGAGTCATAAGTCCTCGAATGAATATTCAAGTAATATTCATTAAATAAAATAAAAGGAGTCATAAGTCCTCGAATGAATATTCAAGTAATATTCATTAAATAATATGAAGTTATCGAATAAACCTTATTCGATTAATAGTTTTAAAAACCATATCAATATATATATATATATATATAAATATATATATATATCATATACTCGGGAACATCTACTCCCGGTTTTAGAAATATGTTCACCTTTTGATCCCCTATACTAAGGGTAAATTGAAATACCGCTTATCTCTAGCATAGGTATTATGCAACTGTAAGCATTTTAACCAACAGATATATAATCCAAGAATATGAAACAGGCATGCATATATACCATATCATATGCTACAATATATCGCAAGAATTTGCTAATAACAAATATGTATTTATCGCAAGATCATGCATATACACATATACATCACAACAACAGTATAACGGGTAGAAAACTTGCCTGAGCGACTGGGGGTTACGAATGGCTCGGGACGAGTCTGGTAACCTATAAGCAACAAGTAAGTTGGAATTAAACCAAAGTCACTTGTAAATCTATACTCTAACCAACTCAGACTCTAACGCTCGTTTTGCGCTTACTGATTCTCTTAAGTCACTCGAGTACCCTCGGTTCCACCATTTTTAATAAATTAACCATTACGAGTTTTAAGGCGATTCTATCGCAAGTGTCTTACCAACTGCCTATTACACCTTACATAAATGTTTCATACTTCAATTAGTCCTTTAAGGTCTTTAACCTATGTTTCAAAGTAAGGTGAGGGGTAAGGGTTCGTTCGCGAAACGTCGTTACTTAAAACGGTCGTTTCTCCTAAACCGTACATCGGAATCAAACGAACTACATATCAAAACGAAGCTCGTAACATGAACTATCTAAACATGGAAATGGTCATAATCTAGCAGGGAGTTCTCGGGTCCAAATGTTATGAACAAAAGCAGTCTAAAGTAAATCGGACATTACAACGGCTATGTTTACGCGATTACCAAATTTTATCCTACTCCCAATCAACCATAATTCAACCACAATTCATCCATACAACCAAAATCCATCCATACCATATCATAACAGCCCCAACAACTCAATATTATCAACTTTATACTACCCTCAAACATGACCTAAAAGCTATACTTAAGTTCATTAACCAATAATCAAGATTTACAACTTCAAACTCATTACAAATCCAACCACACTCTAAGTATACCAGGATCATGTTCCTCATGAACTATAACAATCAAAACCATTCCTAATACTCAAAAGTAAAGCAAGGGTTTGAAGTTTTATACCTTCTTGAAGCTTTTAATCAATGAAAGATCCTTGGAATACCCATGGAAGCCTTGATCTATGCTTAAGCTACCTTGTCTTTACAAATAAAATCAAGAATCAAAAATTTGTTCTTGAAAATTACTATTCACCCTAAACTTTTAGGAATTGATTAACTAGGTAAACCTTGGATTCTTGGATCCAAACTTATAGCATAACTAAGTTATGAATTATGGAAGCTAAAGAAACAAACCTTATAATTTTTGAAGGTGTGTAGCTTGAGTTTTTGAAAAACTCCTCCTTGTTTTTCTTTCAAAAGCCGAGAGCAAGACGAAGAAGATGAAAAAAATTTTGTGTTTTGCTTTGATTTGTTTTGGTTGGTTGTTTTTAGCTTGCTTTTGGTTAATTACCTTTTTAACCATCAACTTTGTGTGGTTCTAAATCAACCACACCTCCTTCCCCCTTATGTCATGCTTATGTCACATTTGTTATGTCATCATCCCTTACTTGCCCTCTTCTCATTGGTTGGGTGACATCATCCCCTCTAATCTCTTTGATTAGCTTCCTAATTGTTTGTCTAATGACCGCTGATCTGTTATACGGTTCGCTTAACTTTCGTTCTCGTTTCTCGTTTGAGGGATCATACCCGGAATCTTATTACTTGGGTTCCCTTAACCTTTCTCAATACATTATATTCCTTTTATGATCCTCTCTTATAATCCTTGAATTTAAATCCTTTTAATCATGTTACCTTATACTCAATTCTTTCCGTATCTAGTGGATTTCCGGGAAAAATCAAAGTGTTCGGAATTGGATTCTGACGATCTTTACATACACTTATATACCATATAGAGTGCCAATAAAATCTCAGAATATCCATAAAAGAACCCCTATCTAGTGTGGCATGAAAAGTTTTCTCATTCAGCAAAAACACTATTCATAAGGGTTTCAAAAAATTTTCAAAAATTGGGGTTATTACACTGAGGTACCTTTAATTCAGTATTATCAGCCTCAACATTAGCATTTTCCATGAGAGCATAATTGATCCCAGTTGAGCAAGATTGAAGATGTATATTTATCTCAACAATACTGGCTTGGATAACTCAACATAGAACAAGAACTTTGAAATAATCTATTTTCCACTAGGATCAGTACAAATTATTTATTGGGTATATGCACAAAAGGTTTTGTTAGTTGCAGCGAAGAAGACGTCGACAGTGATCCGTATGAAGTTCATTAATAAGTTCAGGCATTGAAAGAATAAGGTTGGAGTCATTCGAAGCAGTTGTCAGAATCAGTGCGAAGACCTCAAGGGTTCCTAGTGTAGTTGGTTATATTTGGTAGAAGACTTAACAGTGGCTTATACGGGTATAATACGAAGGCCTGAGAGCGGAACTAGTCGTCTGTGAAGCAGTCCCTTGCACGAGACGTCAGTGATCTATGAAAGGAAATGGAGTATTATTTTTAAAAATACTGTTAAGTGGTTTTTGTACTCGAGACGTCTGGAAATATGTTGAGGTACAAAATTCCGGAGATTAGAAGGCCTGAAGATATAGAGAAGTACAGCCCGATGATTTACTGGATTTATTTTTAAATCAATGACTGATTTTTTATTAAATGAATAAATGAAAATCATCTCATTTATTTATTTAATTTTAAATCACAATTTGATCTTAAAATAAATAAATTTAAAATTGAATTTTTATTAAATGAATAAATTAATCTCAAAAGATTTATTTATTTAATTTAATATTAATATTATTAAAATTAATGTTTGAATTTATTTAAATAAATAAATTCACAATTTATTTATTTATTTATTTATTTTAAATGTCAAATGTTTGTTTAATTAACCAGCCAGTTTTTTTCTTACTTGCATATATACAATATTCTATGAAATAAAATGAAAGAGAGGAAACAAGAATGCAGCCTGTACATTTCTTTTGAGAATTGGCAGCTTCGGTTTTTGGTGCAATCATAAAACAAAAGAACAAAAAGTGTGCAGAAGAAAACAGTACATCTGCATCTTCAAAACAATTCAAAGAAAATGAAGATACAAAAATTGTACAAGACTGAAAATGGCAGGTCGAGCTCATTTCGTCCAGACTCCCCCCACGCGTGCGTGCGTGTGGAACACGCAGAGTCCTCCTCTTCTTTATTTCGCGCATGGGAGGCACAACAGCTTCCTAGGCGCCTGTATTTTCCGCGTATAGGTACAGCCATGTACCTGCATGTGCACCTGCATGTGCATGTGGTACAATTTAATTAAATCAAAGATATCTGCCGGTTGTTTGTTTTGTGCAATAAAAAGAAAAGCAACAACAATTTTGTCACAGCTTAACAACATGGAAAAGGAAAACAAGATGGCATTTTTTTTTGTTAAATTGAGTCGCAGGTTGTTGAATTTTATAAGAATAAAAGAGGTCGTCGCAGCTTGCAAATGAAACTAAGGCAAAACAGTTATGATTCCTCCTGTCGCCAGTTGACTGAATGAAATACTACATCGCAGGTTACTCCTAAAATATTAAAAGCGCAGGTTGGTGGACTAATTATTAGTCGCAGCTTAACTTTGTGTGCACGAGTATATTCTCAGTCGCGGGTTGTCTACAAATTTAAGTCACGGGATAAAAAGAATCAAGGCGCGGGTTGACAAAAATTCAGGTCGCAAGTTAATTATTGCAAGCGGTGAATTTAAAATTACTTGGTCCTGGTTGTGCCACTTGTCCCTCTTCTCTCTCCCCCCTACCAATCTAAATAATCAAATCAGCAGCAAATTGGAAACTAACTCCTCCATTTTTACAGTGCGAAACTCTTGAAGTTTTATCTCAGCTCACTTTAAAAAACTTGATTTGACAAGGGGAGGTCATGTCCAATTTGTTTCACGCCAATTAAAGCCTTACAAACTTGTAACACTCATTATTTAAACCTTTCTTGATTGTACTTAATACCTTTTGATCGAAGTTTTAAATTCTTAGAGTGATAGATAGAACCTTAGATTCATAGCTATTATTTTAATTCTCTCTATATTTTTGCTTCGAATTATTTATATTCGGAGTTGTAAGTAAACCTATATGGTTTAATTTCTTAATAATAAGAATTATGCCGTGAATCTCTTTGTGTTTGTTTATTTCGTTTTCGAGGTTTATTTTCCGCTGCAATTAATTTTAGAAAATGAAGAACATACATTCACCCCCCTTTGTATGTACATTTGGACCTAACAATCCCATCATCTGAATCATCCCAGTTTCTCTTCTTTGAGATCAAAGCTTGTTTCTTCTCAGCTCTGGGTTTTCTTCAGTCAGCTGCAAAGTGTCCAAGTCCATCACATTTATAACATTTCTCTTTTGACTTGTTAAATTTTCCAGATCTAGATTCCTTCCTATCAGTATTTCTTCTGTTGTTCCTCTTATCAGAGTTTGAGGAACTGGAAACTTTTCTGGAAAATCTTCTCCCTTTATTGAAGTTTCTGTAGACCATCTTCTTAAAACTTTTAACCAGTAGGGAAGCCATTTGATCCATATCTTCATTGTTGTTATGATCACTGTCAGTATCTGATTCAGCGTCAGTATTTGAGTCATCATCAAAATTTGATGATTCAGTATCTGACTTTGCAATCATGGCTTTCCCTTTGGAGTAGCTTTTCCTCCTAGCTTTCTCCTTTGGCTTCTCTTCAACCTTGAGTGCAACTGCTCTAGCTTTTGATCCTTTCCTCTTGCTTCTTTGCTCCATCTCTAGTTCATGAGTTTTTAAAACTCCGTAGATCTCATCTAGAGGCGTGATATCAAGTTTATAGATATCCCTTATTGATGTGACTTTAAAGTCCCACTTTTCAGGGAGAGAAAGTAGGAACTTCAAGTTTGAGTCCTCCAAATCATATTCTTTGTTTACAAGGAATAAGTCATTCAGCAACTTCTGAAATCTGTCATAGATCTCAGTTAAGGACTCATTGTCCCTTGAGTCAAAGTGCTCATATTCTTGAATAAGTACTGTCCTCCTGTTCTTCTTGATAGCAGTTGTACCTTGACACTTTACTTCTAAAGGATCCCATAGCTCTTTTGTTATCTTACATCCAATGACTCTATTGGACATAACACTATCAAGACTATTGTGCATGATATATCTTATCTTAGCATCCTTTATAATAGATGAGATATCTTCAGGAGAGTAGTCCTTTCTGTCTTTGTCTATCATCTTCTCTGGTTCTCCTACAATCGAAACAACTACCTTCATTGGTCTCTGAGAGTAAACTGGAAGGATGCACCCTTAACTAAATGTCCTGTAGAGTCAGAACCAGTATGTGGGGGTCCTCAAATAGGTGATCTCATATCAGGGGGTGGAATAGCTCGCAGAGGTGCAACTGTCACAACTGGAGGTAATATAGCTAATGTTAGTGTTTATGCCCTAGACAACACTATGATGTTTTAGTTTAAGATATTAGGATTATTAATGTCTATGTTCTATCGATTATTCCCTTTATAATTTATTAGTTCTTAATTTACTGCGATATAAATTTAGATTAATAAATGTCCTTGGAATATGATATGCAATTCTATATCTCTAAGTACGTGACTTAGAAATGAGATTATGAGAATAGTATCAATATTCCTAAAGGTCCCTAGTCGAGTGTTATTATTAAAGGACAATAATAATGCATTAAGACTAGTGTGTTTGTTGACTAATGATCATATCTCATTGATCATAGGTATAGTGATACTAAAGTCAAAAACACATGCATATGTAAATGTACATGGTGTTGGACAAACCCAATGTGAGATTATACATGTATGTTGTGTCATAAGTAATTCTCACAGTGATAATGATGTAATGGTCCTTGGACCTGAAGTCATTATATTTCTATACGAAAATTAATATACATTGATTCCATTAAAAGTTACCTTTGACCGGGTAATGATAAAAGTGTATTTCAGATATATTATGAATCGTATGAGAAATATGAATGATCTAGAAAGGATTTAACCCTCCTAATTTTAGGAGTGATATTATTGGTCTCTTGTGTGAGCTGGACTATGAAATGCGTGGCCACACTCAAATGTTGATTTGATATGATAGTCTACTCATTGATCAAGAAAACCTGGTTTAAATATTGATGAGGATGACACATTACATGCCTCTAGTTTAATTTATAATATGTGGTTAAAGGGATTATATTACATTTTACATTATTCACGAAAAGTTTAATCGATCACCGATTCAATTATTATTACTTGGGTAGCAATGATGTATTACTAGATGCCGCTCATTGCTTACGATTTTAAATTAGATTTAAAATTCGTTGCCAACGTAATAATAACCTATAGGGTCACACACAAAAAATGATTGAAGGATTATTTAATTTAAATTGGATTTAAATTATATTAAAGTAATTCTAATTATTTATAATACTAAATATGTATGACTTAATTAATTAGATAAATAATGATATTCGAATTTATTAATATTAATTATGCAATTCAGTTGTTAAATAATTAAGCATGACTTAATTATTATACAAGTAGGAAATTTGAATTAATAATAACTCCCAATTAGTTAAGAGTTATAATTCGTTTTTCTACTCTTTATATAATATCTCTTGTGGCTGAGTTTCTGTGCAAGAATTTTACTAAAACCCTAGCCACCAAGAGAGAAGACGGAGAGAGTAAGAAGAAACGATTTTGTGCTATTACACATCCAATCCTTGAGTTCAAGCATTCGTATGGATACCGATAGAGCGTATATCGCGAGAGCGGGATGCGTGGTGATTGAACAATCTTTGGATCTACATTATTCAACCAATTTGTAAATATTCTCAACATAAACAATCTGATCTACAAATTAAATATTTGTTTTTTCGCATGGATCCTGCGGTGGGTTTCAAAAATTCTGGTTTTTCACGTTTTTAATTACTGTTTCCGTTGCGTTTATGTGCCCGAAACCCTTCAATGACATCAGATCTACTTGCGAAAGTGTTTAATTCATTTATGTGTTTACTGGTTTTATGATGATAACATGTATACAATATTCCATGACTGTTATGTATGCGATTTTGTATAATTTACATGTTGTTATGTTTATATATGTTTTGAATATATGATATTCATGAGAGTTGTATAATCATATGATGATTATATAATATGTATATATACTGATATATACATGTTTTGTGTTTGTTTTTATTATATGAATCATATTTGATACGATTCTGAATTGGATGCAGCGGATTTGTTGAAATCTGGGTCTGGTGTCCGATTTTGGCAAACTAATACGCTATTTCATATGGAATCGAGCGTCTGACCGGAACTGATAACTTAAGCTATCATCGATTGATCTTTAAGGCATTTGACATCGTTAAGACCCTGTAATCTGTGATTTATAGCTATCTGATTTAATTTCAAATTTTTCTGATTCTTTTCATATTTGGTTTTTATGATTAGATCATGATGGGTATGATATGTTAAGATCAGATTATGTCTTCCAACATGTTCTTATGTGTTAATTGAGCATGGTGGATGGTTATAGCTTATGACCTTAGGTTAATGATTTTGGTTTCTTAAATACGGCTTCCATGTCATTCGATCTTGTAATTAGTAAATCTCGAATGTAACTCGAGTTCTTCTTGTAAGTTCATTAGTTTTATATATCATTCTCATAATGTACATAAAGACATCAAGATTTAAAGATCAAGGAAAAGTAATTTGACATGGTGGCCATCCAAGGAAGCAATACAAGAAAAGAGACATGTAATAGTTAGCTTTTATTTACTTTTCATCTTAGATTGACCTAGATCTTTGTCATTAGCTTGATGAAGATCATATAGGATGAAGGAATAACCAACCACGTTTATTTATTGCACTTTACATATATATACGCATATGATGAATGTCTGTGTAGAGTAGTTTATAAAGATGCATGCTTAATTAGATTAAGGATGTATGTATTAGATACGACACCCATGACATGCTTGCTAAAAAAGATAAAATCTGTAATGACTCAAGATTTTAAAATGAACAAAAGATTATGAGATTCTCGTGTTTATGAAACACGGAATAAAATATAAATTTTCTTTATTTTTGACATGGGGCGATTTTGTCAAAAGCGAGTTCATTGTACTTGTAAGGTTGTGGGTTTTAAGTGAGACCGTTATGACTCCCTCACTACCTGGAAATCAAATCATTGACGAATATTGATTTGAAGTATTTTATTCAAGAAAAAATTGGGAATCTCATTATGATGGGATCATGATCATTTTAAAATTAACAAAACCTTAAAGTTAATATTAAGTTGATCAGATGCCTTCCAATGAGTCCAATGTGTTAACCCCTAGATCGACAAGGAGTGGGTTCGCCAAAGCGAAGTACTCCTACCTATCGTGGGAGATGTGTTGAAGTATATTGATACTATTGGGTTTGACTTAACTAAGTTACCACAATAGGATTGTGAACATTAGAGTTGGGCGAGATTTTTTAGATAAATATGGAAAAATATTGTTCCACCAAGCTATCCAAGAGTTATATAGTTGATATAATTGACAAATGTTGTCTACTTAAATAATCATGTTTTAGGAGAAAAGCCAAAGCTGACCTAACGCATGGTGAAATATGAATCTTGGCTCACTAGAAAGAATATTGAAGATATTTGTTCCGAATTAATAGTTAGGGCTATTGATTTGGTAAAAATAGTGGGAGATATATATTGCGAATATATATATATATATATGAATAATCACTTGAACATAATTTAATGATCATTTGTAGACTAAGTCATTTTATGCACTTTAATATTCTAGATATCAAATGACAAATAACACAAATAACTTCTCTATGTAATAGTCCTTGAGAAGGACAAGCTGACATGAAATAATTTCCTCAATTGACATGGGAACTTGAGGATTATCCCCGGGTTCAAGGATGTCACTCAAACCCCTCCCTTATTTCTTCTAGCTGAGAATGTGAAATGTGCTGAACAAAATGCTTACCAGAAGCAAATTGATTATGCAGCTGATGTTTCATGTCTCATGCTTGTAATTATGAGTGCTGAGCTTTAGAAGCAACAAGAGCATAATGATGCTTATGATATGATTGAGCACCTTCAAAGGATGTTTGGAGGATAGGCTCATCAGAAAGATTTGATAATAATAAGGCACCATACTTTTGCATTAATGGGAGAATGATATTTGGTTGGACCACATGTTCTAAAGATGATAGGTATATGTACCTTGATAATTTGGGTTTCAAGAATGGTCTAGAGACCCGGCTTGATTTGATCAAACAATCTTTGACCAACTTCTATTCTCAGTTTGTTAAGAACAAAAGGAAGAGATAAACAGAACACTCACTCAGTTGTTAGGCATGTTTAGAACTGCTGAAAATAACATTGTAAAGGCATGAATTACGTCCAGATTGATGGTGTACACATGGAATTTAAATGGGAAAGGAAAGTGGATAGGCAAGGTGAAGATTTGATCTTATTCGGTGCCAAACCAAAGTCCAATCCCAAAGGAATTTTGAAGCCTGGTAGCGGTGTTGCTAAAGGAGTTGATTGTCACCTTCTGTGGAAATAACTGGATGATTGGAAGTTAAATTGTCAAGCTTGTTTGGAAGATCTAAAGAAGAAGACCATAAATGGTCAAGCTTCAGTTATCTGGTTAGAATTTGAGCAAAAGTTATTGCTCTAGTTGAAGGAACTCGATACCTATTTTTTCCCAGAAGGCAAGATTGAGAACTTGATAAATCGTTATTACTTGCCTGCCTTTAGCAGATACATTAAATCAATTTCTTGTCAGGAAAAGAAAGGTTTTCATTTTAATTAAATAAATAATAGTTGTTTATTCTATTATAATGACAAGGCTTATAATGTTGCACAATTAGGTAACAATTTTTATGTTCTAAGATAACTCAAATCAAACATTACCTCTAGCATTATTGTTAAGCCATATTAATGAGAAACACATTTCTGAGTTACATATAGATGGATACTTGGATAAGTTTCATTTTGAATCATACGAAAGATGCGAACTTTGTCTCATTGTCAAAATGACTAAAGCTTCTTTTACCTAATCAGGTGAAAGGGCCACCGAACGATTAGGACTTGTACATAATGATGTATATGGTCGAATGTGTACGATGGCAATGGGTGGCTTATACTACTTCATAACATTTACTGATGATTTCAGTAGATATGGATATGTGGTTCTTATGAAGAATAAATCCGATTCTTTTAAAATGTTCAAAGAATATAAGGACGAAGTAGAAAAGCAAACAAGGTAAAAGTATAAAAGTTTTACAATCAGATCCTAGAGGAGAATACTTAAGCCTCAAATTCAAGAGTTTCTTGAAAGAATGTGATATTATATCACAACTTACTCCTTCTAAAACACCTCAATAGAATAGAGATTCTGAGAGGAGAATTCATACCTTGTTGGACATAGTGCGATCGATGATGAGTCAAGCAGATCTTCCATTCAGTTTCTAGGGTTATGCTCTAGAAACGGTTGTATATACACTTAACCAAGTTCTGACTAAAGCGGATCAAAATACTCCGTATGAGATATAGAGTGATAAATGTCATAACATGTCATTTATGAAAATTTGGGGACGTGAAGCGTTTGTAAAATGTTTAGGCTCTGACAAGCTTGGACCAAAATTAGATAGATGCTATTTTGTGGGATACCCAAGCGAGACTAGGGTATAATTTAATATTCCTTCCGAGAACAAAGTGTTTGTTGCTCGGGCCGCTGTATTTCTTGAGGGAGATATACTTTCTAAGAAAATCAGTGGGAGGATAATACATCTCGATGAAGATCGAGAACGACATGATAACATTGAACCAGAGTTGGAATAAGATCAGGATGTACATCAAATTGTTGAAAGTAATCATGTTCAGGAAACACAGGTTATTCGTAGATCTAGTAGGATTCACCATGAGTCCGGGAGAAATTATGGATTTCTTTGACTCAAGATGGTGATGTGATGCTTACAGATAATGATAAGCCTCTCACCTACCAAGATGCTATGAACAGTCCAGACTCCAAAAGATGGCTAGAGGCCATGAAATCCGAGATGGAATCCATGTATCAAAATAAATTATTGACTTTAGTTTATCCACTAGAAGAGGTAAAACCTATAGGGTGCAAGTGGGTTTTCAAGAAGAAAATGAACATGGATGGTAAAGTAAAGACCTATAAGGTGTGACTAGTGGCAAAATGTTTCAAACAAATTCATGGTATAGACTATGATTAGACTTTTTCACCAGTTGCTATGGTCAATTCCATCAGGATTTTGTTGTCAATACTTGTTTACTTTGACTATGAGATTTGGAAAATGGATGTTGAAACTGTTTTCTTATATGGGAGCCTTGAAGAGGATGTATATATGATACAACCTGAGGGTTTTGTCGATCCAAAGTTTGTTAAGATAGTTTGTAAGTTGCTTCTATCTATTTATAGATTGAAGCAAGCCTAAAGGAGAATGAATATTAATTTTGATAAAATGGTCAAAGAGTTTGGCTTTATTCCAAAAGAAGATGAACCATGTGTTTGCAAGAAGGTTAGTGGGCGCCATTTGATATTCCTAATATTATATGTAGATGACATATAACAAATATGGAATGACATACCTTCTCTATAGGCTGTTAAGACTTGGTTGAGAAATAGTTTCTTGATGAGACATAGGTGATGCTACCTATATATTAGGGATCAAAATCTATAGAGATAGATTGAAGAGATTAATCGACCTAGTCGGAGTACATACATTGATAAAGTATTACATCATTTTATGATGCAAGAGACAAAGAAAGGATATATTTAGATGTCTCATGGGATAGTGATCTCGAAAGGTAATTGCCCTCTAAATCATTAGATGATAAGGGCCGTTTGAGAAAGTTCCAGATGCGTCAGCAATTGGATCTATAATGTGTACAATGATATGTATTTATCCCGATGTTTCGTATGCTTTGAGCATGACGATCAGATACCAGTCTAATCCATGTGAGGGTCACTGAATAGTTTTCAAGAATATTCTTAAGTACTTAAAGAGGACTAAAGATTTATTCTGGTGAATGGAGAAGATAGGGAACTAGTTGTAAAGGGTTATACTGATGCTAGTTTCTGAACCTAATTTTTGGACAGACATGGATGATTATGTGTTTATGTCTGTTTTTTGTTTTGTCTAAATATAATTGATGTTAGCTTGAATAGTTCACAGCAAGAACATTGATGATTCTATAATGAAAGCCGAATATATTGATATTTTTTTAAACAACCAAGGAGACTGTTTAGGAAAGTCCTTAAGCGATATCACCTTATTAATGAGATTAATGATCAAAGAGTATAAATGTATAGTGCTTAGTAATGATAGTGTTGCAGACCCACCGACTATGGCTTTATCGCAGCAGAAGCACGATGGTCATACTAGTTCCATGAGTATTAGATACATGCGTGGTTGGCTCTAGTGCAAGTGGGAGATTATTAGTGTTTACGCCCTAGAGACAACACTATGATATTTTAGTTTAAGACATTAGGACTATTAATGTTTATATTTTATCGATTATTCCTTTTATAATTTATTAATTCTTAATTTACTGTATTATAAATGTTAGATTAATAAATGTCCTTGTAATATGATATGTGATTCTATATCTCTAAGTACGTGACTTAGAAATAAGATTATGAGAATTCAGAATATGGCAAGCCGTATTCAGAGCCTCTCCCCACATGTACTTAGGCAACCCCAAATTAATCAGCATACTGTTAATCATGTCTTTAAAAGTTCTGTTCTTTCACTCTGCCACCCCATTAGACTCAGGTTTGTATAGTGGAGTAACCTCATGAACTATTCCATTGCTTGCGCAACATTCATTAAACAAGGTACTCGTATACTCACCACCTTTATCAGATATAAAACGTTTAAGTACTTTTCCAATTTGTGTTTCAACTTCATTTTTATACATAATGAATTTATCTAGTGCTTCATCCTTATGTTTAAGCAAATAAATATAAAAATATCTACTACAATCATCTATAAAGGTAATGAAATATCTGCAGTGATCCCTAATCAACACATCACCAAATTCACAGAAGGTGCAACAATATTATTAATAAAAATGCCCAAAACAGGCTCCATATTTATTAAAAATAAACCATCAGACAAATAACCCTTGCCAAAGAATGTACCAGTATGTGGAATAACTCCTTTATTACATCTCAAAGAAAGTTCAAAGCCGTTTTTAACTAAACAACTTCCACTTATTATATTTCTACGAATGGAGGGAATATGATGCACTCTAGTCAAAGATATAATACGCCCAGAAGCAAACTTCAGGTCCACGTTTCCTGTTCCAAGAACTTGTGCAGCACTCACATTCCCCATCGTCACTGTCACTCCATGACTCTGTTGATAAGATACAAACAAGCTAATATCAGCACAAATATGTACATTAGCTCTAGTATCAATCAACCACTCATGTGACAGATAAGTGGAAAGTAGTACAGGGTTGTAAGTAACATACCCGTCATCGGTTCCAGAGGCAACAACCTCACCAATGACCATGTTAGCTACTAGCCCACTCGTGGTTCCAAGTCCAAGCATAGTATTTGCTTGAGCTACCACTCCAGCTTTCTTAGCTTTCTTACTTGGACAGTCCTTACTCCAATGAGCAACCTGTCCACAAGACCAACAAGGTTTGTTCGCCTTTGGTTTCTTAGCCTTGTTCTTGTCAGGTTTAGTGTTAGCCTTCTTAGTGACTAACTTTCTTTTCTGTCCTACAGTCACTACATTCACCTTCGAGCTCCCATGTTCCACAAGCAACACATGTCCCTGTTTGGACTTGTGCTGCTCCTGCACAGAGATGTTTAACATCAAGTTAGTCCAAGTGATCTCTCCTTTCTATCTTTTCAGGGAAAGAGCAAACTCTTCCCAAGACTTAGAGAGCTTTTCAATCACATACATCACTCGAAACTTCTCAGGCAAGACCATATCAAACTCACCCAAAGCATCAACCAACATCTCAAACTCATGAACCTGTTTAGTCATGGATTTCCCATCCACCAACTTGAAATCAAGAAACCTAGCCATATAATACATCTCAAGACCTTAAGAATTAGTATTATGGGTTTGGTCCAAATTATCCCATAAGACTTTAGCAGTATAGGCATCTGATGAATAAATATCGAATAAGGTGTTCTCCAAGGCTGTCAAAATGGCTGCCCTAGCCACCCCATCCTTCTCAGCCCATAAAGCATAAGCCTTAATAGATTCAGCCTTCTCTTGATCCAACACAGGAGGATCATACTGTACCACTGGCCATAGACCCTTAACCATTAACCAGAGCTTCATCTTTTTCTGCCAACACGAAATAGAAACTCCACCACTAAATTTATCAGGCATACCCGATAAATCAATTGGCTGGGGAAAACAGTACGTAGTCCAATCAATGGAAACAGTACCACCAGAACCAGAACCAGCCTCAACAGTATTAGGAACATCACTAGTTTCATTAACCATCTTGCTAATTAACTATATATATAACTATAATCACTTCAAGATTGTTGGTTATAATTCTAACTACACAGCAACAATGGGCAGTTATATATATACAAAAACAAGAACAAGGAAAATAACCAAATAACCAACTAACGAAACAAAACACGAAGGCAATAACAAACTATAAAGACTGTAATTGACAAAGAAAGTAAAGAAAACTTATCTCTTATCGCTTTCCAAATTCTGATAAGAAGAAGAAGAACACAACAGCTGAGTCGCCATACCCTTCAAGAGGACTTGACTGTTCTTGAAGAGATTATTGCCCCCCACTTAAGCTGTGATGGAATGCAGCAATATCGCTTCCAGGATAAAACAACAACAGATCAATCTAGCCACAAAACCAACAATGATCAACGGCGACTCACACCTCAATTTACCCAAAAACCTATGCAACTCATATATGTTTGCGAGATAGGCACCGAGACTTGTGTCTTATTTATCTCAAGTGTACCTCTCAATATATAGGCATCTCAAGTTACTCTTCTTCTATTTTACTCGATGTGGTACACCAAGTAACAAAACAGAAAAAGTAAACAAAATGGGTTTTCCTTATTATTTATATTATATCCCGATTAATTAATATTAATATTACAAAATTATATTCAGAGTATGATTAAAATAATCCTTACTCAATATATTTTATATTAATAATTAAATAATCAATATAAATTATTATACTTGTAATAGAAAAGAAAAAATATAAGAGTTCCCACTAGCACTAGACCACACAAGCATTCCACTATGCTAGTAGTTGTAAACAACACTAACACAAGATGCTATATAAACTCAATATCTTTCTTTTACAATATCAATGTGGGACAAAATCCCCATAACCCATTTTAAAGAAGCAACTTTGTCGTAATATATTCAATGATTCCACTAAGAAAATGTCTTAGATGCAAATATTAAAGTTTAAGTCCTTATGTCAAGGAACAACCTCCAATTGTTAGCTTCCGGAAATCATATCAAGAACATATATAAAATATGCCTCAAACTTTCCATTTTCTAACAATCCCCCACAATTCCATAATTAAATTGCATACCAGATTTTATACATGACATGTTTTTCAGAGTCGGTACCCTTCCGGGTTTGAACCCTCATAAGTCCTCTACTTCGATGGCTACCGAATACAGATGGAATATTTCACCTTGAATCTTTATCCGTTGGGTGTAACCACACTCCATAGACGATGACAAGTCAAAGGCTATGGTGTCAATCTACGGCTTTGAGACGTTAATGGTCATGTCTCGATCTTGTTCGTCGAATGTTTCGAGGAATAACCCTTTCCTCTAATTGCGACCACACAATTACATTCGCTTAGCTGGGCATCTCCAAAGATGTACTGCTATCATCTTGTCAAACGACTTGACCCCATTCAGAGTTCAAATAACTCTTGTTAACTAGCAGTTCAAGTACCTCTTAAGGTTTAGAGGGGATAGACTCAGATACATAAGTATCTAAATGTATATGGTAAGGTACTACCAATTCATCCTTACAACTTGTTATTACCACATTGAATACACTTCGAAGGATCTCCTCTCAGGTGTATTGGGTTCCCGTTGTTGATGAATTATGATGGGTTACCAATCTCATCCCTAACCTCGACTTAAGGACTACAACATGCTCAAGCCCTTTAGTCAGCGGATCAACTATATTATCCTGAGTTCCTATGAACTCTATAGCAATAATCTTATCAGACACAAGACCCCTTATAGACTTAGTCTAACTTGGATGTGTCTCTTTGTTTTAGCATTATACTTTACACTTCTGAATTCGTCGATAGTTGTACGGCTATCACAATGAACAGAAATGGTAGGAAGCGGCTTGCTTACTACAATTAACATACTCATGAGTCCATGTAACCATTCAGCCTCCGTCCCCGTGGCATCAACCTTAAAAGTAGATCGAGCAATCAAAGTCTGTCTAGAAGACTTCCAGGACACTGCTACACCCGTAAGGGTAAACACATATCCAGTCACTCCATTGGAACCAGAATTCTTAGCTATCCAACTTGCATTACTGTACCCCTGGAGTACCCCCAAAAATCTCCGATAATGCAAGCCAAGGGAAATAGTTCCCTTCAGATATCTAAAAACTCTATCCAGTGCCTCCCAATGAGTCTTGTTTGGACAGCTTGTATATCTAGCCAACTTAGACATAGAATATGAAATATCTGACCTAGTCACATTAGCAAGATATTGCAAACTCCCAATAATTTGAGAATACCTTAACTAAGACACAAGAACTCCTGAACTATTCTTGACTAAAGCAACTTTTGAATCATATAGTATACTAGCGATTCTACAATTTGAATAACCGTACTTCTCAAGTATAGATTTCTCTATATAATGAGACTATGACAAAGTTATTCCATCAGTTGACTAAGTCAACTTGATCCCAAGAATCACACTAGCCTCACCTATATCCTTCATGTCATATCCGGGATATATTGTGTAATTATTTTTACTATTAAATAAATATTATGTGTGTTCAGTATCTATTCTGTGAGATAATTGTTAAGTGTTATCTGTACTTGGATATTCAAAAATAATATTAATTGAGTATTTTAATTTTTATATGTCCAAAATAAAATATAGATAATTGTCATATCTTCCTAATGATTTTGATGTTGATATATGGATTTATAAGAATCATACGAAATTTCTAAAATCTTTTTCCGAGTATTTAAAATCTAGTTTATAAAAACGGGAACTAACTGACGTCAACCGTTGTTACGTTTTTGGAACCCGAAACTCTTCCGAGAACTCCTTCCTAACCCAATTGTAATATTCCGAGCATATTCCATGTTTCGACTTTTTTGATCCGGCGTATGGTTTATTCTGTGCGGGTCCCGGCGCAATATTTTCGATACAATATTCGTTTCGGTAAATTAATAAAACCCGTATTTTCGATAAATGGGATCTTTTTATTAAACTATCCCAATTATCACTTCGTAGTACGTGTAACCAGGCGCTGAGACCAAGACCGCAGTACAAATTGTACTAATTTGGATAATTATCCCGAAAACCGATACCGTTTAGATCAGTTTTTATAAATAAACGTACCATTTTATATCCGGAATGATCCAACAGGATACTAATTTTCCGTAATTATAAATAGCCTTTTTCCGTATTTTATTTCGTATCAAAATCATTTGCAGATAGTTAGTTCTATAATTTTCAGAGAAAACCCTAATTACATAAACTGTTCTAAGAATCAAACAGCAAAACGAAGGCGTTACCAATCTCTGTTTTCAAAGCTTGAGTAACCAAAACGAAGGATTTGAAGTGTTCTATCAGATTCTGAGCTTTGTTTCACTGCAGAATCAAAGGTTTATTTTCTGAAAATTTATTTATTTTCGAATTTATTTTATTAAAAATATGAATTTTTGTTCGGATGATTGTTTGTATGATTTGATGATTTCATGTTGTATAGCTTGTTTTCCTGATGATTTTCATATGTCATACGTCTGATTTGGAGTTCAATAACATGCTCAAAAGTGGGTTTAATTTTCGAATTTCAAAATTAGGGTTTATAACCCGTATGAATGTTTTCAATTGAAATTTGGGGGTTTTTGATTCAGGGGTTATTAGCTATTGATTTATAGTGGGTTGTGTTCCTTATAAAATTTGCAATCGATTGATATATAGCTCGTTAACAGAGCATGCTTGAATCGAAGGGAGTTGTGTTTTAAAGATTTACGATGTTCGCCGGAAACCGGCGATGTTCTTGGCCAATTTCCGGCCAGAACAGGGATGATTAGAATGTTTTGATTGCATGAACAAGTTCCTGGTGTTGTGTAGTGTTGATTTGGAGGTGTTGGTGGGGTGAGGACGCCGGGATCGTCTTCTCCGGCCATCCCCGACTTTTCCGGCAACTGGAACTGCAAAATTGCAGTTTGGTCCCTATACTTTTGAAAACGATGAAGTTTGGTCCCTCAGGTTTCCAGACTTTGCAAAAATTGGAATCCTGTTTTAAAAATGTTTAAAAATCAAATTTCTTATTTATTTTTATTATAAAAATTCATTTTTTATTTCTGAAAATTCAAAAAATTAGTATTTTAATTTCGAAAATTATTTTTAATTCAGAAATAAATCTGAATTAATTAGTTAATTAAATTCAGTTAATTTTTAATTAATTAATTGATCAATTAAATTGGAAATTAATTGATTAATTGATTTAATTAATTATTAATTGATTTTAATTAATTATTTAATTAGATTTAATTACTTAAAAATGATTTAAAAATTCCGAAAAATAGTTTCGAGCTTTAAAATATTATTCTAAATTATTTCCAAGGCTCGATAATTAGTATAAAATTGTTTCGGAGCCAGAATTGGCCAACCGAACCCTGTTTATTAACCCGAAATTGATCCAACGACCCATTTAATTCTGAAAAATATTTTAAAAATCATTTTAAATACCCGAAAGCCTAATTAAGACTTCTTTATAAATGATATGTCATTGATTTCGTGATGTATTATGTGTTATACGTGACTTATTGATTGAATATCAGCCTATATATTCGGTGTTTACTTAATTATTGCATAACTTTCAATCCGTTAATCGGATTTGGGTAAAACAAAGGGTAGATAGAAGTATGTGTTGAATAGAACTCTATGAGTCGATTATTGATAGATGCTTATGATATGTTAGAAGAAGAGGCAAAGCGTAGGAAAGGGAAACAGGTAGTTGAGGAGTAAAACGGTTGTGATTGGAAGCGAGTACAGTGTAGTAAGCTAATACCAGGCAAGTGTTTTGAACTTTCTCGAGATATTGTAGTACTTGATAATCCTGTGATATTGCAAGTGCTTTGAAGCACAGAAACCTAAACCCTGATTCCAGTTATTGATCTTAAGCCATGAACCTTATTCTTTCTAGACCATTGATTGTTGTATGCCCAAACACGAACCTCAAGTATATGATACTACTCCACAAATACATGCAAACAAAATTCCAAACACTAAACTGAATTAATTATATACTCAAACATTGTATCTTATGCTTTGAGAGCCCAAATCTTTGAAACCCTGAAATATTGATTCCTTTGTTATACAATTCTTTCAATACCAGCATCCAAGCTTTTAAATTATCTTATTGATCCTTACAAGGATTGAAACCCTTTCATTGTTAAACACTCATTGTTGTTAATGATTCTGATTATTGTTTATTATTGCTTATTATGTTATTATGTTAGAATTGGATTGTTTTTATAAAATTGTGGACCAGATTCGTGGTCAGACCATATAATGGTCAAGTTAGGCCAATGTGTGCCTTGGATCCAGTAGTTAGAGCAATGTTGTGTGCCTTGCTCGGGGTTAGTGCGTGACTGATCAGCAGCCTAACCTTGGTTTTTAAATTAAAAGTATAATATCCAATTCTAAATCATAATTCATTGTTCACTTGATATCATAATCATGTTCACCTGATGATCATTATTCTCAGTTTTGTCATTATGACTTGCTGAGCTAGTTAGCTCATTTGTGCAATGTTGTTTATATTCTTCCCAGCTAAAAAAGAATCAGTTGGTAACGAGAATCCCCAGTCCAGCGCGAGAGCTAGGGGTTCAGGTTGAGAAAGCTGAGCTAGTAGGCTTCTTTTGGAATAATTTAAGTCTATAAAAGTTTGTAATAAAGTTTAATACTCAGTTTGAGTTTGAATGGTTGGGATTTGAACGATATGTAATATAGGTAGATGTGTGGCTTGTGTGCATACTTTAACCTGTTGCGATATGTGGTAGTTGGTAAATAGGGTCACTGCATATTATTGTTATCTTTATTATTGTTATAAGCAGGTTATAAATAAGATGTGTGTGTGTGTGGACCCCAAACTTCTGACCCGGGTTTGGAGGGCGCCACAGGTTTGGTATCAGAGCTACAGGTTATAAGTCACTGACACAAGCCTAGGTTGACGAGAATGGGTAGAGGGTTAGGATTAGAAGTAAGGAATAGAATGATAGAACGTCGAGAGGTTGAGTGTTACGGTATAACCAGTAGTATAATTCGCGTCGTGGTTCAAGATTCTTATATTGCGATATGATTTCAGATAGCAGCGATGGCTGACTCTTTTATTCCCGTATCAGTTGATCACTCAGAGCCTTCAGTTGGAGTGCCGTCTTCGGATCCATGTCCTGTTGTTCCACCAGTGTTAGCTATATTACCTCCACCTGTGTTGCAACCCGTACCCCCGTAGGCTATTCCACCTCCAGGCATGAGGCCACCTATCAGAGGACCCCCACCTGCTGATTCAGGATTTACTAGTCATTCAGTCACAGGAGTACCTTTCCAGTTCTCTTCCTATCCTGTCCCATATCATCAGTTTGAGGCTTGCCTTATGGAGCAGCGATTCCTACAGGGTCAGATCCAGGAGTTATTGCATATCATGTGTACCAGAGAGATGGGGAGTGGTGAAAGGCGACTTAGGGAGAGGCTCCAGGCGTTTCGTAGAGCAGCTGCTGTGAGGATTGCTGAGGCTGCACATGAGGACATCACCCCTGATTTCCTAGTGGAGTGGGCTAAGTGGGTTCTAGAGGAGCTTGAGGGATAGGAGGTCCAGATTTGCCTTGAGCCAGAGATTCAGAGATGGAGATTCTGAGCAGTATTGTGATAGTTATGTAGTATGTACAGTGGTGTGTAGTATGTACCAGTAGACTTTTGAGTTGTATTTATAGACTAGCTATGCTGACTAGTGAGTAGGTTGTTGTACCCTTTTTTCTTTTACTTCCGAAGTGTTTTTACGCTTGTACTACCTAAAACTTTTGATCTATATATATCAGTACCTTTTTCCTTTCCAGCATTGTCATTTACTTTATCACACCTGTTTTACTTTACCTTATTTATTGCACCAGTTATACCCTGTGAAACTATGTACCCTGTTTTCCATGACTGTTTATATTCTGTAAAGAAGCATGCAATTTACTTAGTTACAACTGTTTTAAAAAAAGAAGAAGAAGAGATACCTCTGTTTTACAAAACTTTTCTTTTATACAAAGATTTGATTCAAAAGCTGAATAAGTTGTTTGATTCTTTACAGAAAATGCCTCCCAGAAGAAATACCCGCACCAACACCCAGAATGAAGAAACTAATAATAACAACAACCAAGATGATACAAACCCGAATGTGAACCCATGACCCATGGACCCAGCAATAGCCCAGATTCTTCAAATCTTGGCCCAACAAACAGTTCACCTGGCACAACAACAACAAAGACAGACCAACCCCCAGGTAACTTTTAAAACTTTTCAGGCAGTAAACCCACCAGAATTCAAGGGTTCCTTAGAGCCAATTGAAGCAAATGTGTGGTTAAAGGAAATAGAAAAGGCATTTGCCTTAGTGAAAGTACAGGAGGAACACAAGGTTGAGTTTGCAAGTTACTATCTGAAGAATGAAGCCACCTATTAGTGGGAAATGGTGAAGAAATTGGAAGGCACAAATGTTATTACTTGGGAAAGGTTTAAGGAATTGTTTTTAGAAAAATATTTTCCTCAGTTTGTTCAGGATCAAATGAAGCTGAAGTTTTTAGAATTAAAGCAAGGGAATATGTCGGTAACAGATTATGAGGGTAAGTTTGAGGAATTGTCAAGGTATGTACCATCATATGTTGATACTGACAGGAAGAAAACTAAAATATTTTAGCAAGGTTTGAAACCATGGATTAGAGGGAAGGTAGCCATTTTTGAATTGGATACCTATACAGGAGTAGTACAGAAGGCTATGATCGCAGAGACAGAGAGTGAGATGTTCCAGAAGGAAAAGGAAAGCAAGAAAAGGAAAGTTGAGGGAAGTGAGGGTCAGTCACAACCAGGTAAGTTTCCAAATTTTAAGAAGGGCAAGTTTCAGCCAGGGAGAAATTTTAATTTTAGGAGACAAAATGCAGGAGACGGAGGCCAGAGCAACCGTCCAGTTAATGCAAATCAGCCAAATCAGTTGAGACTAACTTTTCCAGATTGTCAAGTATATGGAAAGAAGCATGGAGGAGTTTGTAATAAGTTGAACGTGGTATGTTTCAAATGTAATCAGAAAGGGCACTATTCGAGGGAGTGCCGAAATCAGCCAGCAAGAGAGCCAGCAAACAAGGATCAGCCTATCCGGAATCCAGCAGTAAAGGTTCCAGCCATTGGATTTACATGTTTTTAATATGGAAAGCCAGGACATATGGCCAGGGATTGCAAGACATCATCCCCAGTCAGTAATGCATTAAGGATTATGGGATCTACCCCAACAGTGAATGAGACTTCAAGGGCTAGAATTTTTGATATGTCGGTGAAGGATGCGATCCAAGATACGAATGTCGTGGCATGTACGCTTAATGTGAATTCTTTATGTGCCAAAGTGTTAATAGATTCGGGAGCAACTCGATCATTTGTTTCACAAGATTTTGTTAGTAAGTTAAATTGTCCAGTTGAATGTTTAAATGAAATAATGACTGTGGAATTAGCAAATCAAGAACGTGTATCTGTGAATCAAGTTTGTGGGAATTGTGAGGTTGAGATTTATGGTAGTAAGTTTTGTGTAGATTTGATACCATTTAATTTAGGAGAATTTGACATTATATTAGGAATGGATTGGTTATCTAGGCACGATGCCCAGATAGATTGTCGAAATAAGAAGGTAATGGTGAAAATGCCAGACGAAAGGATAGTAACGTTCAAGGGTCAAAAATAAGTAAAGAAGTTCTTAACGATGATTCAAGCCAAGAAGTTACTACGACAAGGATGTGAGCATTTCATGGCATATGTGATTGACAGAAGTCGAGAACCAACAAAACTTGAAGATGTTCCAGTTGTGAATGAATTTCCAGATGTATTTCCCGACGAGTTACCAGGACTTCCTCCAGATAGAGAAATTGAATTTGCGATCGACTTAGCACCTGGAACAGAACCAGTATCCAAGGCCCCGTACAGAATGGCGCCTGTTGAGATGAAAGAGCTATCGAAGCAATTGCAAGAGCTGTTAGAGAAAGGAGTAATCAGACCCAGTGTATCCCCGTGGGGAGCCCCGGTATTATTTATTAAGAAGAAAGATGGAAGCATGAGACTGTGTATCGACTACAGGGAGCTCAATAAGCTTACGATCAAGAACAAGTATCCATTACCCAGAATTGACGATCTGTTCGATCAGTTGAAGGGAGCCAAGTATTTCTCCAAAATTGATTTAAGATCAGGATATCATCAACTAAAGATCAAGCCGGAAGATATACCAAAGACAGCTTTCAGAACAAGGTATGGACATTACGAGTTTTTAGTAATGTCTTTTGGATTGACCAATGCCCCGGCATTGTTTATGGACCTGATGAATAGAATTTTCAAGGAGTATTTGGATAAGTTTGTTATTGTATTTATAGATGATATTTTAATCTATTCAAAGACGGAAGAGGATCATGTGGAACATGTGAGAACGGCTTTGGAGGTTTTAAGGAAAAAGAAATTATACGCTAAATTCTCGAAGTGTGAGTTTTGGCTACAGGAAGTTCAGTTCTTAGGACACATAGCCAGTAACGAAGGGATCAAAGTGGACCCGGCAAAGATCGAGGCAATTACGAATTGGGAGAGACCGAGAACACCCACTGAGGTAAGAAGTTTCTTAGGATTGGCGGGATATTATCGATGATTCGTTCAGAATTTCTCAAGGATTGCAACACCATTGACAAAGCTTACACGCAATAATGAAAAGTTTATATGGAACGACAAGTGCGAAGAAAGTTTTCAGAAGTTGAAGCGGAGATTAATCACAGCACCTGTTTTAACACTTCCAGACGATCAAGGGAATTTCGTAATTTATAGCGATGCTTCTCACAAAGGACTAGGATGTGTTTTAATGCAGCACGAAAAGGTGATTGCGTATGCGTCAAGGCAATTAAAACCACACGAACATAAGTATCCTACTCATGATTTGGAGCTAGCAGCCATAGTTTTCGCTTTGAAGATTTGGAGACATTATTTGTATGGAGAAAAGTGCGAGATTTTCACGGATCACAAAAGCTTAAAGTACATATTCACACAGAAGGAACTTAATGAGGCAAAGGAGATGGTTAGAGTTGATCAAAGACTATGATTGCTCGATTAATTATCATCCTGGTAAGGCTAACGTTGTGGCAGACGCATTGAGGCGAAAGGAAAGATTGAATATATTATCAGTACCCGAAGCTATATATAAGGAATTTCAGAAATTGGAATTGGAAATTAGAGTTTGCAAGCCTGAGGAAGCGAAAGTATACAGTATGACTTTCCAGCCGGAGTTGTTGGAGAAAATAAAGAAGTGTTAGGAAAATGTAATCAAGATATAAATCGTTTGGTAGGTGAGGAATTATGCACGCAGAAGGATGATCAAGGTATTCTTAGGTTTTCTTCAAGAATTTGGATTCCACCAGTGACGGAGCTGAGGAATGAAATTTTACAAGAGGCACATAGTTCAAGATATCTATCCATCCAGGGAGCACCAAAATGTACAGAGATTTAAAGAAAAATTATTGGTGGCCAGACATGAAGAAGGAAATTGCGGAATGGGTTAGCAAATGTTATATGTCAGAGAGTTAAAGCAGAGCATCAGAGACCAAGTGGATTGTTACAGTCATTGGAGATTCCAGAGTGGAAGTAGGAACATATTACCATGGACTTCATAGTTGGATTACCAAGGACAAGGGCTAATCATGATGCCATTTGGGTTATAGTAGATAGACTTACCAAGTCAGCTCATTTTCTGCCTATAAATGAAAGATTTTCGCTCGACAAGTTAGTCTATATGTACCTAAAGGAAATTTTAGTTCGTCATGGAGTTCCTGTGTCTATTGTATCTGATCGAGACCCAAGGTTTAATTCAAGATTTTGGAAGAGTTTTCAAGAATATTTAGGAACAAAACTAAATATGAGTACGGCCTATCACCCCCAGATGGATGGCCAAAGTGAAAGAATGATCCAGACAATCGAGGACATGTTACGTGTTTGTGCTATTGATTTTAAAGGAAGTTGGGATGAACATTTACCTTTGGTAGAGTTTGCTTACAACAATAGTTATCATGCC
Source organism: Apium graveolens (assembly GCF_009905375.1). Taxonomy (NCBI): domain Eukaryota; kingdom Viridiplantae; phylum Streptophyta; class Magnoliopsida; order Apiales; family Apiaceae; genus Apium; species Apium graveolens. Next base: position 42,225,954 of record NC_133657.1, on the reverse strand, counting down.
AGCATTGGGATGCCACCCTATGAAGCCCTTTATGGACGCAAATGTAGATCTCCAATATATTGGGACGAAGTAGGAGAACGCAAGATACTTGGACCTGAACTGGTACAGCAGACAAAGGAAATTGTTGAAATTATCCAAAAGAGATTGATAGCCGCGCAAGATCGTCAGAAGAAATATAATCCAGACTTCAGGCATGTAATAGAATATGAGCCAATAGAGCTTCAGGCAGATTTGACATATATAGAGAGTCCGATAGAGATTCTAGAGGAGAGAGAGAAAGTATTGAGAAATAAAGTGGTAAAGTTAGTAAGAGTATTATGGAGAAACCCAAAGGTTAAAGAGTCAACCTGGGAGTTAGAAAGTGATATGAGAGAAAAGTACCCTCATTTGTTTTCTTAGGAGATTCTGAGGACAGAATCCTTTTAAGGGGGGAAGGATGTAATATCCGGGATATATTGTGTAATTATTTTTGCTATTAAATAATTATTATGTGTGTTCAGTATCTATTCTGTGAGATAATTGTTAAGTGTTATCTGCACTTGGATATTCAAAAATAATATTAATTGAGTATTTTAATTTTTATATGTCCAAAATAAAATATAGATAATTGTCATATCTTCCTAATGATTTTGATGTTGATTTATGGATTTATAAGAATCATACGAAATTTCTAAAATCTTTTTCCGAGTATTTAAAATCTATTTTATAAAAATGGGAACCAACTGACGTCAACCGTTGTTACGTTTTTGGAACCCGAAACTCTTCCAAGAACTCCTTCCTAACCTAATTGTAATATTCCGAGCATATTCCATGTTTCGACTTTTTTGATCCGGCGTATGGTTTATTCTGCGCGGGTCCCGGCGTAATATTTTCGATACAATATTCGTTTCGGTAAATGTAACACCCCCAAATCCGGGGTCGGGGATCCGGGTTGTCACGAGTTCCATTTCCCTTAATAACACCCAATCTTAATAACCAATCAACTACTCTGTACTGTGACCCCACAATACACACACACACACCACAAGTTATAGTCTCAGAGATGAATACTCAAAAATAACACAAGTCGTTTTATTCCACAATTATATGCCAATACACCTTAAAAAGGTTCTGAATAAATTTACATATTCCTTGCCATTATTACAATTCATAAATATACATAAATCTGGTTCATCAATAGTTGAAAACCTAGCCTATTGGTAGCTCCTACCTCAGCTACGGCGGCACCAACGCTTCCAGAAAACTGCGGAACGTTTTCTAACCGCTTGCGAATCGGGAGCTTGGTCCTATTCGTCTTTTCTATCTGTTGTTGTGCGATGAAAGAAGAAAGCAAGGGTGAGCAGCAAGCCCACCAAAATAATATGTATAATGATTTACAGTATATGAGCCTTCTCATAGTACTCATGAAAGTCTTGGTCAAAAGAAATGAACCAAGTTTGATATCTTAATGCGATGAAGTCGCAAAATATTCAGTATATATATATATACTTTTCAAAATCTTGGAAATACTCTTCCATGTATAATATACACAAAGTTCTAGTTTATAACTGTATAAAAATATCGTTGCAAGGTGATCTCATATATCTAACCTTGTCTCAACATTTTTCTGAAAATCTTTGTCATGCATAAGATATTCATTTACTAGATATAAGTTTAAAAGATGAAGTTACAAGATACTCCAATATACTTATATCTTTTCCAAATACTAGTTGAACTACCACCGTTCAAGTTATAATTAGTTCAAAAGTTCATCACATAGATGAGACTACAAGATAATACTTGAATAGATTCAATCTTTGAAATATTATTGAATGAAATGAAGTTACGAGATACTTCATTAAGTCCCGATATATATATACACCTATATATATCTCTCATACATTTCCTGAAAACCTCTGTCATGTAAAGTATGAACAGAATTGCAATATCCAATGAATTTGGAAAGAAAAGAAATTTTTGGCATAAACCTGATATCTTGCTGATCAGGCAAAGATACCAATAAGTAACCTTTTCTACTAGTAGATGGATGAATTCCCCACTGGTCATCACCCTGGTCGCAATAGGACCTTATGTTGGACTGCCACTCAGCCACTTATGCATTTGATGGACTCCCACTGAGCCACTTACACTATCATGGACGCCCACTGAGCCCATGTTGCTTATGCCGACTCGATAGATGGACTTACTTCCCGAACGTTGGGTAAGTAATCAATTCATTTACCAAAACTGCAACCTTGTTGCGAATATAAAATACACCATAGAGCCGGATCCCTCAGGTTTTGAGCGAGTATTTAAATCCCCTTTTTAAAAGGAAGATCTTAAATATAAAAATGAGTTTTGGGATCCGCTCTAACTTTTAAAAATCATTTTGAAGACTCGAAAACACTTTAAAGAGTGTTTGGAGTAATGCTGATTTAATGAAGTAAATCAGTCCCAATATATTTAGAAAATGTATGAATATTATTATTTAAATAATATTCCCATAAAGAATAATCTTTATACAAATAATTGAAGTAGAAGTTGTAAGACTTATACTTGAAATGAGTATTAAATAACCAAAGATATACTTATACGAAAGTACTATCTTTATTTGAATAATCAAAAATAAGTTTGATTATCGACACCTTATTCTTTAATAAAATAAGGAATATAACTCAACAATAATCGGAGTCATAGATCCTCAAATGAATATTCAAATAATATTCATTAAATAATATAAACTGAGTCATACGCCCTCGAATGAATATTCAAATAATATTCAATAAATAATATAAAGGAGTCATAAGTCCTCGGATGAATATTCAAATAATATTCAATAAATAATATAAAGGAGTCATAAGTCCTCGGATGAATATTCGAAATAATATTCAATAATAAAATAAAGGAGTCATAAGTTCTCGGATGAATATTCGAAATAATATTCAATAATAAAATAAAGTTATTGAATAAACTTTATTCGATTAATAGTTTTGAAAACTATAACCATATATATATATAAATATATATATATATAAAATCTACTCGGGATCCTCGACTCCCGGTTTTAGAAAATGTTTTCACCTTTGGGTCCCTATACTAAGGGTATATGCAAATTACTGCTATTCTCTAGCATAGGTATTATCAACTGAACCAACAGATATATATGGCAAGAATACGAAACAGGCATGCATATATATACCATATCAGCATGCTTCAATATATCGCAACATTTGCTAATAAGCAACATGCATCTATCACAAGATAATGCATATACATATATACATCACAACAACAGTATAACGGGTAGAAAACTTGCCTGAGTCAAACGGCCATTACTTAAAATGGCCGTTTCTCCTAAACCGTTCATCGGAATCAAACGAACCACATATCAAAACGAAGCTCGTAACATGAACTATCTAAACATGGCAATGGTCAAAATCTAGCAGTGAGTTTAAGGGTTCTGATGTTAAGAACAAAAACAGTCTACGGTAAATCGGGCATTATGGCGGCTATGTTTACGCGATTTCCCAAATTTAAACCATTCCAAAACAACCACCAATCAACCCCAAATCAATCATACAACCAACATCCATCCAAAACACACTCCAACAGCCCCAACAACTCAATATTATCAACTTTATACTACCCTCAAACATGAACTAAAAGTTATACTTAAGTTCATTAACTAATTAACAAGATTTACAACTCCAAAAACACCACAAAACCAACTAATCTCTACAAACTCAACCAAACTTTAAACAAACAAGCCTCATGCTTCACATATACTATATCAATCATATTCATTCCTAATTACTCAAAACCAAAGCTAGGGTTTGGAGTTTATACCTTCCTTGGAGCTTTTAATCCATGAAAGATCCTTGAAATGCCCATGGAAGCCTTAATCTAACCTCCTACAAGCTTGTTCTTTCAAAGAAATCAAGAACACAAAAATTAATTTCAAGAAAGTACTATTCACCATCTTCTTCCATGATTTATAGAAAAAGATTGGCTTGGAATTAGAAGCTTAAACTTATAGGAAGTATGTAACTATCCATGGGGAAGCTTAGATAAATACCTTGCTAAATAGTAAGTGGTGGAGCTTGGATCTTCATTTTTTAAGAAAAGGGGCCGAGAGCTTCATTAAGAAAATGGGGGTTTTGTGTTTTTTGATGAAAATGAAATGTTTTGGCTTGGTTGGTTGCTTTTTGTTTTGTTTTTGGGTAATTACCTTTCTAACCTTGACTTTGTGTGGTTATAAACCAACCACATCTCCTTCCTCCCTATGTCATGCTTATGTCATCATGTGATGTCATCCTCCCCTCTTTGTCCTCTTCTCATTGGTTGGATGACAACATCCCCTCTAATCTCTTTGATTAACTTCCTAATTGTTTGCCTAATGACCGCTGATCTGTTATACGGTTCGCTTAACTTTCGTTTTCGTTTATCGTTTGAGGGATCATACCCAGGATCTTATTACTTGGGTTTCCTTAACCTTTATCAATACATTATAATCCTTTTATGATCCTCTCTTATAATCCTTTAATTTAAATCCTTTTTATCATGTTACCTTATACTCAATTCTTTCCGTATCTAGTGGATTTCCGGGAAAATCAAAGTGTTCGGAATTGGATTCTGACGATCTTTACATACACTTATATACCATATAGAGTGCCAATAAAATCTCAGAATATCCATAAAAGAACCCCTACCTAGTGTGGCATGAAAAGTTTTCTCATTCAGCAAAAACACTATTCATAAGGGTTTCAAAATTTTTCCAAAAATTGGGGTTATTATAGTCTCCCCTCCTTAAAAGGATTCCGTCCCGGAATCAGATAGAAAATGAATAGGGATACTCTCTTAGCATTGCACTTTCTAACTCTCGAGTAAATTTTCCCACATTGTGGTCCTTCCATCAAACTCTGAATAGTTTGATAACCCTTCTCCTAAGCACTTGTTCCTTTTCGATCTATAACCCATTCTGGTTGCTCCCTATAGGTTATGTCTGGTCGCATGCCTAAGCGCTCATATGCCCCTATTTATCTGGCATCCGAATTACACTTCCTTAACATTGATACGTGAAACACGTTATGACTTGCTACCTGTTCGGGGGTAGGGCTAGCTCATATGCTAACTTCCCAAACGTCTTAATATATCCAAGGGTCCAACAAATTATAGACTTAGCTTTCCTTTCTTTCCGAACCTCATCAATTCTTTCCAAGGGATACCTATAACATTACTAGGTCCCCTATTTCATACTCTTTGTCTTTTCGTGTCAAATCAACATACTTATCATGTCCATCTTGGGCTACTACCAGCCGTCCTCTGATTAGATCTATCATATCCTTGGTCCTTTAGACCACTGCTGGTTCGAGCATCTTGCGCTCTACAACTTCATCCTAACATAAGGGAGATCGACATTATCTTCCCTCAAGGATCTCATAAGGCGATATCTCAATACTGACATATGATCTATTGTCGTAAGAAAACTCAATCCGTGTTAAGTGATCATTCCAATTTCTTTCAAGTCTATTGCACAGACTCTCATTATAGCTTTTAGCATTAGAGCTTTTACTTCTCAATACCCATTCTTTTCCAGTTCGTAATCGCTACTACCTTCCGTTCCTAATATTATATTGGTTATACTTTTCCTCGCTAGCGTTCTATAACCTTTTAATAACCTCGTCAACCTTAGCATCACGAATGTGTTTCCATTCCGAATACCACCACAACTTTACTACTCCTTTTTCAGCTGCTTCTATCTTCGAAAGCTTAATCCTTCATATAGAAGTAAAAGAATTTATTGAGAGATCACTATGATCATGAACACTTGTTATATCGCATAGTTAGTACAGAAGGTGGCCAGCCTTTAGTACTTGACAAGCAATTAAACAATAGCTGGTATCCTAGTAGGCTTCTATCACACAGATAGATAGTCATTCGGCAATACCTCCCCTTCTGGAAGGGTTGTTCTTCTCAGCTTATACAAAATGAAAAGAAGAGAAAAGAACGAATTGAAGAGAATTGTATATATGAAAAAAAAATATACTGCCACAAAATATCTGGCTTGGAACCTACCTCTGAACTATAGAGGTTTGTCATAGAAGAACAAAACATATATGTATTTATATCAACATCAAGTATTATAGCATCGCATTTCACGTGCCTAAATATTTTTGCTATTCCGTCCATCATTCTATGGACCCATGCTCTTCCTCGAGCTTATACTCAATCACCTTTGAAACTCCCTCGACATCGAAAATCGAATCTGGAATCTCATTTTATACATCATCGTTAATAGAATTCTATGCTTGCACCGCAACCTTCCTCGTATAGTAATACGACTCTCTTTTCATAAGAAGGAATAAATATTCAATAGGTAGATACTCTACTTAATTAGTCTATCAATGATAACTTATACATTACCATGACCCGATTAGTGGTACTCAATCTCAACATCCATTCCAATACAACTCTCACGGTTGTAATCAGCTCATTACTCGCAGAATCATTGCTGCATTACTATAGTCCACCACTGACCTACTGTCGTCATTCACTTTCCATGAAATCTTAATATCTAACCATACGGAGTCCATACATCTCGTATCTAATTCTCCTAAGGAGGTAACATGATCACCGTTCATGATTCATGAAGAACACTCCTGAACTTGACGTACTTTCATGATATGAAGTAGATAAAATTGCAGAAGAGTTTCAGTCAAAGCAACGATAGCAGGTTAATACCATTCTTAATCGTATGCCTTAAATAGAAGACTTAACTCAAGGGTTCGTCTAGTCCTTTTTGAAACATGGTCCTGGCTTATCTCAAGATAGTATCTTCTGAGATAGATAGCCCGCTCATGGCGATTACACGAATTAAACCTTTACCAACTACTATTACGGTTGGGTATTGCACAGTCATCAGAAGGAATGTCAATCTTCCAAACCATAATACAACCTTCATAGCTTTAACCATCATCACTGTATTCCTTCGGCACAAGCGCCTATAATTATCCTCTTACCTTTAAAGTGTCGGCCACCTCTTTGGCCTTTCCTGATAGTAAAATTTCCTTACAGTCAATGTCATTTTAACCACCTCCAAATAAATTTTCTACCTCATTTCAATCACAGCTTATGTGAAGATGTTTTCCTTAAATCTGATGAGTAAAAAAAATCACCGTTTTTCCATAAGTTATTGCCTCAGTCTTTAGAGGTTAATCACTGTCACGACTGACTCTCAATCATACTTAGAACATCTTTTATCTTAAGTCCTAATTGCCCTGAACAATTTCGACCATTACTGGTTCGATCCATACTTTCTCGTGGTTTAACACGTGCCCCACTTGGCATCATTATAATTACGTCATATTTCCTTTATCAACATGTCTATTCTTGAGAACTTTGATTATTACCTTTCTCCTTGTAAAACCTCTAAGGTTATCCTTGAATCGTTCCTCCTGTATTCCCTAGATACAGGGCATATCAAGATACCATTTATTAATACCAGAATCATTGTCTATATACTTCTGAAAATTTCTCCACTGATTCTTAAAGGTTGTTATTACCTTAATCCTTTCCAATTCATACCGTCAAAACTCATACTATCCCTATTAAGGGTGAAATGCCAGCCTTTATGCATTCCCCTAAGATTCATTTTAAGTTACCGATGTTCTATCCTTAATTCCACCTTTAAAAAGGTACATGCATCCTTCCATGGATAAATCAAGTCATATATCCCTGATAAGGGTGTCTTATTCAATCATTCCTACCTCGATAGTATATGCCTAATTTCACAATAACATCTGTATTCAAAATGAGGTCAATCAATTATGGCCTCCAAAAGATAACAACGGTTATCCGCTTTTCTGTCCTAATTTGGTAATGACAACAGGGATGTTCTGGAAGATATTGGTCGTGTTCAACGTGAACTTCTTCTTAATAATTCCATATTTACTTTTGTTGTTTATCTCAACAGTCACATTAATGTTGGGATATCTTTCATACCCGGCGTCTCCCTTTCTGGGTATCATGCCACCGGTCTTACACTTCACATTCTTGAAGGTCCTTCCTTCATCCAATTTTCCTAATTTCTTACTTTCTTGTCGCCTCAGTCTATCCGCGTCTCATTATTTATCCTTCGAACTATCTCAAGGTTTTACTCGAATCCTCCCAACTTACAGGGGATAAAATATATGTATCTATTATACCTTCAACCATCAATTTAACTCATGGTGAATCACCCTCATCCTGACAATTACATACTTTTCTATTTCTATTACTACGAGTCTTTAGGGTTTCCTCATACCCAACTCCCTTATCATTCCTCAAACTCTATTGCCTTTATATTCATTTCCACTTCAGTTTCTTTTTATTTTCCTTTCTCTTATCATTATTTCATGAACCAACACAACATAAGCATTGATTTCATACATCCCGTCATTCTGGATTCGTGTCCTCAGAACGAATCTTGATAACTTTTACAACTTAGATTCATAATTCATCATACTCGTCTGCCTTTGTTCTGGCTCTAAAGCTTTTACACTATTTCCATAACCTTGGGAAGTACTTTCCTGAAAAAATTGACTGAACTTAAATCAGTTTATTATAATCTCTTGCTCCGTGCCTTCCTGGCCTTTCACCAGCGGGTGGTCTCTCTCTTAGGAGGGTAAGTGACAAAAACACTCTTTTGTGATTCGTCAATCATTTAGAATCTCAAATGATTCCTGTATTTCCTTTAGCCAGGCTCTTGCCTCGACTAGGTCAGCTTGTTCCTTGGAACTCTGAGAGCTTAGCGACTTAAAGGTCCTGAAAGAATTTCCCACCGCACTGTCTCCTCAGGGTAGTGGTTGGGGATAATAGTCTAAGTTCTCTTTAGACAGGTCCATGAATTGCCGTATATGGGTACCATCTCGGGTCTCCTTTCCTTACTCGACTTTCTGTTTCCTTAATATGAAATGTTTCATCCTTCTCCCATACTTGGGGTTATCTTATACGTTAAAATCCTTATTTTCCACTTCATTATGTTATGGGTTCCTTCTATCTTGATGGCGACCTCCCTGACTATCACGTTCAGGGTTTGCTCTATATCTTATTCCTCAAACTAGCTTTCATCTAAGATCTCATCCTTAAGCTCTTGAACTTTTGGAACCCAATTTCTGTAGGAACACCTCACTATCCTCTTATCATCTTTCTCGGTATGGATCTCTTCTCCAGTCATTGACTCTCTGCCTTCATTCATCACTTTTTCTGGCACAATATGTTCTTTTCCAATAATTTGAACTGTATTGCAATCTCAAACAGCTTTTCGGTACCGGCTCCGGTTACCTTCACTTCTATTTCCATTTTCTCAAAATCTCTTATCAACTCTCTCAAAGACATTATCATCTTGAGTCTCTCCTTTACACTAAGGGCATTAGCCAACATTTTGGCTTTCCCTGGATGATAAAGAATCTCATAATCGTAATTCTTGATAGCTCTAATCACATCCTTTGGCGCATATTGAGCTCTTCCTGCGTGAAATGTACTAGAGCACTTATGGCTAATGTAAATCTCGCACTTCTCTCCATACAAGTAGTGCCTCAAATCTTTAGCGCAAAACTATTGCCACGAGCCCAAGCTCATGGGTGGGGATATCAAATTTTATATTCTCTTAATTGTCTTGACGCGTACGCGATTACCTTGTTGTGCTGTATAAGAAGCACCCTAATTCCTCATGCGAAGCGTCACTACACTTCACAAAATCTCATTTTCCATCCGGCAAAGCCAACATAGGGGACGTCACCAACCTTTGCTTCAGTTCTTAAAAGTTGTTCTCGCATTTCTCTGTCCATTCGAACTTCTCAGTCTTACGAGTAAACCGTGTTAAAGGGGCTACTATGTTTACGAACTTGAACGAACCTCCAGTATTGACCAGCCAATCCTATCTCTTATTTCCCTAACCATGGTCATCAATTCCTCAGTGGTCCTTTATTCATTCTTTTCAGGATCCTCCACGGGATCCTCCCTAGCAACAATCCCTTCTAGGACAACAACCTCAACCCCTATATCCTCAATATGAACATCATCCGGTCCTGCATTAGGACGCTCTATCAGATCCACAATCCGATCTCCAATTAGTAATAAAACATCATCGCACTGTCGCTTCTCAACCTCAGGGTTCGGAGTCCTGCTACCATATACGATAACGAACTACGCTTCTATCACGATATTTATAAGGGTTCCCAAAAGGGTTTTAACTTTCAGTACTACGTTAGGTAGTCCGACTATGAACTTGGCAAGAGTTCTTATTATCTTAGTGAACTTATTATTTTAACGTCACATCATCTCTGAGGTTTATAACGCTTGGCTCTGATACCACTTCTGTAACACCCCCAAATCCGGGGTCGGGGATCCGGGTTGTCACGAGTTCCATTTCCCTTAATAACACCCAATCTTAATAACCAATCAACTACTCTGTACTGTGACCCCACAATATACACACACACACCACAAGTTATAGTCTCAGAGATGAATACTCAAAAATAACACAAGTCGTTTTATTCCACAATTATATGCCAATACACCTTAAAAAGGTTCTGAATAAATTTACATATTCCTTGCCATTATTACAATTCATAAATATACATAAATCTGGTTCATCAATAGTTGAAAACCTAGCCTATTGGTAGCTCCTACCTCAGCTATGGCGGCACCAACGCTGCCAGAAAACAGCGGAACATTTTCTAACCGCTTGCGAATCGGGAGCTTGGTCATGTTCGTCTTTTCTATCTGTTGTTGTGTGATGAAAGAAGAAAGCAAGGGTGAGCAGCAAGACCACCAAAATAATATGTATAATGATTTACAGTATATGAGCCTTCTCATAGTACTCATGAAAGTCTTGGTCAAAAGAAATGAACCAAGTTTGATATCTTAATGCGATGAAGTCGCAAAATATTCAGTATATATACATATATACTTTTCAAAATCTTGGAAGTCCTCTTCCATGTATAATATACACAAAGTTCCAGTTTATAACTGTATAAAAATATCGTTGCAAGGTGATCTCATATATCTAACCTTGTCTCAACGTTTTTCTGAAAATCTTTGTCATGCATAAGATATTCATTTACTAGATATAAGTTTAAAAGATGAAGTTACAAGATACTCCAATATACTTATATCTTTTCCAAATACTACTTGAACTACCACCGTTCAAGTTATAATTAGTTCAAAAGTTCATCACATAGATGAGACTACAAGATAATACTTGAATAGATTCAATCTTTGAAATATTATTGAATGAAATGAAGTTACGAGATACTTCATTAAGTCCCGATATATATATACACCTATATATATCTCTCATACATTTCCTGAAAACCTCTGCCATGTAAAGTATGAACAGAGTTGCAAAATCCAATAAATTTGGAAAGAAAAGAAATTTTTGGCATAAACCTGATATCTTGCTGATCAGGCAAAGATACCAATAAGTAACCTTTTCTACTAGTAGATGGACGAATTCCCCACTGGTCATCACCCTGGTCGCAATAGGACCTTATGCTGGACTGCCACTCAGCCACTTATGCATTTGATGGACTTCCACTGAGCCACTTACACTATCATGGACGCCCACTGAGCCCATGTTGCTTATGCCGACTCGATAGATGGACGAACTTCCCGAATGTTGGGTATGTAATCAATTCATTTACCAAAACTGCAACCTTGTTGCGAATATAAAATACACCATAGAGCCGGATCCCTCAGGTTTTGAGCGAGTATTTAAATCCCCTTTTTAAAAGGAAGATCTTAAATATAAAAATGAGTTTTGGGATCCGCTCTAACTTTTAAAAATCATTTTGAAGACTCGAAAATACTTTAAAGAGTTTTTGGAGTAATGCTGATTTAATGAAGTAAATCAGTCCCAATATATTTAGAAAATGTCTGAATATTATTATTTAAATAATATTCCCATAAAGAATAATCTTTATACAAATAATTGAAGTAGAAGTTGTAAGACTTATACTTGAAATGAGTATTAAATAACCAAAGATATACTTATACGAAAGTATTATCTTTATTTGAATAATCAAAAATAAGTTTGATTATCGACACCTTATTCTTTAATAAAATAAGGAATATAACTCAACAATAATCGGAATCATAGATCCTCAAATGAATATTCAAATAATATTCATTAAATAATATAAACTGAGTCATACGCCCTCGAATGAATATTCAAATAATATTCAATAAATAATATAAAGGAGTCATAAGTCCTCGGATGAATATTCAAATAATATTCAATAAATAATATAAAGGAGTCATAAGTCCTCGGATGAATATTCGAAATAATATTCAATAATAAAATAAAGGAGTCATAAGTCCTCGGATGAATATTCGAAATAATATTCAATAATAAAATAAAGTTATCGAATAAACTTTATTCGATTAATAGTTTTGAAAACTATAACCATATATATATATATATAAATATATATATATATATATATAATCTACTCGGGATCCTCGACTCCCGGTTTTAGAAAATGTTTTCACCTTTGGGTCCCTATACTAAGGGTATATGCAAATTACTGCTATTCTCTAGCATAGGTATTATCAACTGAACCAACAGATATATATGGCAAGAATACGAAACAGGCATGCATATATATACCATATCAGCATGCTTCAATATATCGCAACATTTGCTAATAACCAACATGCATCTATCACAAGATAATGCATATACATATATACATCACAACAACAGTATAACGGGTAGAAAACTTGCCTGAGCGACTGGGGGTTACGAATGGCTCGGGACGAGTCTGGTAACCTATAAGCAACAAGTAAGTTGGAATTAAACCAAAGTCACTTGTAAATCTATACTCTAACCAACTCAGACTCTAACGCTCGTTTTGCGCTTACTGATTCTCTTAAGTCACTCGAGTACCCTCGGCTCCACCATTTTTAATAAATTAACCATTACGAGTTTTAAGGCGATTCCAAATTTAAACCATTCCAAAACAACCACCAATCAACCCCAAATCAATCATACAACCAACATCCATCCAAAACACACTCCAACAGCCCCAACAACTCAATATTATCAACTTTATACTACCCCCAAACATGAACTAAAAGCTATACTTAAGTTCATTAACTAATTAACAAGATTTACAACTCGAAAAACACCACAAAACCAACTAATCTCTACAAACTCAACCAAACTTTAAACAAACAAGCCTCATGCTTCACATATACTATATCAATCATATTCATTCCTAATTACTCAAAACCAAAGCTAGGGTTTGGAGTTTATACCTTCCTTGGAGCTTTTAATCCATGAAAGATCCTTGAAATGCCCATGGAAGCCTTAATCTAACCTCCTACAAGCTTGTTCTTTCAAAGAAATCAAGAACACAAAAATTAATTTCAAGAAAGTACTATTCACCATCTTCTTCCATGATTTATAGAAAAAGATTGGCTTGGAATTAGAAGCTTAAACTTATAGGAAGTATGTAACTATCCATGGGGAAGCTTAGATAAATACCTTGCTAAATAGTAAGTGGTGGAGCTTGGATCTTCATTTTTTAAGAAAAGGGGTCGAGTGCTTCATGAAGAAAATGGGGGTTTTGTGTTTTTTGATGAAAATGAAATGTTTTGGCTTGGTTGGTTGCTTTTTGTTTTGTTTTTGGGTAATTACCTTTCTAACCTTGACTTTGTGTGGTTATAAACCAACCACATCTCCTTCCTCCCTATGTCATGCTAATGTCATCATGTGATGTCATCCTCCCCTCTTTGTCCTCTTCTCATTGGTTGGATGACATCATCCCCTCTAATCTCTTTGATTAACTTCCTAATTGTTTGCCTAATGACCGCTGATCTGTTATACGGTTCGCTTAACTTTCGTTTTCGTTTATCGTTTGAGGGATCATACACGGGATCTTATTACTTGGGTTTCTTTAACCTTTCTCAATACATTATAATCCTTTTATGATCCTCTCTTATAATCCTTTAATTTAAATCCTTTTTATCATGTTACCTTATACTCAATTCTTTCCGTATCTAGTGGATTTCCGGGAAAAATCAAAGTGTTCGGAATTGGATTCTGACGATCTTTACATACACTTATATACCATATAGAGTGCCAATAAAATCTCAGAATATCCATAAAAGAACCCCTACCTAGTGTGGCATGAAAAGTTTTCTCATTCAGCAAAAACACTATTCATAAGGGTTTCAAAAATTTTCCAAAAATTGGGGTTATTACAGTAAATTAATAAAACCCGTATTTTCGATAAATGGAGCTTTTTATTAAACTATCTCAATTATCACTTCGTAGTACGTGTAACCAGGTGCTGAGACCAAGATTGCAGTACAAATTGTACTGATTTGGAATTATCCCGAAAACTGATACCGTTTGGATCAGATTTTATAAATAAACGTACCGTTTTATATCCGGAATGATCCAACGGGATACTAATTTTCCGTAATTATAAATAGCCTTTTTCCGTATTTTATTTCGTATCAAAATCATTTGCAGATAGTTAATTCTATAATTTTCAGAGAAAAAACCTAATTACATAAACTGTTCTAAGAATCAAACAGCAAAACGAAGGCGTTACCAATCTCTGTTTTTAAAGCTTGAGTAACCAAAATGAAGGATTTGAAGTGTTCTATCAGATTCTGAGCTTTGTTTCACTGCAGAATCAAAGGTTTATTTTCTGAAAATTTATTTATTTTCGAATTTATTTTATTAAAAATATGAATTTTTGTTCGGATGATTGTTTGTATGATTTGATGATTTCATGTTGTAGAGCTTGTTTTCCTGATGATTTTCATATGTCATACGTCTGATTTGGAGTTCAATAACATACTCAAAAGTGGGTTTAATTTTCAAATTTCAAAATTAGGGTTTATAAACCGTATGAATGTTTTCAATTGAAATTTGGGGGTTTTGATTCAGGGGTTATTAACTGTTGATTTATAGTGGGTTGTGTTCCTTATAAAATTTGCAATCGATTGATATATAGCTCGTTAACAAAGGATGCTTGAATCGAAGGGAGTTGTGTTTTAAAGATTTACGATGTTCGCCGGAAACCGGCGATGTTCTTGGCCAATTTCCGGCCAGAACAGGGATGATTAGAATGTTTTGATTGCATGAACAAGCTCCTGGTGTTGTGTAGTGTTGATCTGGAGGTGTTGGTGGGGTGAGGACGCCGTGATCGTCTTCTCCGGCCATCCCCGACTTTTCCGGCAACTGGAACTGCAAAATTGCAGTTTGGTCCCAATACTTTTGAAAATGATGAAGTTTGGTCCCTCAGGTTTCCAGACTTTGCAAAAATTGGATTCCTGTTTTAAAAATGTTTAAAAATCATATTTCTTATTTATTTTTATTATAAAAATTCATTTTTTATTTCTGAAAATTCTAAAAATTAGTATTTTAATTCCGAAAATTATTTTTAATACAGAAATAAATCCGAATTAATTAGTTAATTAAATTCAGTTAATTTTTAATTGATTAATTGATCAATTAAATTGGAAATTAATTGATTAATTGATTTAATTAATTATTAATTGATTTTAATTAATTATTTAATTAGATTTAATTACTTAAAAATTATTTAAAATTTCCGAAAAATAGTTTCGAGCTTTAAAATATTATTCTAAATTATTTCCAAGGCTCGATAATTAGTATAAAATTGTTTCGGAGCCAGAATTGGCCAACCGAACCCTGTTTATTAACCCGAAATTGATCCAACGACCCGTTTTAATTCTGAAAAATGTTTTAAAAATCATTTTAAATACCCGAAAGCCTAATTATGACCCGAGACTTCTTTATAAATGATATGTCATTGATTTCATGATGTATTATGTGTTATACGTGACTTATTGATTGACTATCAGCCTATATATTTAGTGTTTACTTAATTATTGCATAACTTTCAATCCGTTAATCGGATTTGGGTAAAACGAAGGGTAGATAGAAGTATGTGTTGAATAAAATTCTGTTAGTCGATTATTGATAGATGCTTATGATATGTGAGCAGAAGAGGCAAAGCGTAGGAAAGGGAAACAGGTAGTTGAGGAGTAAAACTGTGACGGCCTCAACCCCGGGGTCAGGAGTTGACGTCATCAATAACAATAACAACAATCTAAATCATGAATAATACATAACTACGACCCCTATTCCAAGACCTTTTTCCAGGTTTAAGTATGACTCAGGTTAAACAACTAACACAACTCAAACTTACAACAATCATCTCGATGCAGCTAACTTAACACAGCAACTCAACAGACCACCCTTGGTCTAGTACAACATTCTCAGAGGAGTCTGACTCGAAGGGAACTGGAACTCTGCCCGACTATCACCGAAGAATCTCCTAGGCATCTGCAATACATATAAAACATTCTGCAAGGATGAGCAATTGCTTGCTCAGCAGTACCACTATATGAATAACAAGCAAAACAGTTTAAAGTAAAGCAGTTATAAGAACAGAATTTATATCTTGCCAGAAACATGTAAAACAAGTATAAACTGGATATCAAAACTAGCATGCTCTGTAAAACAATAACATCAGTAGTGTACTGTGTATAAATACCAGAGAATAATTCTAGCATGCCATTTTCATTTCCAAATCCGCTATATCAACTATTCATGACCTTACGGGAATCACATAAAACCAAATCAGATACGTAGCGGATATGTGAAGACAGCTGATCAGGCTATCAACACCAGACGGCTCTAACTGCCATCCCATTTACCTGTTCCGGAACTCAGAGACTAGCTAGGTCTCTGACCTGCTGGACTAATCGGTTTTATAATACGCGCAACCGAATTAGCCTCTTACGCCACCTCAATAGGCCTACTCTGGCCCCAATGTATCCCATATCTGACCGTTTTATCCAGTTTTCAAAACACTTGTACCTATCTCATTTTCAAAATCTTTTATTTAGCCAGCACACATATAAAATCCGTTTCATAAATCATTCCATTTGAGATAGGTACTTTTCGAAGTTACTTTTCCCCAAAACAATTCGAATACAATGATTTTATACATACAGGGGATACGTAACTTAAAACGTTTATTTTCATTACGAGAATAAAACATTTAGCTATTCATATACATTGAACCATAAAAGAATGGTCAGGGGTACGTCCCTTGCAGAGCTTTACGACCATCTCTAACTGATTTTGATAGACTTGAACGTTCAGGCTCTCATGGAAAAATGACTGTCTCACTAGAATACATCCCTGCTTCGCAGCAATCTATCTCAAGATAGTATCCAAGACTCTCAAGGTTCTTTGCTCGGGAACCTCGAGGCACTAGTCGACTGATCACTAGATTATCTTAATTCAATATCAATTCCTGAGTCTTTCGACCAGAACCTACAGAACCGAAATACCCTACGTTAGACGTCAAGGTATGCTTGACATATCCTCAACAACCCATCTACCCAATCGATAACGATTCCCGACTCGTACTTAATCGCATTATATTAACATACACAACAATCAGGGTTCACGCTCTTAGAAATCGGTTCGGTGTTTGTTTTCAGAAAATACGTATACTCGTCATTTTGCGAAATTAGGGTCATTGAGTTTTAACAAAACATTCACCATAACATACAATCACTTCCCGCACAGAATATATGTATATACTTATTTATACTCGTTCGACGTTCCGATAACTACAGGGTATGTCCCGAATTTCTGAATTTAATTTCTAAAAATTCGGGCAGCACCTCCACTGTTTATCGGCCTACCCGTCGAACAACTCGACGTCAAATCACAACCAACAATCCAACAATTACAATTCCAATTACAATTCCGCAAGCAACCAATCGATCCAAATAATTCCCGAACTGAATTATTTAAATACTTCTACTTTTTATTTTGACTACAATAATATACGAGCTAAAATATTTATTTTAAAATATTAGGACTCAGAATTATATCATCACCGTCCACCGTCGGCTCACCGAGGCTCATCGCCGACGTCTACAAAATTTCACGGGTACCCGATTAATTTTTCAGGTTTCCAACGCGAAATTCTATCGATTAAATTTATAAATTCATCCTGCACGAAATCATTTATTTCGCGAATATTCAATCAATAATTTCTGCAAAAAGAATAAAAATTCACTTCCATCAGATTTTCAGAGAAGTAAAAGAATAATAAATTGCAAAAGAGCACACGCACGCGCGTGTATTACAAAACAATCAGCCGGAACAAATAGCCGGAAACAGAACTGGATCACAGGGATGCAGGGAACACACCAAGACAACAACCAATTAGTAACAATACTTTCTAATGGGATATACTGTAATAACCCAAAAATTTTGAACTTTTTGTAACCCTTATGAATAGTGTTTTAGCTGAATGAGAAAACTTTTCATGCCACACTATGTAGGGGTTCTGTTATGGATATTCTGAGATTTTATTAGTACTCTATATGGTATATAAGTGTATGTAAAGATCGTCAGAATCCAATTCCGAACACTTTGGTTTTTCCCGGAAATCCACTAGATACGAAAAGAATTGAGTAAAAGGTAACAGAATAAAAAGGATTTAAATTAAGGATTATAAGAGAGGATCATAAAAGGAATATAATATATTGAGAAAGGTTAAGGGAACCTAAGTAATAAGATCCCGGGTATGATCCCTCAAACGATAAACGAAAGCGAAAGTTAAGCGAACCGTATAACAGATCAGCGGTCATTAGGCAAACAATTAGGAAGTTAATCAAAGGGATAAGAGAGGATGGTGTCATCCAACCAATAGAAAGAGGACAAAGGAGGGGTGATGACATCACAAAGTGATGCAAGCATGACATAAGAGGGAAGGAAATGTGGTGGAATATTAACCACACAAAATCAAGGGTAAATGGGTAATTGACCTAAAACAAAACAAAACTAATTCAACCAACCAAGCAAATATTCATTTTCATCAAAACAAAAACACAAAATTCTCCTTCATCCTCCCTTTGCTCTCGGCTTTTGCCATTTTCAAAGAAAACAATTTTCAAAATTCAAGTTCAAGGCTTCCTAAATTGGTAAGATAATTCCCTAGTATTCCTTATGCATAGTTATAGCTATTCTATGAGTTTAAGCCTCCAAATCATTCACAATCTTCTTCAAGAAATCAATGAAGAAGACAATGAATAGTGACTTCAAGAATTTTAACTTGATTTTCTTGTTTTTCCTTTAAGATCCAAGCATCCCTAAGTCATCTCAAGACTTCTTAAGGCTTCCTAGCTACTCACACCACTTCAAGGAAGGTGTTGTGGATAAAAAACTAAGGTTATTACTTGCTGTATTTAATACTAAGATTCGGGAGCTCAAGACCTTTAATGGCTGCTCTCGTGTTTCGTGACTCAATCTGCCTTTACGAGATGCCTACGTATCTCTGTGAATTAGAGAATCAAGCCAAAAAATGTAGTTCTGATTGATGGGGGTGAGACCCCTTATATAGATGTTGGGAGTCCTTGAATTGGACTTGGTATAGGAGACTTGGTGGGCAAGTCTCATAATTAGAATGGACTTTGGAGTCCTAGATAGTAGGAAACTGATTCCTTATCCTTTTAGGTCCCCTTGAGGCTAATCTCCAAGGATTTATATCCTTATCGGGACTCTTTTCAACATCTGATTTGTCCCTTATTAATTAATTACGAAATTAATTAATAATCAGGGCTTTTGGGCCTTTTTTATTCCATCAGGCCTGATCTGGTCCATCAGGCTTAACCTTTCTGGTCTGAGTATCATATATCTTTTTATTAGGCCTAGCAGCCCACAGCTTGTACAATTAATGCAGTAAATAAATTATACAAGCATAATTTATTTATCCCTATCATTTGCCCCCCAACTTTTGGGAAACATTGATTAGGTTTCGCAGAAGTTAAGTCTATTCGTTCCCTTACAGGGTTTCGTTTTTCCGTAAAGTGTGGAGCGACCTACACATTTACAATGAATTTTTCCTTTTATTCAGGAATTATCTTAATTTCCAGGAATTTTTCCCTTATTTACGGGATTTTTCCCTTATTTTCTGGATTTTTCCCTAATTTTCTGGGATTTTCCCTAATTTTCTGGAATTTTTCCCTAATTTTCTGGGATTTTTCCCCAATTTTCTGGGATTTTCCCTAATTTCCGGGATTTTTCCCTAATTTTCTGGGATTTTCCCTAATTTCCGGGATTTTTCCCTAATTTTCAGATTTCCAGCCCTTTTTCGACCAGGATCCTAGTCGAAATTTCGACCTGGATCCTAGTCGAAAATAGGGGTCAGCCTTGCCATCCTGGTCGAAGGAATTCGACTAGGATCCACGACCTAGAACTCGACCAGGATCCTAGTCAAAATTTCGACCTGGATCTAGGACCTGGAATTTGACCAGGATCCTAGTCGAAAATTCGACCTGGATCTAGGTCGAAAATTCCACCCCTTTTTTTTTTTTTAGCTTCTTGCCATGAGCCTATCGACTTGGATTTCGACAAGGATTCTAGTCGATATTTCGACCTGAATCCTGTTCGAAAATTCTTTGATTTTCTTGCTTCCTGGTCGAATGATTTCGACTAGGATTCACGACCTGGAATTCGACCAGGATCCTAGTCGAACGTCGACCTGGGTTTTTAATCCCCATTTTTTTTTTTTGAAAGATGCTTGGTTTATTCGACCTTATTCCTGGTCGAAGCTTCGACCTCAATTCAGTCCCGTTATTCCAGCTTCTTGCCATGGGCCTATCGACTAGGATTCTAGTCGATATTTCGACCTGAATCCTGTTCGAAAATTCTTTGATTTTCTTGCTTCCTGGTCGAAGGATTTCGACTAGGATTCACGACCTGGAATTCGACCTGGATTCTAGTCTTTTTTACCCATTATTTTCGGGTGTCTGCTCGAAAGATTTTGGGCAGGATTCACGACCTGGAATTCGACCTGGATTCTGGTCTTTTTTACCCGTTATTTTCGGGTGTCTGCTCGAAAGATTTCGGGTAAGATTCACGACCTGGATTTCGACCTGGTTCCTGGTCTTCCACTAGCCTTCTTTATTTAGCTTTAATTTAGGGTATTGTATTTTCCAAATCCTAATTGGATTTGGGCCTGGCCTTTTTTGTTGGGCCTTATTTAATTTTACTGAGCCTCTATTATTGGGCTTTTCCAAATCTTATTGGGCCTCTTTTATTGGCCTTTTCAAATCTTATTGGGCCTCTTTTATTGATCTGGGTTTAATACACCCTGTTTAGAATGCTCTAGAATTCCTAGGAATATTCTGGAATATTCTTTTTTCTGGGCTTTTTCCTATGGGCTTTTGTTCTCAATGGGCTTTTCGTCCCTTCAACTTCCTTTTCCTCTTATATAAAGGAATGAGGAAAGGCTATTACTCCACACTTTCTCATTTCTTAGTTTTCTTCTTCATCTTCCTGCTAAGATTCTCAGAGGAATAACAACAAGTCGGAGCTCAAAGCCTTTTTCAGGAGCGCTTCTTCAGGTAAGATTCCTCCCTTTGCTTTTCGTGTCTATTTTTCCATTGTGTGCCACTTGAAGATAGCCTATTTACGTGCCCCTTACTTTTTTTCAGATGGCTGACAAAAGAATGACCCGTTTGGCCAAGATGAACGTGGCTAGAAAGTCCAACGATTTTCCTATTCGATCGAGGTATACTTCCTTAATCGACATGATCAACACTCGAGGGGATGAGTATCCGTCTGATGCGCATCTGGACGCGCACGATCATATCAGTGCTTTACGGGATCCCAAGGAGCTGGAAAAGTTGAGCAGCTGCTTCAAATTCAAGGAGCCTTTTAAACTGGTTCTTGCGGGTCCGGCCGACAGGGCCTGTCAGTGGAAGAAGGACGCGCTATGCGTCTATAGGGATACTCTAAGGGCAGGTATTATACTCCCTTTTCATCCATTCATTCCTTTGCTACTGGCTGATGTGGGCATCAGCCCTTGCCAACTTCCCCCTAATTCCTGGAGGTTGATTCTGTGCTATCTGTCGCAATGCGCCAAGCACAACGTCCCCACATCTGTTGCTGTCTTCAGGAAGATTTTTCAGTTCAAAAACAGCCCTGATAAAAGTCCGGGTTGGGTTTCTATCAACCAGCGCCCCACTATCCCTCATATCGTAAATGGGAAGTCCATCCCTGACAACAACTTGGGGTGGAAGAAAGATTTTTTGTTTGTTATTTGGGAAGGTGGAGATTGGGGCTCCCTGTTTCGATCATCCTTTGGGCTGGCCGTGGACGGGAGCCCGAATGACATAATTTTGTCTGAGGAGGAGGCTAGAGGTTTCAACCTCCTTACGCAAGACAACGGCACTTCCCATTGTTGGGACCTTATCCGGGAGACCGTCCTGGTAGAACGCGGCCTTTCGCCCGTTAATAAGAAAAGTAAGTTCCCTTTCTTATCTCCTTTATTTCCTGCACTTTTATTTTATTGATTTTCAACTGACTTTGTTTGTTGCAGTGGCTGAGAAGATTGAGGAGGCTACCAAGCCGAAGGACCTGGAGACAACCAGGATGAAGAGGGCCGGGAAGATCTTTAAGGACCCTCGACTGGGTGACCGCTTCCCGGAGTTCCTTCTTCAGGCAACGGAGCCAGATGAGGAAGGCCCCAGCCAAGTTCTGCGCACCAAGCAGAGGCCAGGTGCCTATTTTCAACCTGCTTGGGGGATCCGGGGCAAGGACTCAATTGTGGGCAGCACGGCGCTGTCCAAGGAATGGTCTAAGCATTCCATTTCCCCGGTGGATTATCAAGATTTTGTCCTTCAACAGGACTTGGAGGGGAATGAGCTGTTTGGAGCCCAAGCTCTGGCGACGGTACGTACTTTACTTATGCCTTTTACAATTCTCTTTTCTTTCTTTTCTAAACCTTTGCTGTTTTCTCTTGCAGGCTAACGCCCATTTTCAAGGGGCAATTCACCAAGCCAAGGCTTGGAAGGTTGGCCTGGAAGATGCCAACAAGAAGTTGGAGGAGGCCAATCAAAAAATTGAGGCCCTTGAAGCTCAATTGGCTTCTTCCACTTCTGACCTGGAGACGGCCCGGGCTGAAAATGTCATCTTGAAGGCGCAGAAGGAAAAAGCCTTTGATGGCTGGATGGACACTCAAGAATTCAAAGACTTGATGGTGGAGCATGACGCCCTTCTTCATCCTGTTAGCTATAAGGAAGGCTGGGACGCTGCTGTGGAGGCCATCCAGGATGAGTTTCCCGAGGTCCTTGAGCAGTCGCCCTTTCCTTGCCCAGTGCGGGTTCCAGAGCTTGGAGGTGTTACTGAAAAGCTTGCTAGCATGATCAAAGATGGAGAGGAGGAAGATTCCTCCGAGGAGGAATTCGAGCCTGTCGCTAAGAAGGCCAGGGTGGAAGAATCTCCCAAAGCAGCGCCTCAACAGCCATCATCTCCTGCCGAGGGAACTTCTACAGGGACTTCGGAGGGGACGACCGAGACGTCCGAAGAAACGACTGAAACTTCCGAAGAGACT
Source organism: Apium graveolens (assembly GCF_009905375.1). Taxonomy (NCBI): domain Eukaryota; kingdom Viridiplantae; phylum Streptophyta; class Magnoliopsida; order Apiales; family Apiaceae; genus Apium; species Apium graveolens. The sequence goes on along the minus strand of NC_133657.1, from coordinate 42,202,525 downwards.
TCGGATAGTGGTTCTGAGGAATCTCAGCCTTCCAAGGCCTAGCTTTTTGTATATCTTCTTTTTGAACTTTATTTATATCAGAACTTGTTACCCTTCGGGGTTATGTTTTATACGTTGCTTTTCTTGCCTTTTTCTGTTTTAACTTTACAATCTTAATATGTATTTGAACCTTAAACATCCTTGGATTGAAATAATTTCAAGCTCTTTAATATGAAGTCTGGTTTTTCAAAACCTTATACAGCATGGGTTCGACCCTAATCAATAATAATTAGACATTGTAAATTCTACTGGAATATAAAATTCTACGCAAGCAAAGCTTCCAGGTGCTTTTAAACCTATTTGTCACAATGACAAGTGAGAATCGTACTTAGCCTATCTTACACGTAGTAAACCTTCAGGTTTTGTGCATGCCAGGTCCTCGGGACTTCAAAACCATCCATAGTTTCCAGCTTGTAGGTTCCTCTACCCTGAACGCTCTTGACTCTGTACGGCCCTTCCCAATTTGGGGCGAGCTTTCCTTTCTGTCCGACACCAGAAGCCTCTATTTTTCTCAAAACTAGATCACCTTGTTTAAAAAACCTCTCTTTAACCCTTAAGTTGTAGTAGAATGAAGCTTTTTTCTGATATTCCACTATCTTTGCATGTGCTTTATCTCGCACTTCATCGATTAAATCCAGGGCTAACTTCTGCCCTTCTTCATTTTCTTTTTCATCAAAAGCCTGAATCCTTGGAGAGGAATGTGATATCTCCACGGGAACTACTGCTTCTGCCCCATATGCCAACATGAAAGGAGTTGCATCTGTCGTGACTCTACAGGTAGTCCTATAGGCCCATAATATGGGAAGTATCTCATCCACCCAATTATTTCTTGACTTTTCGATCCTCTTCTTTAGTCCATCCAGGATTATCCGATTTGCTACCTCCGCTTGCCCATTGGCTTGCGGGTGAGCCACAGAGGTGAACCGTAACTCAATTTCATTTTCTTCGCAATACTTCTTGAATTCCTCGTTGTTGAATTGTGTTCCATTGTCAGTGACGAGGATACGGGGAATTCCATATCGGCACATAATGTTTTCCCACAGGAATTGTGCAACCTGCTTAGTTGTGATTTTGGCCAAAGGTTTGGCTTCGATCCACTTGGTGAAATAATCAATGGCTACAATCAGAAACTTCCTTTGTGCTGTGGCCATAGGAAAAGGCCCTAGAATATCCATCCCCCACATAGCAAAGGGAATAGGTGAGTTGATAGAGGTCAGCATCTCGGGGGGTTGTCTGGCGACTGGTGCATGCTTCTGACAGCGATCACACTTCTTTACATATTCTTTGGCATCAGCCATCATTTCTGGCCAATAGAAGCCTAAACGGGTTATCTTATGAGCCAAGGCCCTGCCCCCCAAGTGTTGCCCACAAATACCTCCATGCACTTCCTCAAGAGCTAAGCGTGCCTCATCGGGCCTGAGACACCTCAAGTACGGAACCACGAAAGATCTTTTATACAGAATCCCATCTATCAAAGAGTACCTTAGTGCTCGAACAGTTAACTTCCGTGCCTCAATTGCATCGTTTGGCAACCAACCGGTCTGAATGTGAGCCTTGATGGGATCAATCCATGACGTCCCCAAGTCTATGGGAGCCACAAGCTTAACATCTATGCTTCGTGTCTTCAAAACACGGAAGTACACACTTCCTGAACTTTCTTCAATCTCAGATGAAGCAAACTTTGATAGCGCATCTGCTTTAGCATTTTCTTCCCTTGGAATGTGTTCAACATGGCATTCATTAAATTGGGTCATCACAGCCCTTACTAGGCGAACATACTTAGCCATCGTATCATCCCTTGCCTCAAATTCTCCCTTTACCTGGGATATGATCAGCTTCGAGTCTCCACGGACCTTTAAGTTTTTGACTCTAAGTGTCCCAGCTAGACCAAGGCCAGCAATCAGGGCTTCATACTCTGCCTCATTGTTTGTGGTTGGGAAGTCTAGCTTCATGGCATACTCAATTAAGAATCCATCAGGGCTTTGCAAAACCAACCTTGCTCCACTGGAATTTGTTTTTGATGCTCCATCAAAATAGAGAACCCAATATTCTTTCTCCTTGTCCCCATTATCGACTCCCTTGTCTTGAGGTATGGTATCTTCCTGCCCCCCGACTTCTTGGTTGGGTATGGTACATTCCACCACGAAGTCAGCTAGTGTCTGGGCTTTTATGGCCGTACGTGGCTTATACTTGAGATCGAACTCTCCCAACTCTATTGCCCACTTAATCAGTCTCCCACTTGCCTTGGGACTGTGAATGATATTTCTCAGTGGCTGATTTGTTAGCACTTCAATTTGGTGAGCTTGAAAATAAGGATGCAGCTTTCTTGAAGCCATTACCAAGGCTAAAGCGAATTTCTCAATGGCTGAATAATTCAACTCAGCACCATGCAAAATTTTGCTGACATAGTATACGGGTTTCTGGACTTTCAGTTCCTCCTTAACCAACACGGCGCTCAAGGCGCTCTCTGAAACAGCCAAGTACAAGAATAAAACTTCATTCAGAACTGGCTTGGCCAACAACGGGGCCTGGCCCATATACTTCTTTAACTCTTCAAATGCCTTCTGATTTTCCTCACTCCATACAAAGTCTTTGATGTTCTTTAGTGACTTGAAAAATGACAAGCACTTGTCTCCTGACTTGGAGATGAATCGTCCTAACGCAGCAACCCTTCCTGTGAGCTTCTGAACATCCTTGACAGTTTTGGGGGGTTCCATGTCCAGGATTGCCTTTATTTTATCGGGGTTTGCCTCAATTCCCCTCTTCGAGACCATCAATCCCAAGAATTTTCCAGATCCTACTCCGAAAGCACACTTCGTCGGATTCAACATCATCTTGTGGTACCTCAGGACCTCAAAAGCTTCCCTTAAATGGGCTATATGATCAGTCTTTACTAGACTCTTGACTAACATGTCATCAACATAGACTTCCATAGTCTTACCAATAAGATCCTTAAAAATTCTATTCACCAACCTTTGATAGGTGGCTCCTGCATTCTTGAGACCAAACGCCATAACAAGATAACAATAAACACCAAAGTCAGTGATAAATGATACCTTTGGAATGTCATCCTTATGCATTTTGATCTGGTTGTATCCGCTAAACCCATCCATGAAACTCAGCATCTCATGTCCAGCGGTGGCATCAATCAAAGTATCAATTCTAGGCAGCGGAAAACAGTCTTTGGGGCATGCATCATTCAAATCGGTGAAGTCTATACACATCCTCCACTTTCCATTAGCCTTCTTCACCATTACAGGGTTTGCTAACCACTCCGGAAATTGAATCTCCTCAATGAAACCAGCCTCTAAGAGCTTTTCCACTTCCTGCTTTATAGCCTCTTGTCTTTCCGGGGCAAAATTTCTTTTCTTTTGTTTCACTGTCTTCCGGCTTGGATCTACATTTAGCTTGTGAGTAATTAACTCCGGGTCTATGCCTGGCATATCAGCTGCTGACCATGCAAAAACATCACTATTTTCTTGCAAAAATTTCACTAACTTCCCTCTAAGGGGCTCCTCTAATGTGGCTCCAATGAAAGTCGTCCTCTCAGGATTCTCGGGGTCTAAAGAAACCGAAACCAATTCTTCTGCTGGCCTTCCTCTATTCTCATCATTTTCTCGAACATCCATATCTTCAATAGGAAGAACCTGCCCCCCGACTCCATCTGCCCTCAAAGAGGCCACATAACAGCTTCTAGCCATTTTTTGATCTCCTCTCTCTTCTCCAATCCCGTTTCGGGTGGGAAACTTCATGACTGAATGGTAGGAAGAGGGGACTGCCTTGAAGGCATGTATCCCTGTTCTCCCCATGATAGCATTATAAGTTGAACTAGCCTTTACCACCACGAAATCCAGCATCTGCGTTGCTTGCCTTGGCTCCGTACCTATGGTGGTTGGCAATTTGATTATCCCTTCCACAGGACATTCTACTCCAGCAAATCCATATATCGGCATGTCGGTTGGTGTTAACTGGGAGTCGTTATACCCCATCCTTAGAAAGGTGTCGTGGAGCAAGATATCCACAGAAGCACCATTATCCACAAGGACCCTCTTAACCGGGCTATTTCCTATTATTGGTGTTATGACCAGCGGGTCGTCATGGGGAAACTTCACACCCTCTAGGTCGGAATCATCAAAAGCCAATGTTACTTTTGTCCTGGCCCTCTTCGGGGCTTCTCCAACAATATGCATAACCTCTCTAGTATATGCCTTTCTGGAATTTTTGGACAATCCAGCAGCAGTTGGACCTCCAAAGATCGTGTTTATCACAGGCCCTCGAGGTCTCGGCCCTCCATAAATGGTGTTTATAACTGGTCCTCTAGGCTGGGGGTTTCGCCCCTGATCGTCTTGGTCCCTCCTACGATCTTCAAAGTTCTTCCTTCCATTATTATTTCTGTCCCCTCCATCTCCAGTATACTTGTTCAATCTTCCTTTTCGAATCAAAAACTCAATTTCATCTTTTAATTGCCTACACTCATCGGTGTCATGGCCAACATCTTTGTGAAACCTGCAATACTTGCCCTTATCTAGCTTGGCGGGATCAGCCTTCAAGGGCTTAGGCCAGCGAATATCTCTGTCTTTCTCAATCTCCATCAAAATCTGACTTCTGGGAGCATTCAGCTTAGCGTATTCAGTGAACTTTTGCCCAGGTCCTCCCTTCTTGGGGGTTGAATCAGGGTTTTGTTCGGTTCTAGGATATTTGTCCTTAGCGATATACTCCAAATCAGTTTTTCGTTTCTTGCCTCCAGTGGGCTCATTACTTACTACGGTCTTCATCATACTTTCTTCAACCTTGATATACTTCCCTGCCCTCTCTTGGAGCTGCAACATGCTCTCAGGGGGTCGTTTGGCCAAAGACATCTTGAAAAACTCATCCCTAGTTCCTTGTTGCAGTGCTATCATGGCTACCTTATCATCAAGGTCTGGGACTTTTAAAGCCTCCTTTGTAAAACGATTCAGGTAATCTCTTAAGGATTCCTTAGCTCCCTGCACAAGACTCATAAGAGATGCTGAACTTTTCTCATGGACTCTTCCACTGATGAATTGCTTAATAAAAGCCTGACTTAATTCTCTGAATGATCCAATAGAATTTGGGGGTAGGCGACTGTACCATCTTTGAGCCATACCCGACAGGGTTTGAGGGAAGGCCCGACATTTTATAGCATCATTCACGGGTTGCAGCAGCAGTGCATTAGAGAATGTCCTAACATGATTAGCGGGGTCTCCCGTGCCATCATAGGCTTTGATAGTGGGCATCTTGAATTTCCTTGAGATATGGGCATTCATTATCTCTTCTGTGAAGGGTGGAGTTGGATCATCAGGATCTCCAAGGGGAAGGAGATTGCTTGGATCAGTTCTTGGGACAGCAGCCCTTCTTCTTACCGGACCATCCAGGTCTATGATAGGAGGAGGATTTCTCCCCCTAGGAGGTATGTGGGGTCTGGTGGCTTGGTGAGCCTCCAAATCACGCCTCAGCCTTTGGATTTCAGCCTCATGAGCCCTGATCTTTTCCTGCACTTCTTGGGGATTCGCCCCTGGGGTGCTTTGGGGGCGTTGCCTTCCATCGGCCATTGGCTCTTTTCCAGGACGCCTCCTTCTCGGGGCCACTTCATCATCCGAAGATTCGGAGTCTCTCTCAGTGTATGGACCAGAAAATTCCCGATCCTCAGGGATAGGATCCAAACCTCGTATATAGGGGGCGACCGCCCTCGTGCTTCGCTTCGCCCAGTATATCCGCTTCCTCCAACCTCAGGGTGAAGGGGCATCCTTGAATCGGGGGAGTTGTCCCTTGTAGCTGGGGTTGAGTTGCCCCTGTCTGGGCTTCCTCCTGAGTAGATGCATAAGTTGAATGGGGAGGAACCTCCACGGTTGATGAAATCACCTGGGTTGTCTCTAATGGTGTTCCTTCCTCTAGAGCTCCAATTGTTCTTCGTGTTCTCGCCATGGTTGTTGTTGTGATTCCCACAGACGGCGCCAAATGTTGTGGATAAAAAACTAAGGTTATTACTTGCTGTATTTAATACTAAGATTCGGGAGCTCAAGGCCTTTAATGGCTGCTCTCGTGTTTCGTGACTCAATCTGCCTTTACGAGATGCCTACGTATCTCTGTGAATTAGAGAATCAAGCCAAAAAACGTAGTTCTGATTGATGGGGGTGAGACCCCTTATATAGATGTTGGGAGTCCTTGAATTGGACTTGGTATAGGAGACTTGGTGGGCAAGTCTCATAATTAGAATGGACTTTGGAGTCCTAGATAGTAGGAAACTGATTCCTTATCCTTTTAGGTCCCCTTGAGGCTAATCTCCAAGGATTTATATCCTTATCGGGACTCTTTTCAACATCTGATTTGTCCCTTATTAATTAATTACGAAATTAATTAATAATCAGGGCTTTTGCGCCTTTTTTATTCCATCAGGCCTGATCTGGTCCATCAGGCTTAACCTTTCTGGTCTGAGTATCATATATCTTTTTATTGGGCCTAGCAGCCCACAGCTTGTACAATTAATGCAGTAAATAAATTATACAAGCATAATTTATTTATCCCTATCAGAAGGTATATCATCTCCAAACCCTAGCTTTACTTTGTTAATTAGGATGATTCTAGTTGTTATGGTGATATAGCAGCTTAATGCTTGTTGGTTTAGAATTTGGGTTGGAGTGGTAGTGAAATGGATGGTGAATCTTGTTGTTTTGGTTAAAAGAACTTAAGTATAGTTAAATTCAAGCTTAAGCATAAGTATAAATGTTAATATTGAATTGATTGGGGCTATTAGGATGTGGTATGGATGGAGTTTGGATTGGGATGTGATTGTGGCTTGATTATGGGTTGAATTGGAAGGATATAAAATTGGGAAATCGCGTAAACATAGCCGTCGTAATGTCCGATTTACTTTAGACTGATTTTGTTCATAACATTAGGACCCGAGAACCCCCGCTAGATTTTGACCATTGCCATGTTTAGATAGTTCATGTTACGAGCTTCGTTTTGATATGTAGTTCGTTTGGTTCCGATGTACGGTTTAGGAGAAACGACCGTTTTAAGTAACGGCGTTTCGCGAACAAAACATTTCCCCTCGCCTTACTTTGAAACATAGGTTAAAGACCTTAAAGGGTTAATTAATGTATGAAACAATTATGTTAAGTATGTTAGGCAGTTGGTAAGACACTCGCGAAGGAATCGCCTTAAATCTCATAATGGTTAAATTATTAAAAATGGTGGAGCCGAGGGTACTCGAGTAACTTAAGAGAATCAGTAAGCGCAAAACAAGCGTTAGAGTCTAAGTTAGTTAAAGTATAGATTTACAAGTGACTTTGGTTTAATTCCAACTTACTTATTGTTTATAGGTTACCAGACTCGTCCCGAGCCTTTTATCACCCCCAGTTGCTCAGGCAAGTTTTCTACCCGTTATACTGTTGTTATGATGTATACATATGTATATGCATTATCTTGTGATAAATGCATGATTATTATTAGCAAGTCTTGCGATATATTGGAGCATGTGTTATGATATTTATATGCATGCCTGTTTTGTATCCTTAATTTATATATATGTTGGTTCAAACGCTTATAGTTACATAATACCTATGCTAGAGAATAGCGGTAATTTGCATATACCCTTAGTATAGGGACCAAAGGTGAAAACATTTTCTAAAACCGGGAGTCGAGGATCCCGAGTAGATTTTGTATATATATATATATTTATATATATGTGGTTATAATTTCAAAACTATTAATCGAATAAGGGTTATTCGATAACTTTATATTATTTATTGAATATTATTTCAAATATTCATCCGAGGACTTATGACTCCTTTAATATTATTAATTGAATATTATTTGAATATTCATTTGAGGATGTATGACTCCTTTATTTTATTTAGCTTTGATTATTTACTATTCATTTCAAGTATAAGTTTTCCAACTTCTACCTCAATTACTCTTTATGGGAATATTATTTAAATAATAATATTAAGATATTTCTTTATATTGAGACTGATTTACTTTATTAAATCAGCATTATTCCAAACACTCTTTAAAGTGTTTTCAAGTCTTTAAAATGATTTTCAAAAGTTAGAGCGGATCCCAAAACTCATTTTTATATTTAAGATCTTCCTTTTAAAAAAGGGGATTTAAATACTCGCTCAAAACCGGAGGGATCCGGCTCTGTGGTGTATTTTATATTTGCAACAAGGTTGTTGTCTTGATAAAAGAATTTTTGATTACTTACCCAACACTCGGGAAGTAAAATTTTTGGAACAAGTTAATCCATTAACAGGCATCGCCTGGGAAATATCGGTGAGTTTTCCTTTCCAACTAGATACGACTTCTTGGTGGAGCCGTATCAACAAGTTTCTACTTGGGGAAAGGGGGAACGAGCTTTACGTTTCAGAGTCATGGATTTCATCTGAACTAGGAGTGGCGTAAGTGGTCGAGTGGCGCCGGCCCAGCCTTATTATATTGGCCCAAATGGCCTGGAAGTTCCGCTAAGGCGGTCCATTCCTTAGGAGTTCAGTGTTCGGTTGACAAGTAAATCCGACAGGTTCTCCTCTACATGTAGAAAATGGTGGGGTTGTACTACTACGACTGATTATCGTAAGTGGTCTTCCTGGCGCGGCAAACTCCCGTAATGAGTTCATCATCCAATTGGATATTTCTGCAACACTACCCAGAGCACTTCGATAGAAAGGCTACGGTTGGGCGATTGTTGAGTGTTGGCAGGGTCAAGTTTTCAAAATGATGTTTGCATCAAATGAAGTATCTCATAACTTCATTTTATTTTGATGATATTTTAAAGATTGAATCTATTCAAGTATTATCTTGTAGTCTCATCTATGTGATGAACTGTTGAACTAATTATAACTTGAACGGTGGTAGTTCAAGTAGTATTTGGAAAAGATATAAGTATATTGGAGTATCTTGTAACTTCATCTTTTAAAAAACTTATATCTAGTAAATGATTATCTTATGCATGTCAAAGATTTTCAGAAAAACGTTGAGTCAAGGTTAGATATATGAGATCACCTTGCAACGATAGTTTTATACAGTTATAAACTGGAACTCTGTGTATATTATGTATGGAAGAGGACTTCCAAGATTTTGAAAAGTATATACGTATATATACTGAATATTTTGTGACTTCATCGCATTAAGATATCAAACTTGGTTCATTTCTTTTGACCAAGACTTTCATGAGTACTATGAGAAGGCTCATATATTGTTAATCATTATACATATTATTTTGGTGGGCTTGCTGCTCACCCTTGCTTTCTTCTTTCACCACACAACAACAGATAGAAAAGATGAACATGACCAAGCTCCCGATTCGCAAGCGATTTGGAAACGTTCCGCAGTTTCCTATAGGCGTTGATGTCGCTGTAGCTGAGGTAGGAACTACCAATAGGCTAGGCTTTCAACTTATGATGTACCAGACTTATGTATAATTATGAATTGTAATAATGGCAAAGAAATGTAAATTTATTCAGAAACCTTTTTAAGGTGTATTGACATATAATTGTGGAATAAAATGACTTGTGATTATTTTTGGATATTCATCTCTGAGACTATAACTTGTGGTGTGTGTGTTTATTGTGGGGTCACAGTACAAAGTAGTTGATTGTGTATTAAGATTGGGTGTTATTAAGGGAAATGGAACTCGTGACAACCCGGATCCCCGACCCCGGATTTGGGGGTGTTATAGAAATGGTATCAGAGCTAAGCGTTATAAACCTCAGAGATGATGTGACGTTAAGATAATAAGTTCACTAAGATAATAAGAACTCTTGCCAAGTTCATAGTCGGGATACTTAACGTAGTACTGACAGTTAAAACCCTTACGGGAACCCTTATAAATATCGTGATAGTAACATAGTTCGTTCTCGTATAGGGCAGCGGGGCATCGAACCCTGAGGTTCAGGAGCATCAGCATGAGGATGTTTTATTACAAGTTGGAGATCAAATTGTGAATCCGATAGAGTACCCTAATGAGGGACCGGTTGAGGTTCATATTGAAAATGTTGTGGGTGATGAGGATCTCATGGAGGATCCTAATGAGAATGAAGAGAGGACCGCTGAGGAATTGATGACCGTAGTCAGGGCGACTACCAGAGCAAGAATGGCCGCGAGGGTGGCACTAGAGGATGAAGAGTTACCAAGGGCACAAAGGTTAATGAGGGAAGAAGGAGTGGGGCCTTCCATGACACCAATTATACCATTATCAGACCCTCTTCCAGAGGTTCCTGTAGACATCCATGAGGTTCCACTAATTCCTATTCCATCCCCGGTACAGAGCCCAGCACCTACTGAGGAAATGCCACCTTTATCTCCTGCACCATTGTCACCTGATACCGTGCTTGGTTATCCATTTGGATCTCCTGGGTCTGCACCAACTGCACCCCATGGACTGCTAGATGCTACCACTCAGGCTTCTCTTATCGCCAATTATTATATGACTTTGGGTGGCCTGTCCGAGGCCCGTAATGTTAGGAGTGATCTGTTGGATCGACTTACTGCACCAAGGATTGAGGGCGGGGTACTTCCGGCGGGATTAGCTCATAGCATGGAAAGGATTGAGGCTACCACCCATGTTACAGCTGGAGGCCATCTTGAGGGTCAGATTGATCCAGCTCTACTTGCAACTATCTTAGACCTCATCACCTCTATGATGGAGCAGGTTAGGGATGTCGTGTGTGCTCGCATTTCTTGATCCATGGTAGTGTGCAGAGCCAGAGCAATCAGACAAGGGTTTCATGTAGCACAGCTTTTGGAGGATTAGCCTAAGTTATGAATGATTAATTTTAATGACTAGATGATTATCTATAGTAGTACTTTTGGGTTATAAGCGATCAGATCAAATGATGTAATTCTCTTTAATATGTTCAGTTGTTGTACCCTCGAACAAATGGTTATGTATATATTCATTAAATTCAGTTCAGATGAGTTGTTGTGATAAGATCACATTGTTAATTGCTCTATTAACACTTATGAGAGTGTCATGAAGTTTATCGAACTTAAGAATTCATAATTTGCAATCGTGCAAGGACTAAACGAGGGAAAGACTTAAGCAAAGTAAGTAAGACAAATATCCAGAGATTCTCAAAATTTTTCCAAGTAATATGCCCCCACAAGGAATAAGATTAGGGTCAAACCTTGAATGTGATAATCAGGGAGGTCGCAATTAAGATATAAGGAACCCAGAATATAATAAAGTGAAAAATGAGGATTTCAAATTAAAAGATGACCCCAATTATGGGGAGTAGGAAGAAATATTTAGACTAAGAAGACAGAAGTCGAGCGAGGTAAGAGGACCCGAGACGGTACTCCTATACGGAAATTCATGGACATGTCTAAACAGAACTTATACTTTATTTCCCAACCACCACCTTGAGGGAAACAATATAGTGGGAAATTCTTTCAGGACCTTTAAATCGCTAAGCTCTCAGTGTTCCACGGAACAAGTTGACCCAGTTGAGGCCAGAGCCTGGCTAAAGGAAATATAGGAATCATTTGAGATTCTAAATGATTGACGAACCACAAAAGACTGTTTTTGTCACTTACCCTCCTAAGAGGGAGACCACCCGCTGGTGAAAGACCAAGGAAGGCACGGAGCAAGAGATTATAATAAACTTATTTAAGTTCAGTCAATTATTTTCAGGAAAGTACTTCCCAAGGTTATGGGGATAGTGTAAAAGCTTTAGAGCCAGAACAAAGGCAGACGAGTATGATGAATTGTGAATCTAAGTTGTAAAAGTCGTCAAGATTCGTTCTACGGACACGAATCCAGAATGACGAGATGTTTGAAATCAATGCTTAGGTTGTGTTGGTTCATGAAATAATGATAAGAGAAAGGAGTTGGGTATGAGGAAACCCTAAAGACTCGTAGCAATAGAAATAGAAAAGTATGTAATCGTCAGGATGCGGGTGATTCACCATGAGTTAAATTGATGGTTGAAGGAATAAGAGATACATATATTTTATCCCCAGTAAGTTGGGAGGATTTGAGGAAACCTTGAGATAGTTCGAAGGATAAATATTGAGACACGGATAGACTGAGGAGACAAGAAAGTAAGAAATTAGGAAAATTGGATGAAGGAAGTGACCCTAAAGAATGTGAAGTGTAAGACCGGTGGCTTGATACCCAGAAAGGGAGACGCCAGGTATGAAAGATATCCCAACATTGAGATGACTATTGAGATAAACAACAAAAGTAAATAAGGAATTATTAAGAAGAAGTTCGCGTTGAACACGACCAATATCTTCCAGAACATCCTTGTTATCGTTACCAGATTAGGCAAGAAAAGCGGATAACCGTTGTTATCTTTTGGAGGCCATATTGATTGACCTCATTTTGAATACAGGTGTTATTGTGAAATTAGGCATATACTATCGAGGTGGAAATGATTGAATAAGACACCATTATCAGGGTTATATGACTTGATTTATCCATGGAAGGATGCAGGTACCTTTTAAAGGTGGAATTAAGGATAAAACATCGGTAACTTAAAATGAATCCTGGGGGAATGCATAAAGGTTGGCATTTCACCCTTAATAGGGACAGTATAAGTTTTGATAGTATAGAATGAAGGATTAAGGTAACAACAACCTTTAAGGATCAGTGGAGAAATTTTTTCAGAAGTATATAGACTATGATTATGGTATTAATAAATGGTATCTTGATACGCCCTGTGCCTAGGGTGTACCTGATGAAGGATTTAAGGATAACCTTAGAAGTTTTACAAGGAGAAAGGTAATATTCAAAGTTCTCAAGAACAGAAATTTTGATGAAGGAAATATGGCATAATTATAATAATGCCAAGTGGGGCACGTGTTAAACCACGAGAAAGTATGGATCGAACCAGTAAAGGTCGAAATTAGTCAGGGCAATTAGGACCTAAGATAAAAGATGTTCTAAGTACGATCGAGAGTCAGTCGCGACTGTGATTAACCTCTAAAGACTGAGGCAATAACTTATGGAAAAATGGTGATTTTTTTTTACTCATCAGATTTTAAGGAAAACATCTTCACATAAGCTGTGATTGAAATGGGGTAGAAAATTAGTGAAAGTGGTTAAGATGACATTGATTGTAAGGAAATATTACTATCAGGAAAGGCCAAAGAGGTGGCCGACACTTTAAATATAAGAGGACAATTACAGGCGCTCGTGCCAGAGGAATACAGTAATAATGGTTGAAGCCGTAAAGGTTGTATTATGGTTTGAAAGATTGACATTCCTTCTGATGACTGCACAATACCCAACCATAATAGTAGTTGGTAAAGGTTTAATTCGTGTAATCGCCATGAGCAGGCTATCTATCTCAGAAGATACTATCTTGAGATAAGCCAGGACCATGTTTCAAAAAGGACTAGACGAACCTTTGAGTAAGTCTTCTATTTAAGGCATATGATTTAGAATGGTATTAACCTGCTATCGTTGCTTTGATTGAAACTCTTCTGCAATTTTATCTGCTTCATGTCATGTATGTATGTCAGGATCAGGAGTGTTCTTCATGAATCAGGAATGGTGATTATGTTACCTCCTTAGAAGGATTTGATACGACATGTATGGACTCCGTATGGTTAGATATTAAGATTTCATGGAATGTGAATGACGACAGTAGGTCAGTGGTGGACCATAGTAAGGCAGCAATGATTCTGCGAGTAACGAGCTGATTATAACCGTGAGAGTTGTATTGGAATGGATGTTGAGATTGAGTACCACTAAACGGGTCGTGGTAGTGTATAAGTTATCATTGATAGACTAATTAAGTAGAGTATCTACCTATTGAATATTTATTCTTTCTTATCAATAGAGAGTCGTATTATCATACGAGGAAGGTTCCGGTGCAAGCATAGAATTCAAGTAACGATGATGTCTAGAATGAGATCCCAGGTTCGATTTTCGATATCGAAGGAATTTCAAAGGTGATTGTGTATAAGCTCGAGGAAGAGCATGGGTCCATAGAATGATGGACGGCATAGAAAAAATATTTAGGCATGTGAAATACGATGCTATAATACTTGATGTTAATATAAATACATATATGTTTTGTTCTCCTATGACAAACCTCTATAGTTCAGAGGTAGATTCCGAGCCAGATATTTTATGGCAATAAAAAAAAAAAAATTTTACGAATATACAATTCTCTTCAGTTCGTTCTTTTCTCTTCTTTTTATTTCATGTAAGCTGAGAAGAACAACCCTTCCAGAAGGGGAGGTATTGCCGAATGACTATCTATCTGTGTGATAGAAGCCTAGTAGGATACCATCTATTGTTTAATTGCTTGTCAAGTACTAAAGGCTGGCCACCTTCTGTACTAACTATGCGATATAACAAGTGTTCATGATCATAGTGATCTCTCAACAAATTCTTTTACTTCTATATGATTGATCAAACTTTGGGAAATAGAAACAGCTGAAAAAGGAGTAATAAAGTTGTGGTAATATTCGGAATGGAAACACATTCGTGATACTAAGGTTGACGTGGTTATTAAAAGGTTATAGAACGCTAACGAGCAAAAGTATAACTAGTATAATATTAGGAACGAAAGGTTGTAGCGATTACGAACTGGAAAAGAATGGGTATTGAGAAGCAAAAGCTCTAATGCTAAACGCTATAATGAGAGTCTGTGCAATAGACTTAAAATAATTTGGAATGATCAGTTATCACGGATTGAGTTTTCTTACGACGATAGATCATATGTCAGTATTGAGATATCGCCTTATGGGATCCTTGAGGGAAGACAATGTCGATCTCCCTTATGTTAGGATGAAGTTGTAGAGCGCAAAATGCTCGGACCAGCAGTGGTCCAAAGGACCAAGGATATGATAGATCTAATCAGAGGATGGCTGGTAGTAGCCCAAGATGGACATGATACATATGTTGATTTGACACGAAAGGACAAGGAATAGGAAGTAGGGGACCTAGTGCTGTTATAGATATTCCCTCGGAAAGGATTGATGAGATTCGGAAAGAAAGGAAAGCTAAGTCCACAATGTTCGGACCCTTAGATATACTAAAACATATTGGGAAGATAGCATACGAGCTAGCCCTACCCCCGAACCTGTAGTAGGTTCATAACGTGTTTCACGTATCAATGTTAAGAAAGTGTAATTCAGATGCCAGATAAATAGGGGCATATGAGCGCATAGACATGCAACCCGACGTAACCTATATGGAGCAACCAGGAAGGGTTATAGAGTGAAAAGGAACAAGTGCTTAGGAGAAGGGTTATTAAACTAGGTAGAGTTTGGTGGTAGGACCACAATGTGGGAAAATTTACTCGAGAGTTAGAAAGTGCAATGCTAAGAGAGTATCCCTATTAATTTTCTATCTGATTCCGGGACGGAATCCTTTTAAGGAGGGGAGACTGTAATAACCCCAAAATTTTGAACTTTTTGTAACCCTTATGAATAGTGTTTTAGCTGAATGAGAAAACTTTTCATGCCACACTATGTAGGGGTTCTGTTATGGATATTCTGAGATTTTATTAGTACTCTATATGGTATATAAGTGTATGTAAAGATCGTCAGAATCCAATTCCGAACACTTTGGTTTTTCCCGGAAATCCACTAGATACGGAAAGAATTGAGTAAAAGGTAACAGGATAAAAAGGATTTAAATTAAAGGATTATAAGAGAGGATCATAAAAGGAATATAATATATTGAGAAAGGTTAAGGGAACCTAAGTAATAAGATCCCGAGTATGATCCCTCAAACGATAAACGAAAACGAAAGTTAAGCGAACCGTATAACAGATCAGCGGTCATTAGGCAAACAATTAGGAAGTTAATCAAAGGGATAAGAGAGGATGGTGTCATCCAACCAATAGAAAGAGGACAAATGAGGGGTGATGAAATCACAAAGTGATGCAAGCATGACATAAGAGGGAAGGAAATGTGGTGGAATATTAACCACACAAAATCAAGGGTAAATGGGTAATTGACCTAAAACAAAACAAAACTAATTCAACCAACCAAGCAAATATTCATTTTCATTAAAACAAAAACACAAAATTCTCCTTCATCCTCCCTTTGCTCTCGGCTTTTGCCATTTTCAAAGAAAACAATTTTCAAAATTCAAGTTCAAGGCTTCCTAAATTGGTAAGATAATTCCCTAGTATTCCTTATGCATAGTTATGGCTATTCTATGAGTTTAAGCCTCCAAATCATTCACAATCTTCTTCAATAAATCAATGAAGAAGACAATGAATAGTGACTTCAAGAATTTTAACTTGATTTTCTTGTTTTTCCTTTAAGATCCAAGCATCCCTAAGTCATCTCAAGACTTCTTAAGGCTTCCTAGCTACTCACACCACTTCAAGGAAGGTATATCATCTCCAAACCCTAGCTTTACTTTGTTAAATAGGATGATTCTACTTGTTATGGTGATATAGTATATTAATGCTTGTTGGTTTAGAATTTGGGTTGGAGTGGTAGTGAAATGGATGGTGAATCTTGTTGTTTTGGTTAAAAGAACTTAAGTATAGTTAAATTCAAGCTTAAGCATAAGTATAAATGTTAATATTGAATTTATTGGGGCTGTTAGGATGTGGTATGGATGGAGTTTGGATTAGGATGTGATTGTGGCTTGATTATGGGTTGAATTGGAAGGATGTAAAATTGGGAAATCGCGTAAACATAGCCGTCGTAATGTCCGATTTACTTTAGACTGCTTTTGTTCATAACATTAGGACCCGAGAACCCCCTGATAGATTTTGACCATTGCCATGTTTAGATAGTTCATGTTACGAGCTTCGTTTTGATATGTAGTTCGTTTGGTTCCGATGTACGGTTTAGGACAAACGACCGTTTTAAGTAACGGCGTTTCGCGAACAAAACATTTCCCCTCGCCTTACTTTGAAACATAGGTTAAAGACCTTAAAGGGTTAATTAATGTATGAAACAATTATGTTAAGTATGTTAGGCAGTTGGTAAGACACTCGCGAAGGAATCGCCTTAAATCTCGTAATGGTTAAATCATTAAAAATGGTGGAGCCGAGGGTACTCGAGTAACTTAAGAGAATCAGTAAGCGGAAAACAAGCGTTAGAGTCTAAGTTAGTTAAAGTATAGATTTACAAGTGACTTTGGTTTAATTCCATCTTACTTGTTGTTTATAGGTTACCAGACTCGTCCCGAGCCTTTTATCACCCCTAGTCGCTCAGGCAAGTTTTCTACCCGTTATACTGTTGTTGTGATGTATACATATGTATATGCATTATCTTGTGATAAATGCATGATTATTATTAGCAATTCTTGCGATATATTGGAACATGTGTTATGATATTTATATGCATGCCTGTTTTGTATCCTTGATTTATATATCTGTTGGTTCAAACGCTTATAGTTGCATAATACCTATGCTAGAGAATAGCGGTAATTTGCATATACCCTTAGTATAGGGACCAAAGGTGAAAACATTTTCTAAAACCGGGAGTCGAGGATCCCGAGTAGATTTTGTATATATATATATATATATATATATATTTATATATATATGGTTATAATTTCAAAACTATTAATGAATAAGGGTTATTCGATAACTTTATATTATTTATTGAATATTATTTCGAATATTAATCCGAGGAGTTATGACTCCTTTAATATTATTAATTGAATATTATTTGAATATTCATTTGAGGATGTATGACTCCTTTATTTTATTTAATGAATATTATTTATAATATTCATTCGAGGTATTATGACTCCGCTTATTACTTAATAATATTCTTTATTTTATTAAAGAATAATGTGTCGAAAATCAAACTTACTTTTTATTCAAATAAGATATTACTTTCGTATAAGTATATCTTTGATTATTTACTATTCATTTCAAGTATAAGTTTCCAACTTCTACCTCAATTACTCTTTATGGGAATATTATTTAAATAATAATATTCAGATATTTCTTTATATTGAGACTGATTTACTTTATTAAATCAGCATTATTCCAAACACTCTTTAAAGTGTTTTCAAGTCTTTAAAATGATTTTCAAAAGTTAGAGCGGATCCCAAAACTCATTTTTATATTTAAGATCTTCCTTTTAAAAAAGGGGATTTAAATACTCGCTCAAAACCGGAGGGATCCGGCTCTGTGGTGTATTTTATATTCGCAACAAGGTTGTTGTCTTGATAAAAGAATTTTTGATTACTTACCCAACACTCGGGAAGTAAATTCTTGGAACAAGTTAATCCATTAACAGGCATCGCCTGGGAAATATCGGTGAGTTTTCCTTTCCAACTAGATACGACTTCTTGGTGGAGCCGTATCAACAAGTTTCTACTTGGGGAAAGGGGGAACGAGCTTTACGTTTCAGAGTCATGGATTTCATCTGAACTAGGAGTGGCGTAAGTGGTCGAGTGGCGCCGGCCCAGCCTTATTATATTGGCCCAAATGGCCTGGAAGTTCCGCTAAGGCGGTCCATTCCTTAGGAGTTCAGTGTTCGGTTGACAAGTAAATCCGACAGGTTCTCCTCTACATGTAGAAAATGGTGGGGTTGTACTACTACGACTGATCATCGTAAGTGGTCTTCCTGGCGCGGCAAACTCCCGTAATGAGTTCATCATCCAATTGGATATTTCTGCAACACTACCCAGAGCATTTCGATAGAAAGGCTACGGTTGGGCGATTGTTGAGTGTTGGCAGGGTCAAGTTTTCAAAATGATGTTTGCATCAAATGAAGTATTTCATAACTTCATTTTATTTTGATGATATTTTAAAGATTGAATCTATTCAAGTATTATCTTGTAGTCTCATCTATGTGATGAACTGTTGAACTAATTATAACTTGAACGGTGGTAGTTCAAGTAGTATTTGGAAAAGATATAAGTATATTGGAGTATCTTGTAACTTTATCTTTTAAAAAACTTATATCTAGTAAATGATTATCTTATGCATGTCAAAGATTTTCAGAAAAACGTTGAGTCAAGGTTAGATATATGAGATCACCTTGCAACGATAGTTTTATACAGTTATAAACTGGAACTCTGTGTATATTATGTGTAGAAGAGGACTTCCAAGATTTTGAAAAGTATATATGTATATATACTGAATATTTTGCGACTTCATCGCATTAAGATATCAAACTTGGTTCATTTCTTTTGACCAAGACTTTCATGAGTACATTGAGAAGGCTCATATATTGTTAATCATTATACATATTATTTTGGTGGGCTTGCTGCTCACCCTTGCTTTCTTCTTTCATCACACAATAACAGATAGAAAAGATGAACATGACCAAGCTCCCGATTCGCAAGCGATTAGGAAACGTTCCGCAGTTTCCTTTAGGCGTTGATGTCGCTGTAGCTGAGGTAGAAACTACCAATAGGCTAGGCTTTCAACTTATGATGTACCAGACTTATGTATAATTATGAATTGTAATAATGGCAAAGAAATGTAAATTTATTCAGAAACCTTTTTAAGGTGTATTGACATATAATTGTGGAATAAAACGACTTGTGATTATTTTTGGATATTCATCTCTGAGACTATAACTTGTGGTGTGTGTGTTTATTGTGGGGTCACAGTACAGAGTAGTTGATTGTGTATTAAGATTGGGTGTTATTAAGAGAAATGGAACTCGTGACAACCCGGATCCCCGACCCCGGATTTGGGGGTGTTACATATACACACACGCGTGTGCGTGTACATACATCCAAACCAACAGCCACCGATACCAAGGCGGCAGAACGCCGGACTACCGCTAGTAACGAAGATAAAAGAACAGGGGCGGGATCAAGGTAAAGCAACACCGAGTAATTACCCACATATACAAGAACTTACCCACGCAGAAGAACACCACCCGTCACCACCACCCTCGCCGGAAATTGGAGAGGGCCGGTGAGGCAGTTAAAAGAAACAAAACAGGGAGCCTGAAAGAAAAAGAAGATATGGGGAAAAAAACTAAAGAGAGGAGGGAGATAAGGATTATTGCCCTTATCAATTAGTTCTAGGAATATTTTATTATTTAGCTGCTAAAACTCAGCAGCAGCACATTGCAATTACACCTCTGAGAACTGAACACGTAGCAAAAAGGATAAGTATAACTTTCGGGCAGTCCGATTTAACACGAAACTCGCGATTAACGAACCAAATCGCGATTAAAACAATTTCAGGAAATTACGAGAATAGTCTTGAAATGTTACAAATATCCCAAAATTTATAAAAACATAAATTTCATAATTTTAAAATAATTTCTAAAATGCAATTTATACCCGCTTTTAACAAATAAACGAATCAACGCGCGGGTAAAATTAATCCTGAAAATTCCCAAAATAATTTTAAAATTTTCAGAATAATACGAACTTAATAAAATATAATTTTCATAATTTTTGAAGATTTCCATAATTAAATATGGATTTTACCATTAAACACACTCAGAAAATCATTTAAAGATAGATAATTAATGAAATATTGATTTCTCAATTTTATAAAGTCATAAAAACAATTATAGAGACAATCCAAGTATTTACGGAAATAAAACTGCAATAATACCCTTTTTTTAACAACGATCCAAAATCATACAATTCATCAATTAACCATACAATTCAATTCCATGCACTAGTAATCACATTCACATAGTGACAGAGTAATAACCCACTGACTAAACCCACACAAATATTTTATTTAATTATTTATTCCATAATTACACATTTAAATAATAATAAAAGTATACGGGTCGTTATATCCTTCCCCCCTTAAAAAGATTATGTCCTCAGAATCTGACTTTATTAAATAAGTGAGGATATTTGTCAAGCATATCTTACTCTAACTTTCAGGTAGACTCTTCTACTTGGGGATTTATTCAAATATACTCAGTATAGACATAGATTCATTCCTAGGGATTCGTTTTTTTTAACGAACTAAAATTCGAATCGATCGATTCACACAAAACAAATTCAGATGAGAGCCCCTAGACTCTCAATCAACGACTTAGTTCAAATCAGGTATATATCACCTTAATATTGATACGCAAGACACATTGTATATATACTGCAACTACAGCAGCCACGACCCCTCAGGGCAACTTTACCTATATTTACCAATAACTCGAATGGTTCAACATAGTTAGGACTCCACTTGTCCCTTCTATTCAAACATAACCAATCTCTTTTAAGGTAAAACTTTTGCCTATACCACGATCCTTATTCTATATATTTATATCTTTTCGATGCAAATCCGCTTCCTCTCTTGGTATATCCCGAGTTGTTTCAACTCTTTCCCCGAGTTCGCCACCACACTCTTGATGTACTAAATTAACTCAGAACTTAACAATAACTCTGCTCTCACTTTCTCTCGATAAAGGGAGGACTTACGCTTATGTCCACACAACACTTCGCAAAGTAGCAATCTCTTACTAACAGGGTAACTATTATCATAGAAAACCTAATTCATGATAGATGATTATCGCAGTTCACTTTTTAAACCCATCATATATATATTCTTCACATATCTTATGTTGTCCGAATCATCTTCTCACTTTGATCCTCTGTCTAAGGATGATAGGCAGTACTCATTTTTAACTTAGTTCCAAATATTAGAACACCTCCTACTCCTTTCCATCAGCAGGGCCAGAGAATAATTTCATATACTCACTTCTTACCACTTTCAGATACTCAACTTCAACTTCTACAGTTTCCAATTCATTTACTAATTCCTTAGCCATCTTAACCATATTTAATCATTTCATTCATTTTTTTTATACAGGACATAAACTATTACACGGGCTTTGCTTAGATGGTTATTAGTGAAATATTCAAAAATCTTTTGTTATTTTCCACCAAAATTCATACTTTAAAACTTAGCGTATAATTGCTTCCCTTCTGATCTTCTTAGGGAGATTCTGGGGCGTTCTACACATACTTTCTTAATCCTTAGACAGCTGAGGATGTTATCAATAAATACAATGAACTTTTCCAAGTACTCCTTATACATCATGTTCTTTAAATCTTTATAGATGACTCATACACTTGTCACTCCACATAATATCACCAACCTTGCAATGCTCATAACTTACCCTAATCGCAATCTTTGACATGCCCTCAGGCTGTATCTTAAGTCAATCCCGAAGAAATCACGCACTCCTTGAATTAGGTTACATATGTAACCAATTCCTTATAGAGGTTACCTGTTTTTATTTATCACTTTGTTAAACTCCCGATAATCAGTACACAATCTCATAATTTCATTTCTCTTTCCAGCAACATTACTGGTATGCTCACTTTCCTCATTCTCATAACTTTTACCGTTACCAACTAATTATTTCGTTCCACTGACCTCCAAAATTCCAGGCATCTATTTATTACTCAGAGTTTTTCCAACTCAAGTATTTCTTCTTCGCATCCTTACTCATGGTGGATCTACCTTATATCTTTAGCTTATTACTTCTTTCCTTGCATGATTGAAAGAATTCCCTATATTGCTTGTATATCCAAAAACTTACCTTACTACTGGCTTTTGTATACTTTCCACTTTGCTTCTTCTAAAACAACTCCTTACTTTATTACAGGACAACCAACCCGATCCTAAAATCATATCGAACTCTTCTAACTCGAAGGGTGTCCAATCCGGTGTAACTACATCCAAGTTCTAAATGCTCGATCTCTTGGTCCTTTTAGAAGTTCTGCCTCTGGCTGTGCTAGATATTGGCCTTTGAGATGTAGTATCTTGAGTAATTGTTCCACCACTCCTTGCAATATGCCCAACCTTTCCACAATTATAACACGTAACTCCTGGATTTTCTGGATTACATTCCAATGTATAATGACCCTTATGTCCACACTTAACATGTTGCACATTCTTTTTGAACGAAACACTGTGTCTCCTGTCACGGGACTCACAATTCATTACTGACTTAACTAACTAAGTTGGAGTGGAAGCAACTGAAGTAACACTAGATCTATCTTGAAATAAACTTTATCTCCGGAATCCCTTACTCATGTTTCGGCCAAGCCAATTCTCAAATCTTTAAATGGATTCTCTTTGGTTTACTTTATCCTTAACACCTTCCGACTTACTTTTCCTATCACTTCAATCCCTAACAATCAACTTCTGGTCACCTTCCATTACCAGGGCGACCTGAACCATGGGGGAGTATGTCTTAAATTGTAAAGCCACAACTCCTCTGCGAATTCCAGGCTTCAAATCTTGTTGGAACCTCCTTACTTGTCTGAATCTCTATACTTACCTACTTAGGAACTAATCAGGCCAATTCTGTAAACTTGGCCTCAAATTCTAACACACTTCTTTCACCTTGTTCTAGTTCTAGAAACTCAATTTTTTTTTCATTTGACTTCGCACACAATCTGGGAAATACCTTTCAAAAAAAAACAACTCAGTAAACCTAGCCCATGAAATAGGGCCTTCTCCTTCTGACGCTCTGGTTGATTCCCACCAATAATTCACTTCATTTTTCAACAAATAACTTACACAATCGGTCTTACAGTTATCACTTACTTGCACGAGATTGAAAACTTCCTCCATTTCTCTTAACTATGCTCCAGCAGTTACTAGATTACGTTCACTTTTAAACTCAAAGAGATTAGCATTCCAATAAGATTTGAAACAAATACTTGGGTTCACTCCTTGCTGTTACTACTGCAACAGTAGTTGCTGTTGCTGAACCTGTTGGATTAGCTGCAATTGTTGTTGCTGCTCCTTGCGCAACAAGTCTAGGATCTCATTTATAATTGGACCCTCTACAAAACTACTACTATTTTCCTTAGACTGGGTAATTTCTTTGGTGGCATTTTCCTGGAATATGTAAATGAATTTATTTGAACATAGCAAAATGTTTAGCAAAAGATATCACCGTTTAAACGGTGCACCTGTATCGGGAAAATGCTGCCCAATAAAATACCTATGTCTTTAGTACCGAGGCCCATTTACTAAAGAAATCTAGATTAATAGCACTAGCAATCACATAAACAATGACAGTAGCAGAATCAACAACAGGTCAGAGGACTAAAATACAAAGAAACCGAATACCATAACATGACTCCTCAATTCAACAGCAACGGACTAACTTTTGGTTATTGCTCTATTATCATACTAATACTAATCTGATACACTATGAGATTTATCTAGTCATAACATCCACCTACCTTGAACAAACTGTTTAATTGGGTCAATTTAAGGAACACTGAGCTCCTCTAGGCACCAAAGTTCAAATTTCAACCAATCACTCTTCTAGAGAGGATTTCTTTTCACCCACGAGCGATTTATCCACCACTGTCTTACTTTTTCCGAAGCTGTAACTCTATCTTTAGTTCCTTAACTCTCGCAGTTACCATTATCCTTAAATAATATCCTGTTATAGGACTCGCATTCTTCTCAACAGTCGCTCTTACTTGTTTGCAATAACAAACACCATCTAATCGCAGAAATTCATTACCATAGAAAATCCAATAAAATTTCGGGCTCGAGGGAATCGAATAAGAAGAAACATTGAAGAAGAAAATATAGGTATGACTGAGAGCAACCATACAAGTACATAAGATGGCCAGTCTTAGTACCATACAGTCACAACACATAACTCGATGGCGTCCCACCAGACCCTTTTGCCACACAGACAAATGGTCAATTCATATGCATGTTTGCCCCAATCAACCAAAAATCACCAAGGAAAGAAACAATATTTCAGATAAGAAATTTACGAATAGAATGGAAAGAATCTGATTGTAAGGAGATCAACAGAACCCTAAGTATCTTACCTCGGGTTCACAACTTTCTCACAAGAAAGATAAATAACTTATGGCATAAAACAATTATTCGGGAGATAAAATACATTTGAAGGAAGAAATAAAAGAGTTCAACGACATCACCTCCCGTTCTGATCCACATTCACTATTAAACTTAGTCGTCATAACAACCCATAACTATTATCATACTATCCGAACTCACCAAGATCACATAATCAGTCCAATAACATTCCTTGACACAGAAAATGCGATATTTAGAAACAACGTTGGCGTCTTCTCAGCTGGCACAATAAGGACCCGCTCAATGCTGAATCCTCACCATCAGACTAGAATTCTCGGGAGGGAAAACTAGAAATCTCTATCGAACATTACTAATAATACATATACGAAGGAGATGTACTCTACACTAGGGCAGTTCCAGTCAATCCTCAATAAATGTCAGGGTTGCACTTCCGAAACCCTTGACTAAACTCATAGACTTGCTCCTCTGATTGAGTTGTTGACTCACACCTATATACATACCTTTCGACACTCTTACAACTCTGCCCATAACCTAATCAGGGACTCAAACCTTTAGCTCTGATACCAACTGTGACGGCCTCAACCCCGGGGTCAGGAGTTGACGTCATCAACAACAATAACAACAATCTAAATCATGAATAATACATAACTACGACCCCTGTTCCAAGACCTTTTTCCAGGTTTAAGTATGACTCAGGTTAAACAACTAACACAACTCAAACTTACAACAATCATCTCGACGCAGCTAACTTAACACAGCAACTCAACATACCACCCTTGGTCTAGCACAACATTCTCAGAGGAGTCTGACTCGAAGGGAACTGGAACTCTGCCTGACTATCACCGAAGAATCTCCTAGGCATCTGCAATACATATAAAACATTCTGCAAGGATGAGCAATTGCTTGCTCAGCAGTACCACTATATGAATAACAAGCAAAACAGTTTAAAGTAAAGTAGTTATAAGAACAGAATTCATATCTTGCCAGAAACATGTAAAACAAGTATAAACTGGATATCAAAACTAGCATGCTCTGTAAAACAATAACATCAGTAGTGTGCTGTGTATAAATACCAGAGAATAATTCTAGCATGCCATTTTCATTTCCAAATCCTCTATATCAACTATTCATGCCCTTACGGGAATCACACAAAACCAAATCAGATACGTAGCGGATATGTGAAGACAGCTGATCAGGCTATCAACACCAGACGGCTCTAACTGCCATCCCATTTACCTATTCCGGAACTCAGAGACTAGCTAGGTCTCTGACCTGCTGGACTAATCGGTTTTATAATGCGCGCAACCGAATTAGCCTCTTACGCCACCTCAATAGGCCTACTCTGGCCCCAATGTATCCCATATCTGACCGTTTTATCCAGTTTTCAAAACACTTGTACCTATCTCATTTTCAAAATCTTTTATTTAGCTAGCACACATATAAAATCCGTTTCATAAATCATTACATTTGAGATAGGTACTTTTCGAAGTTACTTTTCCCCAAAATAATTCGAAAACAATGATTTTATACATACAGGGGATACGTAACTTAAAACGTTTCTGTTCCATTACGAGAATAAAACATTTAGCTATTCATATACACTGAACCATAAAAGAATGGTCAGGGGTACTTGCCTTGCAGAGCTTTACGACCATCTCTAAATGATTTTGATAGACTTGAACGTTCAGGCTCTCATGGAAAAATGACTGTCTCACTAGAATACATCCCTGCTTCGCAGCAATCTATCTCAAGATAGTATCCAAGACTCTCAAGGTTCTTTGCTCGGGAACCTCGAGGCACTAGTCGACTGATCACTAGATTATCTTAATTCAATATCAATTCCTGAGTTTTTTGACCAGAACCTACAGAACCGAAATACCCTACGTTAGACGTCTAGGTATGCTTGACATATCCTCAACAACACATCTTCCCAATCGATAACGATTCCTGACTCGTACTTAATCGCATTATATTACCATACACAACAATCAGGGTTCACGCTCTTAGAAATCGGTTCGGTGTTTGTTTTCAGAAAATACGTATACTCGTCATTTTGCGAAATTAGGGTCATTGAGTTTTAACAAAACATTCACCACAACATACAATCACTTCCCCCACAGAATATATGTATATACTTATTTATACTCGTTCGACGTTCCGATAACTACAGGGTATGTCCCAAATTTCTGAATTTAATTTCTAAAAATTCGGGCAGCACCTCCACTGTTTATCGGCCTACCCGTCGAACAACTCGACATCAAATCACAACCAACAATCCAACAATTACAATTCCAATTACAATTCCGCAAGCAACCAATCGATCCAAATAATTCATGAACTGAATTATTTAATACTTCTACTTTTTATTTTGACTACAATAATATACGAGCTAAAGTATTTATTTTAAAATATTAGGACTCAGAATTATATCATCACCGTCCACCGTCGGCTCGCCGAGGCTCATCGCCGACGGCGACAAAATTTCACGGGTACCCGATTAATTTTTCGGGTTTCCAACGCGAAATTCTATCGATTAAATTTACAAATTCATCCTGCACGAAATCATTTATTTCACGAATATTCAATCAATAATTTTTGCAAAAAGAATAAAAATTCACTTCCATCAGATTTTCAGAGAAGTAAAAGAATAATAAATTGTAAAAGAGCAAACGCACGCGCGTGTATTACAAAACAATCAGCCGGAACAAATAGCCGGAAACAGAACTGGATCACAGGGATGCAGGGAACACACCAAGACAACAACCAATTAGCAACAATACTTTCCACTGGGATATACACACACGCGTGTGCATGTACATACATCCAAACCAACAGCTACCGATACCAAGGCGGCAGAACGCCGGACTACCGCCAGTAACGAAGACAAAAGAACAGGGGCGGGATCAAGGTAAAGCAACACCGAGTAATTACCCACATATACAAGAACTTACCCACGCAGAAGAACACCACCCGTCACCACCACCCTCGCCGGAAATTGGAGAGGGGCGGTGAGGCAGATAAAAGAAACAAAACAGGGAGCCTGAAAGAAAAAGAAGATATGGGGAAAAAAACTAAAGAGAGGAGGGAGATAAGGATTATTTCCCTTATCAATTAGTTCTAGGAATATTTTATTATTTAGCTGCTAAAACTCAGCAGCAGCACATTGCAATTACACCTCTGAGAACTGAACACGTAGCAAAAAGGATAAGTATAACTTTCGGGAAGTCCGATTTAACACGAAACTCGCGATTAACGAACCAAATCGCAATTAAAACAATTTCAGGAAATTACGAGAATAGTCTTGAAATGTTACAAATATCCCAAAATTTATAAAAACATAAATTTCATAATTTTAAAATAATTTCTGAAACGCAATTTATACCCGCTTTTAACAAATAAATAAATCAACGTGCGGGTAAAATTAATCCTAAAAATTCCCAAAATAATTTTAAAATTTTCAGAATAATACGAACTTAATAAAATATAATTTTCATAATTTTTGAAGATTACCATAATTAAATATAAATTTTACCATTAAACACACTCAATAAATCATTTAAAGATAGATATTAATGAAATATTGATTTCTCAATTTTATAAAGTCATAAAAATAATTATTGAAATTATAAAGTCATAAAAACAATTATAGAGACAATCCAAGTATTTACGGAAATAAAACTGCAATAATACCCCTTTTTTCTTTTTCTTTTTTAACAACGATCCAAAATCATACAATTCATCGATTAACCATACAATTCAATTCCATGCACTAGTAATCACATTCATATAGTGATAGAGTAATAACCCACTGACTGAACCCACACAAATATTTTATTTAATTATTTATTCCATAATTACACATTTAAATAATAATAAAAGTATACGGGTCGTTATAAAAACGGTTATGATTGGAAGGGAGTACAGTGTAGTAAGCTAATACCATGCAAGTGTTTTGAACTTTCTCGAGATATTGTAGTACTTGATAATCTTGTGATATTGCAAATGCTTTGAAGCACAGAAACCTAAACCTTGATTCCAGATCTAGAGTCATAAACCTTATTATTTCTAGACCATTGATTGTTGTATACCCAAACACGAACCTCAAGTATACGATACTACTCCACAAATACATGCAAACAAAATTCCAAACACTAAACTGAATTAATTATATACTCAAACATTGTATCCTATGCTTTGAAAGCCCAAATCTTTGAAACCCTGAAATATTGATTCCTTTGTTATACAATTCTTTCAATACCAGCATCCAAGCTTTTAAATTATCTTATTACTCCTTACAAGGATTGAAACCCTTTAATTGTTAAACACTCATTGTTGTTAATGATTCTGATTATTGTTTATTATTGCTTATTCTGTTATTATGTTAGAATTGGATTGTTTTTATAAAATTGTGGACCAGATTCGTGGTCAGACCATATAATGGTCAAGTTAGGCCAATGTGTGCTTTGGATCCAGTAGTTAGAGCAATGCTGTGTGCCTTGCTCGGGGTTAGTGCGTGACTGATCAGCAGCCTAACCTTGGTTTTTAAATTAAAAGTATAATATCCAATTCTAAATCATAATTCATTGTTCACTTGATATCATAATCATGTTCACCTGATGATCATTATTCTCAGTTTTGTCATTGTGACTTGCTGAGCTAGTTAGCTCATTTGTGCGATGTTGTTTATATTCTTTCCAGCTAAAAAGGAATCAGTTGGTAACGAGGATCCCCAGTCCAGCGCGAGAGCTAGGGGTTCAGGTTGAGAAAGCTGAGCTAGTAGGCTTCTTTTGGAATAATTTAAGTCTGTAAAAGTTTGTAATAAAGTTTAATACTCAGTTTGAGTTTGAATGGTTGGGATTTGAACGATATGTAATATAGGTAGATGTGTGGCTTGTGTGCATACTTTAACCTGTTGCGATCCGTGGTAGTTGGTAAATAGGGTCACTGCATATTATTGTTATCTTTATTATTGTTATAAGCAGGTTATAAATAAGATGTGTGTGTGTGGACCCCAAACTTCTGACCCGGGTTTGGAGGGCGCCACACTTCATTTCAAAGTGCCTCTTCAAGAAACTCTTTGTCTCTTTAATAATCTCAATATTGGTTCCAAATAATAAAATATCATCTACATACAAGCACACAATCACAAAATCATTACCCCTAACCTTATAGTAGACACACTTGTCACTTTCATTAACTAAAACTCGAAGTCAAAAACAGTTGCATCAAACTTTTTATGCTAGTTTATAGGTGCTTATTTAAGGCCATAGATGGACTTGACTAGTCTACATACTTTCCTCTCATTACCAGAAGCAACAAATCCCTCAGGCTGATCCATATAAATCTCTTCTTCAAGGTCACCATGAAGAAAAGCTGTCTTTACATCCATTTGATGGATGATAAGACCATGTAGAGGAGCCAATACAATAAGCATTCTGATTGTTGTCATTCGGACAACTGGAGAATATGTATCAAAATAATCAATGCCTTCCCTTTGCCTAAAGCCCTTAGCAACTAGCCTAGCCTTGTACTTATCTAGTGAGCCATCAGGGTTAGCTTCCTCTTGAAGATCCATTTACATCCTGTTGGATTTTTAACGCAGCGGGGGCATGGCAAAACACTTTTACACATATAAAATCCAAATAAAAGCATACAGATCATGAATAAAAATTTGAGGGATCGAATCTAACCTTTAAAAATAATTCGGAGACAACGATCAGAGATCCTTAGCAGTTGCTCCTCAAGTGTGAAGCACTCCACCGGTATCCACCAAGAAACCGATGTTAAGGAGGAGGAAGGAGGTGGAGAGAATTGGGTTTTCCAAACTTTTTGGGTTTTCGGGTTTCGATGGGGTTAGAATAAAATAGGGTCTATAATAGTGTATTTATAGGCAAAATTTTCAGCTGAAATTTTCCCATAAATATTATTATTATTATCCCATTTATTATTCTTATTAATAATTAAAACACCTTTTAATTATTAATCCTTTTTCTAAACACTTTAGAAATAATTCTCTCTCTTGATTTAATTTCCAAAAATTAAATCCTTTAATTAATAATATTAAGAACTTTTCTTAATTAATTTATAATCAATTAAATCTTATTTAATCAATTATTAAATTTGCCAATTAATTATTTATTTCACAAATAAATAATTATTAGCCATTATTAATTAATTCCTCCACCATTAAATCATTCTCTTTTTATGGTGTGACCCTGTAGGTTCAATATTAAGCCGGTAGTAGAAATAAATAATAATAAAACTATTTTATCATTATTTATATAAATTCTCTAATTTATTAAATATGATTAAGTAATTAATCACATTTATTCTACATCATGAGTGATGTTTCTCAACATATCGCGACTATCCGGATAATATGAATTCACTGCTTAGAATACCAAGAACCTGTCAGTGAATAGTTACCGTACAATAAACTCCTTCTACCCTACAATGTCCCGATTAAATACAAGGCATGGATCTCGTGTCAAGCCTATCTAATTCAATCACTTGCTTACCATTTACTATGCGTAGTTCTATGCAAATTAGAAACTCGTTTCTAATTTCATTCACTCTGGCCAGAGATTCCTGAACTAGCATAAGTGGATCAGCCTTTAACATTCGCTTTCTTCACTGGAAGGGGTAGATCCTTTATTGATCATACACTATCTTCATGTACAAATTCCTATACCCAGAAGAGCCCTAATAATTGTCCCTGGAGACTAAGAACTAAACCAAAGCATAGTTCAGTGTACACAAGATGACTATGATGACCTCAAGTCTAAGGATACTTGTACAACTATCACTATGTGAACAACTGCTGACACATGAGTGAACTCCATCAGTTGTTCAGCTGTGCGAGTCATGTTCAGTGAACTTATTCCATAATAAGCACCTACATACTAGCTATAGTGTCACCACACAAATGTCTATGAGAACAGACATCCTTCATAATGAAGCAAGCATAGTATGTACCGATCTCTGCGAATTATTAATTACCAGTTAGTAATCCTATGACCAGGAACTATTTAAGTTTAGAGTTGTCATCTTTTTAGGTCTCACTATTATGATCTCATCATAATCCATAAAAAGCTTTACTCTAAACTATGGTATATCTTATTTAAACCCTTAAATAGATAAAGCCCGTAATAAAAACAAAACAAGTCTTTATTAATATCAATAAAATCAAAACAGATTATATAAAAGTTATTCCTAAATCCTTATACATGATTGGACTTAGGACATATTCCTTTCAATCTCCCACTTGTACTAAAGCCAATCACTCTGGTATCTAATACCCATCTCATCTTTATGACGATCAAAGTGACTTTCAAAAAGTAGCTTTGTGAGTGGGTCTGCTATGTTGTTATGTGTGTCAACTCTAATTCAATACAATACAAGAAATGTTACTACGCTCCCACTAACCCTTTTGTAGACGTATGGTTCATCTTCGTTTTTGATAAAATCAAACTCTTTGATTGTCTCATCAAAATGAATGTTCCATCTTTCGAGAAGCCTGCTTTAAACCACATATGGTTCGCAGCAGCTTACATACTAGGTTTTCATTTCTCTTGGAAAGAAAACCATCTGGCTAATTGCCAGATCTCATAGTCGTAGTAAGCAGCATTCACAAGCAAAATCCGAACTGATTTTAACAGGGCTACATGTAAAAGGTTTTGTCAAAGTCAATCCATTGCCTTTGTTTGAATTCTTTTGCCACAAGCCTGGCCTTAAAGGTCTCCACCTGGCCATCTGCTCTAATCATTCTTTTGTATCCCGTATACATAGATTTCTTTCCGGATTTCATGGCACTATGCCATTTCTCTGAGTCAACACTACTCATAGCCTCATTGTAGGTCACAGGGCCGTCATCATCAATGATCGACAACTCATTGTCATTCTCAATGACAAGGCCATAATACCTCTCAGGTTGGGGAGACACTATCCCTGATCTATGAATGGGCTGTTCCACAAAGGTTGTTCAGTCAGAACAGGTGTTTCCACTTGATCTGTAGTAGTTTGTGCTTCTTGAACTTCATCAAGTTCAATTTTGCTCCCACTGTTTCCTTCAAGGATAAACTCCTTTTCCAAGAAGGTAGCATGTCTGGAGACAAACACCCGATGATCGGTGTAAAAGTAATACCCTAAAGTCTCTTTAGGATATCCCACAAAACCACATTTTACCGATCGATATTCCATCTTATCTGGGTCAACTTTCTTGACATAAGCTGGACATACCCAAATCTTAATGTGTTTAAGACTCGGTTTCCTTTCTTTCCATATCTCATACGAAGTTTGAGGAACAGATTTTGGAAGGCACCTTATTCAGTAAATATGCTGAGGTTTCCAATGCATAACCCCATAGGAATACTGGAAGATTTGCATAGCTCATCATGGACTGAACTATGTCTAACAAAGTTCGATATCTCCTTTCAGATACTAATCTGGAGGAGTCCACTGGGAGACTATACCATTTACTTTGAGATAATCCAGAAACTCTCCATTCAAGTATTCACCACCTCGATCTAATCGAAGAATTATAATATTATGTTTAGTTTGTTTCTCCACTTCATACTTATACTCTTTGAACTTTTCAAAGGCTTCAGACTTATGTTTCATCAAACACATATCCGAATCTAGATCTATTATCCATGAAAGTAATGAAGTATGAAAATCCACCCATGGCTTGCGTAGACATTGGTCCACATACATCTGTGTGTACCATTCCTAGCAAATTTGCAGCCCTCTCTCCATGTCTACTAAATGGAGACTGCAATGCCACTATAAAGTGAGATTTTCATCATCCCTTTTCTTTTATTAGTTTGTTCAATCTGAAATAAATTATGTCACATACATACAGACCATTATTTAAAGCACCACGTCCATAAAGAATATTATCTCTAAGAATAGAACATTCATTATTCTCAATAATAAATGAAAATCCAGCCAAGTCTAACATGGGAATAATATTCCCCACAATCGAGGGAACAAAATAACAATTATTTCAAACAATAGTCTTACCCGTAGGCATATGTAAATGAAATGATTCTACATCTTCAGCAGCAACTCTTGCTCCATTTCCATCAGTAGAATCACCTCCTCTTCCTCAAGAGTCCTACTTCTCCTTGGTCCCTGCAACAAATTGCAGATATGAGAACCACAGGCGGTATCTAATACCCAAGTAGAAATGACATATTCACTTCTATCATGAACATACCTGAATCAGAAGCGGTAGTCTCACTACCCTTCTTCTTCAATTCTGCAAGGTAAACCTTGCAGTTCCTCTTCCAGTGCCCCACCTTGTTACAGTGAAAGCAAACAACTTTGCTCTTGGGATCTTCAGCTTTTGGTGGAACCGGCATTTTCTCACCTACTTTCTTCTTCTTGGAAGGGTTCGTCTTCCTTTTCTTAGTATTGGAACCTTCACCAATTAGAAGAACAGAACTCTTCTTAGGGGGAAAATTCGATTCCGCAGTCTTCAACATGTTGTGGAGTTCAGGCAGGCTGACATCTAACTTATTCATGTGAAAGTTCACAACAAGCTGCGAGAACAAACTCGGAAGCGATTGCAAGACCAGGTCTTGGCTCAGCTCCCCATCCATGACAAAACCAAGTTGTCCAAGACGTTCAATCAAATTGATCATCTTAAGTATATGGTCATTCACAGATGATCCCTCAAACATCCTACAACCGAACAGCTCCTTCGATATCTCATATCGAGCTGTCCTCCCCGCCACATCATACAACTCTTCTAGATGCATGAGGATAGTATGAGCATCCATATGCTCATGTTGCTTCTGTAGCTCAATGTTCATGGAAGCTAGCATGATGCATTGAACAACATTTGCATCATCTATCCACTTACGATACACAACATGTTCATCATTATGTGCATCACTAGCAGGTTCAGTAGGCTTAGGTGAGTCAATCACGTATTCCAGCTTCTCAATCCTGAGAACAATTCTCAAGTTTCGAAGCCAGTCAGCATAATTAGGACCAGTCAATTTGTGAGCATCTAGTATGCTCTTGAGTGATAGCGCAGAAGACATAACGTACAAAGTAAATCTGTAAATGATAAACACATAACAACACTTAGCAAATATTCGATTTCATTTCAAAACACTATATGAATCGGGTCTTTATTCATAAGTGGCTCCCACTAGTTTTCCTAATTTATTCAACCCCCTACGTGAAAAATTAAGCATTCATAATGCTAGTGGGAATAGGGATCCTACATTCCATTACACGACCCCGGCTGTAGCACGAACCGCCATGTAATGTTAAATAGGCAGACAACTCTTGTCAATTACATCTCATGTTCTTCCCTAATCAAACTTTAGCCTCTTGAATAATTGAGTCTCGGCTGTAGCAGGATAAACTCAATATTCTAAGTCAAGTCTAACCCAACATTCCGTACAGTTGAATCAGTCCCCAAAGGCCCACGGCTGTAGCACGTACCGACCTTTAGATTCTTATTCAATGTATACATCTCTATGTAATAGACAAGTATTTCTTATTTCAAAATCAAAGCCCTCGGCTGTAGCACGAACCGACAATGATTCAAAAATAAGAACTACTTTCTACCATATTGGAAGGCTATGACCGACACAAGCCCGTTGTATCATTGGCCAATTACTACTTGATATTATTTAATTTTAGAGGGATTATATTACGTTACAATCATAATCATATTATAAAGAGATTCTTCCTTTTAAATTAAATATTTCAAATCAATAATCAATAATCAGACGATTCCCAGATCGGGTGGAGCATTGTCAAGAGGCGTCACTTAATAACCCTTTCTTACAGATAGAAATCTGTTGTTGACAGAATCATCCTTTCTCTCATCGAAAATTCATATTCAATTACGTGTTTCACAAACACAAGAATCTCATAATTGTATTTATAATATTATTATTAAGGTTATGAAACAATTTCACTATACTAGGTTGTCTAACAAACGCCTTATGTTCATTTAAGTTCACCTAAATCTATCATCGCATGATAAACTAAGCATATATCACATATATAAACATGAATAAACATCAAGGTAGGCATGTTACATCATCTAGCACATTAGTCTAAGCATTATACATCTCTATGTATCAAATGAAGCATTTAAAAGCAATTAAACAATAGTCAAAAACAGCTTTAAAACACTTCATGGAAATATAAACAGTTCAAATCTTTTATATAAACTAAAATTGATCACTCCATTAGATCCGTCTCGGAAAAACGAATCCAACGGTATATTGCACGCCTAAAACGGAGTTACGAAACTCCCAGAAAATCAATTTTAATATCAACAGACGGGCTGTAACGCATTACAGGAACGCGTTACAAGCCCTGTAACGCATTCTGGTGATGCGTTACACCCCTTTTAAGCCATTAAAGGGTGTAACGCATTTCGTGAATGCGCCACATGTGTGTAACGCATTCCCGGAATGCGTTACACCACTATATTTTTTTTTATTATTTTCAGCCGCCGCCTGGCTCGATTAGCGTGCTTGTCAGACTGTTCCTGTTCTGTGTCTTCCGTGCAGAATTCAAACAATAGCAGACAACAGCACAGTGGAATTACAAATATCAGAAGTATAATATATATATACTTACTTATAATTACATATATATATACTTATTTAATTACGAATTTTAATTGAAACAACTTCAAAAATTCATAATAAAAAATCTATACATCCTAAAATTATGAAAAAAATACCCAGACGATCTACAACACTTGTAAAACCCAGATCAACATTCAAAATTATTATGAGAAACGATTTCTCATCAGACAAAATTAATCCATGATATAACTTGTAAAAATCATAATTAATTCATACAAGCACATAAAATTCTGAAATTTTTACCACAGATCTATATGCATACAACCTATGCTCTGATACCATTGTTGGATTTTTAACACAGCGGGGGCATGGCAAAACACTTTTATACATATAAAATCCAAATAAAAGCATACAGATCATGAATAAAAATTCGAGGGATCGAATCTAACCTTTAAAAATAATTCGGAGACAACGATCAGAGATCCTTAGCAGTTGCTCCTCAAGTGTGAAGCACTCCACCGGTATCCACCAAGAAAATGATGTTAAGGAGGAGGAAGGAGGTGGAGAGAATTGGGTTTTCCAAACTTTTTGGGTTTTCGGGTTTCGATGGGGTTAGAATAAAATAGGGTCTATAATAGTGTATTTATAGGCAAAATTTTCAGCTGAAATTTTCCCATAAATATTATTATTATTATCCCATTTATTTTTCTTATTAATAATTAAAACACCTTTTAATTATTAATCCTTTTTCTAAACACTTTAGAAATAATTCTCTCTCCTGATTTAATTTCCAAAAAATTAAATCCTTTAATTAATAATATTAAGAACTTTTCTTAATTAATTTATAATCAATTAAATCTCATTTAATCAATTATTAAATTTGCCAATTAATTATTTATTTCACAAATAAATAATTATTAGCCATTATTAATTAATTCCTCCACCATTAAATCATTCTCTTTTTATGGTGTGACCCTGTAGGTTCAATATTAAGCCGGTAGTAGAAATAAATAATAATAAAACTATTTTATCATTATTTATATAAATTCTCTAATTTATTAAATATGATTAATTAATTAATCACATTTATTCTACATCGTGAGTGATGATTCTCAACATATCGCGACTATCCGGATAACATGAATTCACTGCTTAGAATATCAAGAACCTGTCAGTGAATAGTTACCGTACAATAAACTCCTTCTACCCTACAATGTCCCGATTAAATACAAGGCATGGATCTCGTGTCAAGCCTATCTAATTCAATCACTTGCTTACCATTTACTATGCGTAGTTCTATGCAAATTAGAAACTCCTTTCTAATTTCATTCACTCTGGCCAGAGATTCCTGAACTAGCATAAGTAGATCAGCCTTGAACATTCGCTTCCTTCACTGGAAGGGGTAGATCCTTTATTGATCATACACTATCTTCATGTACAAATTCCTATACCCAGAAGAGCCCTAATAATTGTCCCTGGAGACTAAGAACTAAACCAAAGCATAGTTCAGTGTACACAAGATGACTATGATGACCTCAAGTCTAAGGATACTTGTACAACTATCACTATGTGAACAACTGCTGACACGTGAGTGAACTCCATCAGTTGTTCAGCTGTGCGAGTCATGTTCAGTGAACTTATTCCATAATAAGCAGCTACATACTAGCTATAGTGTCACCACACAAATGTCTATGAGAACAGACATCCTTCATAATGAAGCAAGCATAGTATGTACCGATCTCTGTGGATTATTAATTACCAGTTAGTAATCCTATGACCAGGAACTATTTAAGTTTAGAGTTATCATCTTTTTAGGTCTCACTATTATGATCTCATCATAATCCATAAAAAGCTTTACTCTAAACTATGGTATATCTTATTTAAACACTTAAATAGATAAAGCCCGTAATAAAAACAAAACAAGTCTTTATTAATATCAATAATATCAAAACAAATTACATAAAAGTTATTCCTAAATCCTTATACACGATTGGACTTAGGACATATTCCTTTCAATCTCCCACTTGTACTAAAGCCAATCACTCTGGTATCTAATACCCATCTCATCTTTATGACGATCAAAGTGACTTTCAAAAAGTAGCTTTGTGAGTGGGTCTGCTATGTTGTTATGTGTGTCAACTCTAATTCAATACAATACAAGAAATGTTACCGCGCTCCCACTAACCCTTTTGTAGACACATGGTTCATCTTCGTTTTTGATAAAATCAAACTCTTTGATTGTCTCATCAAAATGAATGTTCCATCTTTCGAGAAGCCTACTTTAAACCACATATGGTTCGCAGCAGCTTACACACTAGGTTTTCATTTCTCTTGGAAAGAAAACCATCTGGCTAATTGCCAGATCTCATAGTCGTAGTAAGCAGCATTCGCAAGCAAAATTCGGACTGATTTTAACAGGGCTACATGTAAAAGGTTTCATCAAAGTCAATCCATTGCCTTTGTTTGAATTCTTTTGCCACAAGCCTGGCCTTAAAGGTCTCCACCTGGCCATCTGCTCTAATCATTCTTTTGTATCCCGTATACATAGATTTCTTTCCGGATTTCATGGCACTATGCCATTTCTCTGAGTCAACACTACTCATACCCTCATTATAGGTCACAGGGCCGTCATCATCAATGATCGACAACTCATTGTCATTCTCAATGACAAGGCCATAATACCTCTCAGGTTGGGGAGACACTCTCCCTGATCTATGAATGGGCTGTTCCACAAAGGTTGTTCAGTCAGAACAGGTGTTTCCACTTGATCTGTAGTAGTTTGTGTTTCTTGAACTTCATCAAGTTCAATTTTGCTCCCACTGTTTCCTTCAAGGATAAACTCCTTTTCCAAGAAGGTAGCATGTCTGGAGACAAACACCCGATGATCGGTGTAAAAGTAATACCCTAAAGTCTCTTTAGGATATCCCACAAAACCACATTTTACGGATCGATATTCCATCTTATTTGGGTCAACTTTCTTGACATAAGCTGGACATCCCCAAATCTTAACGTGTTTAAGACTCGGTTTCCTTTCTTTCCATATCTCATACGAAGTTTGAGGAACAGATTTTGGAAGGCACCTTATTCAGTAAATATGCTGAGGTTTCCAATGCATAACCCCATAGGAATACTGGAAGATTTGCATAGCTCATCATGGACCGAACTATGTCTAACAAAGTTCGATATCTCCTTTCAGATACTAATCTGGAGGAGTCCACTGGGAGACTATACCATTTACTTTGAGATAATCCAGAAACTCTCCATTCAAGTATTCACCACCTCGATCTAATCGAAGAATTATAATACTATGTTTGGTTTGTTTCTCCACTTCATACTTATACTCTTTGAACTTTTCAAAGGCTTCAGACTTATGTTTCATCAAACACATATCCGAATCTAGATCTATTATCCATGAAAGTAATGAAGTATGAAAATCCACCCATGGCTTGCGTAGACATTGGTCCACATACATCTGTGTGTACCATTCCTAGCAAATTTGCAGCCCTCTCTCCATGTCTACTAAATGGAGACTGCAATGCCACTATAAAATGAGATTTTCATCATCCCTTTTCTTTTATTAGTTTGTTCAATCTGAAATAAATTATGTCACATATATACAGACCATTATTTAAAGCACCACGTCCATAAAGAATATTATCTCTAAGAATAGAACATTCATTATTCTCAATAATAAATGAAAATCCATCCAAGTCTAACATGGGAATAATATTCCTCACAATCGAGGGAACAAAATAACAATTATTTCAAACAATAGTCTTGCCCGTAGGCATATGTAAATGAAATGATTCTACATCTTCAGCAGCAACTCTTGCTCCATTTCCATCAGTAGAATCACCTCCTCTTCCTCAAGAGTCCTACTTCTCCTTGGTCCCTACAACAAATTGCAGATATGAGAACCACAGGCGGTATCTAATACCCAAGTAGAAATGACATATTCACTTCTATCATGAACATACCTGAATCAGAAGCGGTAGTCTCACTACCCTTCTTCTTCAATTCTGCAAGGTAAACCTTGCAGTTCCTCTTCCAGTGCCCCACCTTGTTACAGTGAAAGCAAACAACTTTGCTCTTGGGGTCTTCAGCTTTTGGTGGAACCGGCATTTTCTCACCTACTTTCTTCTTCTTGGAAGGGTTCCTCTTCCTTTTCTTAGGATTGGAACCTTCACCAATTAGAAGAACAGAACTCTTCTTAGGGGAAAATTCGATTCCGCAGTCTTCAACATGTTGTGGAGTTCAGGCAGGCTGACATCCAACTTATTCATGTGAAAGTTCACAACAAACTGCGAGAACGAACTCAGAAGCGATTGCAAGACCAGGTCTTGGCTCAGCTCCCCATCCATGACAAAACCAAGTTGTCCAAGACGTTCAATCAAATTGATCATCTTAAGTACATGGTCATTCACAGATGATCCCTCAGACATCCTACAACCGAACAGCTCCTTCGATATCTCATATCGAGCTGTCCTCCCCGCCACATCAAACAACT
This sequence comes from Apium graveolens, assembly GCF_009905375.1. Taxonomy (NCBI): domain Eukaryota; kingdom Viridiplantae; phylum Streptophyta; class Magnoliopsida; order Apiales; family Apiaceae; genus Apium; species Apium graveolens. The sequence goes on along the minus strand of NC_133657.1, from coordinate 42,161,702 downwards.
CTTGTAGATGCATGAGGATAGTGTGAGCATCCATATGCTCATGTTGCTTCTGTAGCTCAATGTTCATGGAAGCTAGCATGATGCATTGAGCAACATTTGCATCATCTATCCACTTACGATACACAACATGTTCATCATTATGTGCATCACTAGCAGGTTCAGTAGGCTTAGGTGAGTCAATCACGTATTCCAGCTTCTCAATCCTGAGAACAATTCTCAAGTTTCGAAGCCAGTCAGCATAATTAGGACCAGTCAATTTGTGAGCATCTAGTATGCTCTTGAGTGATAGTGCAGAAGACATAACGTACAAAGTAAATCTGTAAATGATAAACACATAACAACACTTAGCAAATATTCGATTTCATTTCAAAACACTATATGAATCGGGTCTTTATTCATAAGTGGCTCCCACTAGTTTTCCTAATTTATTCAACCCCCTACGTGAAAAATTAAGCATTCATAATGCTAGTGGGAATAGGGATCCAACATTCCATTACACGACCCCGGCTGTAGCACGAACCGCCATGTAATGTTCAATAGGCAGACAACTCTTGTCAATTATATCTCATGTTCTTCCCTAATCAAACTTTAGCCTCTTGAATAATTGAGTCTCGGCTGTAGCAGGATAAACTCAATATTCTAAGTCAAGTCTAACCCAACATTCCGTACAGTTGAATCAGTCCCCAAAGGCCCACGGCTGTAGCACGTACCGACCTTTAGATTCTTATTCAATGTACACATCTCTATGTAATAGACAAGTATTTCTTATTTCGAAATCAAAGCCCTCGGCTGTAGCACGAACCGACAATGATTCAAAAATAAGAACTACTTTCTACCATATTGGAAGGCTATGACCGACAGAAGCCCGTTGTATCATTGGCCAATTACTACTTGATATTATTTAATTTTAGAGGGATTATATTACGTTACAATCATAATCATATTATAAAGAGATTCTTCCTTTTAAATTAAATATTTCAAATCAATAATCAATAATCAGACGATTCCCATATCGGGTGGAGCATTGTCAAGAGGCGTCACTTAATAACCCTTTCTTACAGATAGAAATTTGTTGTTGACAGAATCATCCTTTCTCTCATATCGAAAATTCATATTCAATTACGTGTTTCACAAACACAAGAATCTCATGATTGTATTATAATATTATTATTAAGGTTATGAAACAATTTCACTATACTAGGTTGTCTAACAAACGCCTTATGTTCATTTGAGTTCACCTAAATCTATCATCGCATGATAAACTAAGCATATATCACATATATAAACATGAATAAACATCAAGGTAAGCATGTTACATCATCTAGCACATTAGTCTAAGCATTATACATCTCTATGTATCATATGAAGCATTTAAAAGCAATTAAAAAATAGTCAAAAACAGCTTTAAAATACTTCATGGAAATATAAACAGTACAAAAATTTTATATAAACTAAAATTGATCACTCCATTAGATCTGTCTCGGAAAAACGAATCCAACGGTATATTGCACGCCTAAAACGGAGTTACGAAACTCCCAGAAAATCAATTTTAATATCAACAGACGGGCTGTAACGCATTACAGGAACGCGTTACAAGCCCTGTAACGCATTCTGGTGATGCGTTACACCCCTTTTAAGCCATTAAAGGGTGTAACGCATTCCGTGAATGCGCCACATGTGTGTAACACATTTCCGGAATGCGTTACACCCCTATATTTTTTTTTTCAGCCGCCGCCTGGCTCGATTAGCGTGCTTGTCAGACTGTTCCTGTTCTGTGTCTTCCGTGCAGAATTCAAACAATAGCAGACAACAGCACAGTGGAATTACAAATAGCAGAAGTATAATATATATATACTTACTTACAATTACATATATATATACTTATTTAATTACGAATTTTAATTGAAACAACTTCAAAAATTCATAATAAAAAATCTATACATCCTAAAATTATGAAAAAAATACCCAGACGATCTACAACACTTGTAGAACCCAGATCAACATTCAAAATTATTATGAGAAACGATTTCTCATCAGACAAAATAATCCATGATATAATTTGTAAAAATCTTAATTAATTCATACAAGCACATAAAATTCTGAAATTTTTATCACGGATCTATATGCATACAACCTATGCTCTAGTACCATTGTTGGATTTTTAACACAGCGGGGGAATGGCAAAACACTTTTACACATATAAAATCCAAATAAAAGCATACAGATCATGAATAAAAATTCGAGGGATCGAATCTAACCTTTAAAAATAATTCGGAGACAACGATCAGAGATCCTTAGCAGTTGCTCCTCCAGTGTTAAGCACTCCACCGGTATCCACCAAGAAAACGATGTTAAGGAGGAGGAAGGAGGTGGAGAGAATTGGGTTTTCCAAACTTTTTGGGTTTTCGGGTTTCGATGGGGTTAGAATAAAATAGGGTCTATAATAGTGTATTTATAGATAAAATTTTCAGCTGAAATTTTCCCATAAATATTATTATTATCCCATTTATTATTCTTATTAATAATTAAAACACCTTTTAATTATTAATCCTTTTTCTAAACACTTTAGAAATAATTCTCTCTCTTGATTTAATTTCCAAAAAATTAAATCCTTTAATTAATAATATTAAGAACTTTTCTTAATTAATTTATAATCAATTAAATCTCATTTAATCAATTATTAAATTTGCCAATTAATTATTTATTTCACAAATAAATAATTATTAGCCATTATTAATTAATTCCTCCACCATTAAATCATTCTCTTTTTATGGTGTGACCCTGTAGGTTCAATATTAAGCCGGTAGTAGAAATAAATAATAATAAAACTATTTTATCATTATTTATATAAATTCTCTAATTTATTAAATATGATTAATTAATTAATTACATTTATTCTACATCGTGAGTGATGATTCTCAACATATCGCGACTATCCGGATAATATGAATTCACTGCTTAGAATACCAAGAACCTGTCAGTGAATAGTTACCGTACAATAAACTCCTTCTACCCTACAATGTCCCGATTAAATACAAGGCATGGATCTCGTGTCAAGCCTATCTAATTCAATCACTTGCTTACCATTTACTATGCGTAGTTCTATGCAAATTAGAAACTCCTTTCTAATTTCATTCACTCTGGCCAGAGATTCCTGAACTAGCATAAGTGGATCAGCCTTGAACATTCGCTTCCTTCACTGGAAGGGGTAGATCCTTTATTGATCATACACTATCTTCGTGTACAAATTCCTATACCCAGAAGAGCCCTAATAATTGTCCCTGGAGACTAAGAACTAAACCAAAGCATAGTTCAGTGTACACAAGATGACTATGATGACCTCAAGTCTAAGGATACTTGTACAACTATCACTATGTGAACAACTGCTGACACGTGAGTGAACTCCATCAGTTGTTCAGTTGTGCGAGTCATGTTCAGTGAACTTATTCCATAATAAGCACCTACATACTAGCTATAGTGTCACCACACAAATGTCTATGAGAACAGACATCCTTCATAATGAAGCAACCATAGTATGTACCGATCTCTGCGGATTATTAATTACCAGTTAGTAATCCTATGACCAGGAACTATTTAAGTTTAGAGTTATCATCTTTTTAGGTCTCACTATTATGATCTCATCATAATCCATAAAAACCTTTACTCTAAACTATGGTATATCTTATTTAAACACTTAAATAGATAAAGCCCGTAAAAAAACAAAACAAGTCTTTATTAATATCAATGAAATCAAAACAGATTACATAAAAGTTATTCCTAAATCCTTATACATGATTGGACTTAGGACATATTCCTTTCACATCCAATATTAGAACACCCAGGAGGGAGATAAATTAACTCCCATATTCCGTTTGAAACAATTGAGTCAATTTCACTCTTTACAGCGCCTTTCCAATGCCTTGACTCCGAAGAATCCATGGCTTGACGGGAAGTTAAAGGCTCATCCTCGACATTGTAAGTGATAAAGTCACTTCCAAAGTCCTTGACTACCTTTGCACGCTTACTCCTTCAAGGTTCCTCTACTTCATTAGGAGTCGAGCTACTACTAGGATCCACCCCCACATTTGTCATCTTTTCCACATGATCAGGAATAGAAATCGATGTGTGAGTGGGATCATCCTCAGAAATACCCAAAGGTATACTAGTCTTCATTGGGAATACTTCCTCAAAGAAAGTTGCATCACGAAACTCAACTATCATATTCGCCATAATACCATCTATATCAGATTTTAATACTAAAAATCTCATAGCAGTTGTGGTTTCAAGATAGCCCAGAAAAATACAATCAACAGTTTTCGGACCCAGTTTCTTTCTCTTGTGTTCAGGGACAAGTAGCTTAGCAAGGCACCCCGCACACGAAGATAACTCAAACTTCTCCTACGTTTTCTCCTTAATTCATATGCTGTCTTGTCCATATGTTTCAAAGGGACTCTATTCAGAATATGGCAAGCCATATTCAGAGCCTCTCCCCACATGTACTTAGGCAACCCCGAATTAATCAGCATACAATTAATCTTGTCTTTAAAAGTTTTGTTCTTTCACTCTGCCACCCCATTAGACTCAAGTTTGTATGGTGGAGTAACCTCATGAACTATTCCATTGCTTGCACAAAATTCATTAAACAAGGTACTCATGTACTCACCACCTCTATCAGATCTAAAACGTTTAAGTACTTTGCCAGTTTGTGTTTTAACTTCATTTTTATACATAATGAATTTATCTAGTGCTTCATCCTTATGTTTAAGCAAATAAACATAACAATATCTACTACAATCATCTATAGAGGTAATAAAATATCTGTAGTGATCCCTAGTCAACACACCACCAAATTCACATATGTCTGAGTGCACTAAATCTAACAAGTCTGAATCCCTAACAACATTATGAAAAGGTTTCCTTGTTTGTTTAGCAGTTACACACACTTGACACTTAGATTTCTTATCAGTGGCGTACTTTGGAATCAACTCTAAATTCATCATATTCTTTAGAGCACCAAAATTTAAATGACCAAATTGTAAGTGCCACAAATCAAATGATTATACACAATTAACAGAAGGTGCAACACTATTACTAATAAAACTTCCCAAAACAGGCTCCACATTCCCAAAACAGGCTCCACATTTATTAAAAATAAACCATCAGACAAATAACCCTTGCCAAAGAATGTACCAGTATGTGTAATAACTGCTTTATTACATCTCAAAGAAAGTTCAAAGCTGTTCTTAACTAAACAACTTCCACTTATTATATTTCTATGAATGGAGGGAATATGATGCACTCTAGTCAAAGATAGAATACGCCTAGAAGCAAACTTCAGGTCCACATTTTCTGTTCCAACCACTTGTGCAACACTCGCATTCCCCATCGTTACTGTCACTCCATGACTCTGTTCATAAGATACAAACAAGCTAATATCAGCACAAATATGTACATTAGCTCTAGTATCAATCAACCACTCATGTGACAGATAAATGGAAAGTAGTACAGGGTTGTAAGTAACATACCCGTCATCGGTTCCAGAGGCAACAACCTCACCAATGACCATGTTAGCAACTGGCCCACTCGTGATTCCAAGTCCAAGCATAGTATTTGCTTGAGCTACCACTCTAGCTTTCTTACTTGGACAGTCCTTACTCCAATGACCAACCTGTCCACAAGACCAACAAAGTTTGTTCGCCTTTGGTTTCTTAGCCTTGTTCTTGTCAGGTTTAGTGTTAGCCTTCTTAGTGACTAACTTTCTTTTCTGTCCTACATTCACTACATTCACCTTCGAGCTCCCATGTTCCACAGACAACACATGTCCCTGTTTGGACTTGTGCTGCTCTTGCACAGAGATGTCTAACATCAAGTTAGTCCAAGTGATCTCTCCTTTTGGTCTTTTCAGGGAAAGAGCAAACTCTTCCCAAGGCTTAGGGAGCTTTTCAATCACATACATCACTCGAAACTTCTCAGGCAAGACCATATCAGACTCACCCAAAGCATGAACCAACATCTCAAACTCATGAACCTGTTTAGTCATGGATTTCCCATCCACCAACTTAAAATAAAGAAACCTAGCCACATAATACTTCTCAAGACCTTAAGAATCAGTATTATGGGTTTGGTCCAACTTATCCTATAAGACTTTAGCAGTATAGGAATCTGATGAATAAATATCGAATAAGGTGTTCTCCAAGGCTGCCAAAATGGCTGCCCTAGCCACCCCATCCTTCTCAGCCCATAAAGCATAAGCCTTAACAAATTCAGCCTTCTCTTGATCCAACACAGGAGGATCATACTATACCACTGGCCATAGACACTTAACCGTTAACCAGAGCTTCATCTTTTTCTGCCAACGCGAAAAAGAAACTCCACCACTAAATTTATCAGGCATACCCGATAAATCAATTGGCTGGGGAAAACAGTACGTAGTCCAATCAATGGAAACAGTACCACCAGAACGAGAACCAGCCTCAACAGTATTAGGAACATCACTAGTTTCATTAACCATCTTGCTAATTAACTATATATATAACTATAATCTCTTCAAGGTTGTTGGGTATAATTCTAACTACACAGCAACAATTGGAAGTTATATATATACAATAACAAGAACAAGGCAAATAACCAAATAACCAACTAACGAAATAAAACACGAAGGCAATAACAAACTATAAAGACTGTAATTGACAAAGAAAGTAAAGAAAACTTATCTCTTATCGCTTTCCAAATTCTGATAAGAAGAATAACACAACAGCTGAGTCGCCAAACCCTTCAAGAGGACTTGACTGTTCTTGAAGAGATTATTGCCCCCACTTAAGCTGTGATGGAATGCAACAATATCGCTTCCAGGATAAAACAGCAACAGATCAATCTAGCCACAAAACCAACAATGATCAACAGCGACTCACACCTCAGTTTTCCCAAAAACCTATGTAACTCATATATGTTTGCGAGGTAGGCACCGAGACTTGTGTCTTATTTATCTCAAGTGTACCTCTCAATATATAGGCATCTCAAGTTACTCTTCTTCAATTTTACTCGATGTGGTACACCAAGTAACAAAACAGAAAAAGTAAACAAAATGGGTTTTCCTTATTATTTATATTATATCCTGATTAATTAATATTAATATTACAAAATATATTCAGAGTATGATTAAAATAATCCTTACTCGATATATTTTATATTAATAATTAAATAATCAATATAAATTATTATACTTGTAATAGAAAAGAAAAAATATAAGAGTTCCCACTAGCACTAGGCCATACAAGCATTCCACTTATGCTAGTAGTTGTAAATAACACTAACACAAGATGCTATATAAACTCAATATCTTTCTTTTACAATATCAATGTGGGACAAAATCCCCATAACCCATTTCAAACAAGCAACTTTGTCGCAATATATTCATGGATTCCACTAAGAAAATGCCTTGGATCTAAATATGAAATGTCAAGGAACAACCTCCAAGTGTTAGCTTCCGGAAATCATATCAAGAACATATATAAAATATGCCTCAAACTTTCCATTTTCTAACAGATAACATGTATACAAAATTCCATGATTGTTATGTATGCGATTTTGTATATTGTATATGTTGTTATGTTTATATATGTTTTGAATATATAATATTCATGAGAGTTGTATAATCATATGATGATTATATAATATGTATATATACTGATATATACATGTTCTGTGTTTATTTTTATTATATGAATCGTATTTGATACGATTCTGAATCGGATGTAGTGAATTTGCTGAACTCTGGGTCTGGTGTCATATTTTGGCAAACAAATACAGGATTTCATATGCAATTGAGCGTCTGAACGAAAATGATAGCTTTAGCTATCATCGACTGATCCTTAAGGTGTTTGATGTTGTTAAGGCCCTGTAATCTGCGATTTACTCTTATCAGATTTAATTTCGAATTTTTGTATTTTTTCCATATTTGGTTTTTATGATTAGATCATGATAGGTATGATATGTTAAGATCAAATTATGTTTTCTAACATGTTCTTATGTGTTAATTGAGCATGGTTGATGATTATGGATTATGATCTTAGGTTAATGATTTTGGTATTTTAAATACGGCTTGCATGTCGTTCGATCTTGTAATTATTAAATCTCAAATGTAACTTGAGTTTTTCTTGTAAGTTCATTAGTTTCATATTTCATTCTCGTAATGTATATGAAGACATCAAAATTTGAAGATCAAGGAAATGTAATCTCACATGGAGGCCATCCAAGGAAGCAATACAAGAAAGAAGACATGTAATAGTTAGCTTGTATTTATTTTTCATCTTAGATTGATCTAGATCTTTGTCATTAGCTTGATGAAGATCACATAGGATAAAGACATAACCAACCACATTTATTTATTGCACTTTACATATATATGCACATATGATGAATGTATGTGTAGAGTAGTTTATAAAGATGTATTCTTAATTAGATTAAGGATGTATATATTAGATACGACACTCATGCCATGCCTTGCTGCTATCTGAAAATCAACACTACAAGATAAGAATCTCGAATCACAACACGAACCATGCTGAAACTTTTTGTACAGTCGCACCCAACCTCTCGATATCCTATCTTTCTATTACTTATTCCTATTCCTAACCTTCTACCAATCCCGACATACTAGGATTATTTCAGTGACTTATAACCTGTAACTCTGATACCAAACCTGTGACACCCTCCAAATCTGGGTCAAAAGTTTGGGGTTCACACCACACACACACACACAATATATAATCCTTTTTAAGAAATAAAATATGCAATGACCACGAATCGCAACAGGTTAAAGTATGAACACAAGACACAACCTCAATTACATTACAACGAACCAAATACCAACTAGTTTTACTTACATCTGATTAACAAACATTCTTACAAACTTTTAAAACTCAAAACTGAAGGAATAAGGCTTACGGTTCAAATATCAAATGATGTGATCAAGGTTTAGGATTAAGAAATTCAAAGCACTTGGAATATAAAATAAGAAAAATTCAAAATACTTGCATTATATCTCAAGAAAGGTTCAAAACATTTGCCTTATCTCGATTGACTTTAACTTCACTTGCACTCGTCTATCGTTCTATTCACATACCATTTACTTTCCATTTCTATGCCTCACTTCTTCTGCTAGACATCACAAGTATCTATCAATACTCATTCTTATCTTATTTTAATTGTCACATAGACGTTACAAGATTCTATCTACCCTTCGTTTCACCCAAATTCGATGTACGGATTGAAAGTTATAACTAAAACCGTCAAACAATGAACACATAGTGTTAGGAGCAATTGATGATATCAAACATATACTATCAGAAGTTCACTTCAGAACTTATATATCAACGGATGATGATGATGTCAATGGATGATGATATCGATGGATAATGATATTAACGGGTGATGATGTCAACGGATAATAAAATCAGTTTTTGTCATATTAGTTGATCTTCAATGAGGAAAAGGAAACAGGAACTCAAGGCGGTGCAGGACTTCATCTCAGAAGCAATTTTATAGATTTCCTTGTTGGTGATAGAATAAGATTTTTTATACATTGTGTAGTTGTGCTCTGTATAAAGCATAGATAGGTTCATGATATATGCATTACGATATTGTTATAACTTTCGCATAACCTAGAAGCTCTCAAGGATAATTGTTCATCCTTTCGAGATAGTACGTTTGTAATAAGTTTTTATTAGTTAATATAAAAACTGTTGATTCTGTTGAAGCTTTGTCAAATAGATTGTATTAGCTGTATTCACCCCCCCCCCCCCTCTACAGTTAATTAAGGGCCTAACAATTGGTACCAGAGCTCGCTGTTAACGTAAAAACAGTTTAAGATATGAAAATAAATCTAGAATGGGAGACAAAGAAGAAGAGACACAGAATCCGAAACCACTACCCCTAGCTACATCACAGATAAGAAGCTGCATGAGTAGGTATGAAGCAATCAAGGTGCCTATCCTGAAGATACATGAATATCCAATATGGAAAGTCAGGATGACCATGTGCTTGGAAGCCACAGATCCTGAATACCTAAGCAGGATCTATACCCTTTTGCTTTTGTTGAAGCGTTTTCACGCTTGTACTACCAAACTTTGGGATATATATATTCCTTTCCTTTTTAAGCATTGTCATTTACATTACTGCACCTGTTTTATCTTACTTTATTTACTGCACCAGTTATAAACTTTTGTGATAACATATACCCTTTTCCCTTGATTGATTACATTCTGTAAAGAAGCATGCAATTTACTTAGTTCAATGATTGATAATGTTTTCAAAAAGAGATAATTCTATTTTATAAAACCTTTTTGTCAAAAAGTATTTGATTTAAAGGCTAAATAAGTTGTTTGATTATTTACAAAAGATGCCTCCATGAAAAAGCACCCGTTCTACCACCCAGAACGAAGAAACTAATAATAACAACTAAGATAACAATAACCAGAATGCAAATCCAGGTCCTATAGACCCAACGGTAGCCCAGATGCTTCAGATCTTGGCTCAACAAACAATTGACCTGACTCAACAACAACAGAGATAGGCCAATCCCGAGGTAACTTTAAGACTTTTCAGGCAGTGAATCCACCGGAGTTCAAGGGTTCTTTGGATCCAATTGAATCAAGAGTTTGGTTAAAGGAGATTGAGAAGTCATTTGCTTTAGTTAAGGTGATAGAGGAACAAAAAACAGAATTTACGAGTTACTATCTGAAGAATGAGGCCACCTATTGGTGTGAAATAGTTAAGACATTAGAAGGTACAGATGTTATTGCTTAGTCATTGGGAATCAGCCAAACCAGCAAAGGCTAGCTTTACCTGAATTCTAGGTATGCGGAGTGAAACATGGAGGAGTTTGCAATAAGTTGAATGTGGTATATTACAGATGCAACCAGAAGGGGCACTATTCAAGGGAGTGCCAGAATCTACCAGCCAGAGAGCAAGCCAATAAGGATCAATCTACCAGGAATTAAGCAGGCAAGGTTCCAGCAATTGGGTTTACATGTTTCAAGTGTGGAAAGCTAGGACATATAGCAAGGGATTGTAAGATACCAGTTCTAGTCAATAATATGTTGAGAATCATGGGATCTACACCAATAGTGATTGAGCCTCCGAGAGCTAGAGTTTATGATATGTCAGTGAAGGATGCTATTCAGGATACAGATGTTGTGGCAGGTACGCTTACTATTAATTCTTTATGTACTAAAGTGTTAGTAGATTTGAAAGCAACTCGATCATTTATTTCTCAAGATTTTGCTGATAAGTTGAATTATTAAATGAGATTATGACGGTAGAATTAGCAAACCAAGAGCGTGTATCTGTTAACCAAGTGTGTACAGACTGTGAGATTGAGATTTCTGGAAATAAATTTCGTGCTAATTTGATACCATTTAAGTTAGGTGAATTTGATGTTATTCTAGGAATGGACTGGCTATCTAAACATGATGCTCAGATAGACTGTCGTAACAAGAAGGTAATTTTGAAGACTCCGGATGAGAAAGAGGTGACGTTTAGAGGTCCAAGGCAAGCAAAAAAGTCCTTAACAATGATTCAAGCTAAAAAGTTACCGTGACAAGGGTGCGAGCATTATATTGCTTATGTGGTAGATAGAAGTCAGGAGCCAGCAAAACTTGAAGATATTCCAGTAGTCAAGGAGTTTACAGACGTGTTTCCAGAAGAGATAACAGGACTTCCTCAAGATAGAGAAATTGAGTCTGCGATCGACTTAGCACCGGGAACGAAACTTGTATCCAAGGCCCCATACAGAATGGCACCTGTTGAAATGAAGGAATTGGCAAAGCAATTGCAAGAGTTATTGGCGAAAGGAGTAATTAGACCCAGTGTGTCCCCATGGGGTGCACCTGTGTTATTTTTCAAGAAGAAGCATGGAAGCATGAGATTATGTATTGACTATCGGGAGCTCAACAAGCTTACTATCAAGAACAAGTATCCGTTACCTCGAATAGATGATTTGTTTGATTAACTGAAAGGAGCAAAGTATTTTTCCAAGATTGATTTGAGATACGGGTATCACCAACTGAAAATTAAACCTGAAGACGTACCGAAGACAACTTTCAGAACAAGGTACGATCATTATGAATTCCTAATAATGTCTTTTAGATTGACCAATTCCCCAGTAGCATTTATAGATTTGATGAACAAATTTTTTATGGAATATTTGGACAAGTTTGTAATTGTTTTTATAGATATTTTGATTTACTCAAAGTCTACGGAAGACCATGTGAATAGCTTTGGGCATTTTGAGAAAGGAGAAGTTGTATGCTAAGTTTTCAAAATGTGAGTTTGGTTATAGGAAGTTCAATTTCTAGGACATATAGTCAGTAACAAAGGGATCAAAGTAGTCCTAGTGAAGATTGAAGCTATTATGAATTGGGGGAGGCCAAAAACACCAATAAAAGTGAGAAGTTTCTTAGGATTGACAGGATATTATCGAAGATTTGTTCAAGATTTCTCGAAGATTGTGACACCTATGACAAAGCTTACCAGGAAAAATGAGAAGCTTATATGGAACAAGAAATATGAAGAAAGTTTTCAGGAGTTGAAGAAGAGATTGATCACGGCACCTGTTTTGTCACTTCCAGACGATCAAGGAGAGTTTGTAATCTATAGTGATGCTTCTCATATGGGATTAGGTTGTGTTTTGCTGCAGCACAATAAGGTTATTGCATATGCGTCTAGACAACTAAAACCTCATGAGCAGAAGTATCCTACTCATGACTTGGAACTAGAAGCAATAGTATTAGCCCTTAAGATGTGGAGACATTATCTATATGGAGAAAGATGTGAGATTTATACGGACCATAAGAGTTTGAAATACATATTCACACAGAAGGAACTTAATATGAGACAACAAAGATGGTTGGAGTTAATCAAGGACTATGACTGTACGATTAACTATCAACCAGGAAAAGCAAATGTAGTGGCAGACGGTTTATGCAGAAAGGAGAGATTGAATGTATTAACTGTACCAGAAGAGTTATATAGGAATTTCAGAAGTTAGAATTGGAATTCAGGATTTGTAAGCTAACTGAAGCAAATATGTATACTATGACCTTTCAGCCAGAGTTGTTAGAGAAGATAAAGAAAAGTCAAAAAGAGATAATGGATCAGGATATCAATCGTTTGGTAGGAGAGGAGTTATGCACTCAGAAAGATGATTAAGGTATTCTCAGATTTTCTTCCAGAATTTGGATTCCACCAGTGACAGCGTTAAAGAATGAAATTCTACATGAAGCTCACAATTTTAGTATTCAATCCATCCAGGGAGTACCAAGATGTACAGAGATTTAAAAGAGAACTATTGGTGGCCAGATATAAAAAGAGAGATTGAGGAATGGGTTAGCAAATGTTATACATGTCAAAGAGTTAAAGCGGAGCATCAGAGACCAAGTGGATTATTGCAATTGTTAGAGATTCCAGAGTGGAAGTGTGAAGCACATTTTTATAGATTTTATAGTCGTACTACCAAGGATGAAAGCAAACCACAACATTTTTTGGGTTATAGTGGACAGACTAACCAATTCAGCTCATTTTCTGCCTATTAATGAAAGATTTGCATGGGACAAGTTGGTTTACATGTATTTGAAAGAGATAGTAGTTCGTCATGGAGTTTGAAAACGGAGATTTAGTGTTGTTAAAAGTTTCACCGTGGAAGGGATTGTCTAGATTCATAAAGAAGGGAAAGCTGAGTCCTAGATACGTTGGATCTTTTGAAATTTTGAAGCGTGTCGGCAAAGTAGCATACGAATTGGCGTTACCCCCACATATGGAGCATATTCATAATGTCTTTCACGTATCAATGCTTAATAAGTACAATCCAGATTCTAGGCATGTGATAGAGTATGAGCTGATAGAACTTCAGACAGATTTATGGTATGTTGAGAATCTGATAAAGATTCTAGAGGGAAGAAAGAAAGTGATAAGAAGCAAAGTTGTAAATTTAGTAAGAGTATTGTGGAGAAACTTAAAGGTTGAAGAGCCAACATGGGAGTTAGAAAGTGATATTCGTGAAAAGTATCCTCAATTGTTTACTTAGGAGATTCTGAGGACAGAATCCTTTTAAGGGGGGAAGGATGTAATATCCGGGAAATAACGTGTAATTATTTTTGTGAATAAATAAATATATGTGATTACTATATGAATTTTGGTGAATTATCTTTTAATTCGTGTCTGTGTTTGAGTGTTTATATGTGGTAAAATTTGAGAATTTTAATTTTTATATATCTAAAATAAAGTATAGAATATTTTGGTATTTTTCTATTAATTTATAGGTTGTTATTTGATTTTGTAAAGGATTTATAGATTTAATAAATTATTTTCAGATTTATTTTAAATTATTTTGAATAATCGGGAATCGTCCAACTTTAATCGTTTTTACGTTTTTACAACCCGGAAGTCTCGGAAAAACTCCTTTCTAACCTAATTTGATTATTCCGAGCATTTTCCATGTTTTAACTTTTTTGATTCGGAGTAAGGTTTTACTCGTACAATTCGCGGTACGAATTTTACGATACTATTTTCGTTTCGGTAAACCGATAAAACCCGTATTTTCGAGAAATGGGATACTTTGATTAAATTATTATATTATCTTCTCGTAATTCGTGTAACCAAAGCTCTGAGACCAAGACTGTATTTGCAAAAAGCCCGGTTTTAATAATTATCCTAAAATCGGTACCGAATTGGATCAGTTTTATTAATACTTAGCGATTAATTATTTTATTTTTATATCCGATATGATCCAACGGGGTACCAATATTCCACAAATATAAATAGCCAATACAGTATCTTATTTTGTACAGATAATTATAAACAAACAGTAAAATTATATAATTTTCAGAGAAAAATCCTATATCGTGTTCTTCTTAATCAAACAGAGATTTGAAGGCGTTATCGAAGTCGGATTTTTATGTTCAAGTTACCAAAATGAAGGTCTCGGGGCGTAGAATCAGATTCCATAACTTATTTCAATGCAGAATCATCTAATATTTTCTATAATTTTATCTATTTTTGAATTAATTATGATTAAATTTTGAATTTTTCATTTTGATGTTATTTGTATGATTTGAGGCTTGCATGTTGTAGATAATTGAATCCTGATCATTTTGGTATATCATATGCTTGATTTGGAGTTCAATAACATGTTCAAATTTGTGTTTGATTCTCGAATTTACGAATTAAGGTTTATAGAACTTTGAATGTTCTTGACTAAGGTTTGGGTGTTTTTAACCCAAGGATTATTATTTTAATTAGTTTATTCCATTGAATAGATCGTTCAAAAAGGAATTGAATGATATATGTGTGATAAACAGAGGGTAGATGGAATGGCGTCGCCGGAGAACGCTGCTAGGCGGCGGCGGCGGAAAATTTTAGTTACTTTTCCACGAGATTCATCAAGTGTTTGAAAGAATAAATAGCATGGTTGTGTTTCTGGATAATCAAACAATAATCCCCGTGATTTTGGTGTATTTATAGTGGTTTTCCGGCCGCCGAAAAAGATCCATGGCTGTGGCCACGGAGTCCGGCCGGCGGGAGTGGTCGGGGAAGACGGCCAGGGTGGCAAATTACAGTTTGGCCTTTGGAAGTCTCCCTTATTTACAAAACATATATTTCGATTTTAAAAACATACAAATTTAGTATTTTTGTTTCTAAAATTTTTAAAAATTATATTTGTATTTATTTTAATTTCAGAAAATGATTTTTGTTATTTAGAAATTTTAAAAATTATTATTTTTAATTCCAAAATTTATTTTTAATTCAAAATTAATCTGAAATATTTAGTTAATTAATTTTAGTTAATAATTAATTATTTAATTGGTCAATTAATTTAAATATTAATTTATTAATTGATTTAATTAGTTATCAATTAATTTTAATTGATTATTTAATTAGATTTAATTATTTCTTTTGATTTAAAAATCCTAAAAAATAGTTTCGAGTTTTAAAATATTATTTTAAATTAGGTTCAAGGCTCGATAATTAGTATTAAATAATTTTAAAGTCGAATTCAGGTATTCAAACCCTGTTGTTTATTAATAAAATGATTTTGTATTCGTTTAAATTCTGAAAAATGTTCAAAAATGTATATAAATACTAGAAAAAATATTTTAAACCCGAACCTTCTTCGAAAATTATAATTATCAAATATCTTATGTGCTATGTGCTATATGTGATCTGATTATTGTGTGATATGTTTATGTGCTCATTGTTTGACGGTTTTAGTTATAACTTACAATCCGTATATCGGATTTGGATGAAACAAAGTGTAGATAGAAGCTTGTAACATCTATGTGATGATTAGAATAAGATGAGAATGAGTATTGAGTGAAACATATGATACCTAGCAAAAGAAGCGAGGCATAGAAAAGGAAAGCAAGTGGTCTGTGAATAGAATTGATAGACGACTGCAAGTGAAGTAAAAGTCAATCGAGATAAGGCAAGTGTTACGAACCTTTCTTGAGATATAATGCATGTATTTTAAAATAGTTCTTATTTTAGATTCAAAGTGCTTTGAATTTCTTAATCCTAAACCCTGATCACATCATTTGATATTTGAACCGTAAGCCTTATTCCTTGTAAACCATTAATTATTGAATACCTAGATGTTAAACCACATACATCTGATACTACTACAAAAATACATATACACCATGTACCAGTTCCTGAAATGAATTTGCTTAACATTCAAACACTTATACTTTCTGCAATACCTTGTAACATCAGAGAACCAATTCTTGTATAATCATAAACCATTATTTTTCCATTATCTGGTTCTTATACCGGCTTGAAGTCAGACTTCATACATACCTTGTTATATCTTTATGGTACTCATGAATTCCTTTATGCTTTGTAACGAATATTTTATCAGTATTTTTTATGATTCTATTTATTGAATTACATTGCTTATCATATTGAATTGTTGAAGAATTATATAGTTTTCTATATGTGGACCAGATTCGTGGTCAGACAAGATTGGTGGTCATATTAAGACAATGTGTACCTTGGATCCCTTATATAGAGCAAAGCTGTGTGCCTTGCTCGGGGTTAGTACGTGACTGATCAGCATCCTAACCTTGGTTTTTAAAATTAAAAGTGAATATCCAATTCTAATAATTGCTTGATAAGAAACTTGATTCTTTAAATCATTTCATTTGATCATTGTTTAATCTCAGTATTTATCATTGTGACTTGATGAGCTAGTTAACTCACTCTTGCGAAACTATTTATGTTCTTTTCCAGTTAAGAAGGAAATTGTTGGTAGCGAGGATCCCCAGTCCAGTGTGCGATCTAGGATTCCAGGTTTAGATGGAATAAGCTAGCATGAGACTTTTGCTTTAGTTTTGAGTTTTAAAAGTTTTTAAGAATGTTTGTTAATCAGATGTAAGTGAAACTAGTTAGGATTTGGTACGTGTCGTAATGTAATTGAGGTTGTGACTTGTGCTCATACTTTAATCTGTTATGATCTGTGGTTGTGTAAGTTAGGGTCATTGCATATTTTATTTCATAAAAAGGGTTATATATTGTGTGTGTGTGTGTGTGTTGTGAACCCCAAACTTCTGACCCGGGTTTGGAGGGCATCACAAAAGAGGCCCATGTGAATGAGTTGCAAAGGTGCACTTATAGAATTCACAGCTTTGCTCTTATGACTTGATCTCTTCATTTTTCCTTTTTGAAAAGCCTCAAAAACTTTATTTTGAGCAAACTCCAAGTTTGGCATGTATCTCACTAACTCCTTTTTCACCAGGATATTGATTGCCTTGTAATTCAGGTGAGGGAGCTTTTCGTGCCATAGCTTGCTTTGCTCAACAGTTGCCTGGTGTAGAAGTGGCATATTCCATCCTTATTTGCTGAGTATAAATATGCAACAAACAAGCTTTCCTTTCTTGCTCCTTTCAAAGCAACTTCACCAGTCTTTTTGCTGATAATTGAGCATTATATTTTGTCAAATGAAACATTGAATCCTTTATCTGTGAATTGACTAACACTCAGGGAATTTACCTCAAGACCAGCTACTAGTGTTATATCTTCAATGACAATATTTTCAAAAACCAACTTGACATATCCCATTGTAAATCCTTTTCTGTTGTCTCCAAAAATAACCAATGGGCTAGTCATCTCCTCAAATTATGATAGCAGGGCCTTATCACCTGTCATATGCCCGGAACATCCACTGTCTATGATCCATATGACCTTCTTCACTTTGCCCTGCACACAATGAGGATAAGTGTGTTTAGCTACCCAAGCAGTGTTGGGTACTTTCTTCTTGTTAACAGAATTTGCAGAAGTAGAATATGATGATTTAGAAAGAACAGTGTTCAAATTTTGATTAGCAATTCCCTTCTCAGTTGTAGACTCAATTCTTGTATCTTTGAGATTTACTCTCAGTCGATGGCAGCTTGTCATTACTTTCATATTGTAAGGAATGCAATCAAATTTGTCGCAGAAGGAATAGGGATCTTCAGCCTTTGCTTCATTGTATCTGCAGGCTCCCACTTTTGGCTCACTACCAGCCTTTTTGCAAAGGTGAGTTATGTGATTTATAAAGCCACACTTCAGACATTGTTTCATGGGAGCCTCTGCAACAAATGTAAAGTTATTGCTTTTGTTCACTCCAATTTTCCCATTCATATTCCTCTTTTTCCTTCCTGCATTCTCAATCTTGATTTTTTTGATTGGCTTCTTAGAAACTTGATCTATCATGGGCTTCTTTTCAGTTTTCAGTTTTTGGCTTCCAGTTGTTGCTGTTAGAAGACTGTCCCTTGTTCTCGAAAAACCTAGGCTTCTTGACTCTAATGTTTGAGAATTTTCTATCCAAGTAAGCCATGGATTGGTCCATTTCATCTAGCTCATCCAAGGTATAAAACTCATCTTCCTTCCGCTCCAAAATAACTTGCTTCTGAGGTTCTTTATTCTTTTGTTCTACAGCTTGAATAAATGGAACTTGAGCATCTTGTTCATCTTTACTTGCTTCACTGTCATTAACAACTAAGGCACTGGAATTATCATAACATGTCCATGGTTTGCCTTTAATGACTTTCTTTGCAACATTTTAAGTTCATAAGTTTTCAAGATCCTATATAAAACTTCTAGAGTTATTATTCTCAAATCTCTTCCTTCTCTAATAGCTGATATTTTCTGTTCAAGGTGGTCAGGAAGAGCTAGCAAGAACTTTAGGTTATTCTCCTCATCTTCATAATACTTATCATTAAGCTGCAAGTCATTTATCAATTTATTAAACCTTTTAAAAACTTCAGTAATTCCTTCTTTGGGCTTTGTCATGAATCCCTCATACCGAGACACCAGTATCCTGTTAGGAAAAAAACACTCACTAATAATACACAGAAGTATACGTGTTCGCAAGTAATATAGAATTCTTTCTAGTTCGTTCCCACAGAGACTCTTTTGGTTAACTTAAGATTTATGCGCTTATGCAACAACGATATGGTTATTATTCAATGCTAAGACGAATAACAAATTGGTTTTGTTTATAACTAAGATATTAACTAACATGCAATTAACTAAGAGAATAAAGATTGATTTACTATATGAGACAAACATGGGATTCTAACTTCATTAAATACTTCATTCAAAGTCCTTGTTCCTAACCTTAGTATGTAATGGTGGTGACAACTAATCAGATAACACGAAACTCATAAACGCCAACTTTCGTTGCACGAATACCATACTACCAGACATTCAAAAAAGAGATAGAAGCTGAATATATATACACCAAGTATGTTGAGACCCTATATGTCTATAGAATTTGACAATACAAAGGTTTAATGCGCAAGTTATCTATCATGATTACATAGGGCAAGTAAGATGGTTAAAATTACCTACGAATCATGCATAACAAATATATGAACCTATACTAGTATGGAAAGTTCTAAACCTCTAAATTCATTGCCGCTTCATTAGAGATTAACACGTTATCTTATATGTTTGTAACGCACATAAGACGAATAAGAACAACCAATGTGACGGCCTCAACTCCGGGGTCAAGAGTTGATGTCACTAAACACAATAATCCACAATATAAACTACACAATTATTATTAATATTAAACTAACACGACCCCCAAAACCAAGATCTGATCCAGGTTCAAGTATAATTCAAGTTACTCATTATTACAAACCATTTATTCAAAAAGTCTGACACACTATACTTATTCAGCAACTCATCAGATCGTACAAGGTCTAATACTAACTACCTCTGAGGAGCCAGGTCTAGAAGGTGCTGAGACACGGTTCTGCCAAGGTCTGAGTGGTCTTCTAGACATCTGCGATATATATATATACACACATATATATATAATAGGTTGCAAGGGTGAGCATAATCGCTCAGCAGTACCAACATATGAATATCAAGATAAAAACAGTAATTTAAACAGTTATAGGAACATAACTATTAATCAACATGAAATCCGAGATCTTCAAATCATTTTGAACAACAGTAAATAAAGAAAACTGATGTAACTGGATATCACTGACTAGCATTGTCATTATAGAACAAACGTAGTTGTGTGCTGTGTAAGTACCAGAGTCCAATTCTAGCATGATATTCACATTTATTAATCAACTGTATCAATCACTTATTACCTTAAGAGAATCACAAAGCCAAATCAGATACGTAACGGATATTTGAAGATAATTGATCATGCTATCAACACCAGACGGCTCCAACTGCCATCTCATACACATGTTCCGGAACTCAGAGACTGGCTAGGTCTCTCACCTCCTTGACTAATCGGTTTTGTAATGTGCGCAACCGAGTTAGCCTCTAAAGCAACCTCACTAGGCCACTCTGGCCCCTATGTATCCCATATCTGATCATTTTATCCAGTTTTCAAAACACTTGTACCTATCTCATTTCCAAACCATTCATTTTAACATCACACGTAAAACTTGTTCACAAATCATTTCCATTCAAGATAGGTACCTTTCGAAGTTACTTTCCCCAAAACAGGTTTGAAAATAATTATATATATCTACAGGGGATACATAACTTAAAACGTTTATGATCCTTTACGAGAATAAAACAAAAGTCTATTCATACGTACTGAACCATAAAAGAATGGTCAGGGTACATGCCTTGCAACGCTTTACAAAAATCCTAGGTAGCTTTCACGCTGACTTTAGTCCTTGCGAAACTCGACCGGGATCTACAGTAACAGAATATCCTAATTAGTCATATCGACATGCTTGATATCCTCGAATCCTAATAACCCAATTCGATAACCCGACTCGTATAAAAATTATACACGTAATCACGTAATCCGTATTCACATATGGGTAAAATGTTTTGTATTGTAACGCACATTTCTCGTATTTAAAATAGATTTTTAGAAAATTTTGACAGCAATGTTTCTTTTTATAAGCCTACCCGACGATCATAATCGACGTCCAAAATCACAACAGTCCACAATTACAATTCCATATGACTCGCAACACGATTACTTATTTAGTATTGAAAATAATTTATAGGAATCATTTTTCTTTGTTTTAAATATTTAGGACTCAGATAAAAATCATCACCGTCCACCGTCCGCTCGTAAAAATTCATCGCGAACGGCGGTAAAATTTATTGGTGCCTGAAAAATATTCGGGTGTCCGAATAAATTCTACCGATTAATGTAACGATTTCTGCACGCAAAATAATTTATTTCACGAATAGTAATTATTTAATTTCATGCAGAAAAAGTAATTAAAAAAATTATAATTGTAACAGTCCAAACAAACAGCACCCAAACGGCCAAACAAGGCCCAAACAACCAGGCCCAAAATGCAAGGCCCAAAGAAACCAACCAACAGGAAGCACAGCCGCACAAACACTGCTAATATAACGACTCGTATATTTTGTATTATTTTAAAAGTGTAAATATTAAATAATTAATTAAATAAAATATGTGTACTGGTTTTGACAGCGGTGTGATGTTCTTATTATTTATGTGTGATTTATTGGTGTATAGGGTTGAATTGTGTAATTAATTATTGAGTTGTATTGTTTTGTTTCGCCTTTAAAAGTGATTTTATTGCAGTTTTATTTTCATAAATATTTGGATTGTCTCTAAAATTATTTTTATGATTTTATATTTTCAATAATAATTTTAGGGATTTCATAAAATTGAGAAATCAATATTTCATTAATTATTTATCTTTAAATGATTTTCTGATTACATTTATTTATAAAATCAGTATTTAATTCCAAAAAATTTTAAAAATTACGAAACTCATATTTTATGAAGTTTATAATATTTCGAGAATTTTAAAATTATTTTGGAAATTTTTGGGATTAATTTCACCCGCGCGTTGATTCGTTTAATTGTTAAAAGCGAGTATAAATTTGCGTTTCAGAAATGGTTTTAAAATTTTTAAATTTACGTTTTAATTAACTTCGGGATATTTATAACATTTTAATATTATTTTGGTAATTTTTCACATTTGTTTTAAGTGTAGCTCAGTTCGTTAATTAGTAAAATACGGTACAGAACCGGGCATATAATTAAGCCAGGGACACGTGTTAATCTTTTATTAGCCTGTTGGATACGTGCCACCTACATGTTTAACCCCATTTCTTTCGATTAAAAACACACAGACACGGTTCACTCTCTCCCTCATCTCTTCAACTCTCTCGTGCGTCTCTATCACTCCTCTCTTCTCTCTCACGCATCTCTCTCTCCACTCATCTCTCTCGTTTCTCTCTCTCTTTTCTTCCGTTCCTCCCTCTCTCATGTAGCCGCCGTCCTTCTATTCTCTGGTTCTTCTGTTTCCCGACATATTTTTTTCCGGTGAGCTGCCGCTTGTTTGTCTTGCTTGGCTGGTTCGATGTGTGTTGTTAATTTGCGTATATGCATATATATACACTTATGTATATGTGTGTACCTGTGTGTACCTGTGTGTGATTATGTATGTGTGTGTAAGTGTTTGTGTGTGTGGCGCGGTACGCGTGTGTTTTGCGGCTGTGCTTCCTGTTGGGTTGGTTCCTTTGGGCCTGCATTTTGGGCCTAGTTGTTTGGGCGTTGTTGGGCCGTTTGGGTATTGTTTGTTTGGACTGTTATAATTTTAATTTTTTAATTCCTTTTTCTGCAGGAAATTAAATGATTACTATTCGTGAATTCAATTATTTTGCGTGCAGAATCGTTACATTAATCGGTAGAATTTATTCGGACACCCGAATATTTTTCGGGCACCAATAAATTTTGCCGCCATCCGTGATGAATTTTTTACGAGCGGACGGTGATGATTTCTATCTGAGTCCTAAATATTTAAAACAAATAAAAATGATTCCTATAAATTATGTTTGAAACTAAATAAGTAATAATGTTGCGAGTCGTATGGAATTGTAATTGTGGATTGTTGTGATTTTGGACGTCGATTATGATCGACGGGTAGGCTTATAAACAGAAAAGTCAATGTCAAAATTTTCTAAAAATCTATTTTAAATACGAGAAATGTGTGTTATAATACAAAACGTTTTACCCTTATGTGAATACGGATTACGTGATTACGTGTATAATTGTTATATGAGTCGGGTTATCGAATTGGGTTATTAGGATTCGAGGATATCAAGCATGTCGATATGACTAATTAGGATATTCTGTTACTGTAGATCCTGCTCAAGTTTCGCAAGGACTAAAGTCACCGTGAAAGCTACCTAGAATTTTTGTAAAGCATTGCAAGGAAAGTACCCCTGACCATTCTTTAATGGTTCAGTACGTATGAATAGACTGTTATTTTATTCTCGTAAAGGAACATAAACGTTTTAAGTTACGTATCCTATGTAGATATAAATAATTGTTTTCAAACCTGTTTTGGGGAAAAGTAACTTCGAAAGGTACCTATCTCGAATGGAAATGATTTGTGAACCGATTTTACGTGAGCTGTTAAAACGAATGGTTTGAAATGAGATAGGTACAAGTGTTTTGAAAAGTGGATAAAACGATCAGATATGGGATACATAGGGGCCAGAGTGGCCTAGTGAGGTTGCGTAAGACGCTTACTCGGTTACGCGCATTACAAAACTGATTAGTCCAGCAGGTCAGAGACCTAGCTAGTCTTTGAGTTTCGGAACAGGTGTATGGGATGGCAGTTAGCCATCTGGTGTTGATAGCCTGATCAGCTGTCTTCACATATCCGTTACGTATCTGATTTGGCTTTGCGATTCCCGTAAGGGAATAAGAGATTGATACGGTTGATTAATAAATGTGAATAGCATGCTAAAATTGGACTCTGGTACTTACACAACACACAACTACGTTTGTTCTGTAATGAGCATGCTAGTCAGTGATATCCAGTTACATCAGTTTTCTTTATTTACTGTTGTTCGAAATGATTTTAAGATCTCGGATTTCATTTTGATTTATGGTTTTGTTCATATAACTGTTTACATTACTGTTTTTATCTTGATATTCATATGTTGGTACTGCTGAGCGATTATGCTCACCCTTGCAACTTGTTATATATATATCACAGATGTCTAGAAGACCACTCAGACCATGGCAGAACCGTGTCTTTGCACCTTCTAGACCTGGCTCCTTAGAGGTAGTTAGTATCAGACCTTGTACGGTCTGATGAGTTGCTGAATAAGTATAGTGTGTCAGACTTTTTGAATAAATTGTTTGTAATACTGAGTAACTTGAATCATACTTGAACCTGTATCGGATCTTGGTTTTGGGGTCGTGTTAGTTTAATATTAATAATATCGTGTAGTTTATATTGTGGATTGTTTTGTTTAGTAACGTCAACTCCTGACCCCGCGGTTGAGGCCGTCACAGTTGGTATCAGAGCTATAGGTTCAACTCCCTGATTCAGGTTAGAGATTGAGTCAAAAAGGTATAGAAACTTTGTAATAAGGTGTGAGTCAACAACTCATGTAGAGGAGCAAACCTTAGAGTTAGTCGAGGGTTCTGACGGCGTTACCCTGGCATCTATTGATATTTTGATAGAACTGCCTTAACCTTGTTAAGTCTTTCCTGTATATTTATTTTGTTGGCAGTGGCCCATAGTGATTTCCAGTTCTCCATCCCAGGAGAACAGATCAGACTCAGACAATTCCGATTCAGAGAGGACTTTAGATGTGGTAGCTGAGGAGACTCCTTTTCCTGCCCCGCCAGTGCCCCTGTTTGTACCGAGAGATATGTCAGGACCTAGTTCTCGTCCCCGTTGGGTCCGGAGATCAGTATCTGCTATTAGAGATTTTCCACCAGGCTATGGACCCAGTTCTTCTTCCTCTAGACCTCCTATTCCTCCATCTGCTCCTTGAGGTACCTCTTCCCCGATTACATATCATGTTCACCGGGCGGTGAACAGGTCTTTTATTAGAGAGCAGAGCCCGGAGCTGGCAACGCACCTTGATCGAGTACCAGTTGGACCTTTTCAGGGCATCCCTGGCCCTTCACCTGATATTCAGGCTCGAGTGAAGTATTTGACTCAAACTGCGGTTGAGCAAGCTAGGTCTATTGACCCTTTTATTAGCTTGGAGTTTAGGGCCATTCAGTACCAGGACCTGCTTAACTGGCTGGTGTTCGAGTTAGGCTCTATTGGTTCTTCAGGAGCTCTGTAGTTGTTTTCTTTATATATGTACATTACGTTGTTATAGTTTGTACTAGTCGGAGGCTGTTATGTCAGCCAAATTTTATTGTGTACTCGAATGGTTTAGTAGTTGGATATCAGTTGTATCAGTTGGATTTCTGTATGATTGTTATATAGTAGCTGCTTTATCATGTTATCAGTTTTCATATACTTGTGCATTTTTATTCTTGTTGTTACTATTATTGTTGCTTCTGTTGCTGGTATTTTTAGAATATAATCATTCACTCAGGATCGATCCAATTAACTGAGGATAAGGATATTGTTTTAGCGGCAGCATTCTCTTGATACATATGTATTAACTGTTTGAAGAAATCAATTTTCTTATATATGACTGTTATGTTTCAGGAGAATGCCACCAAAGAAGAATCCTCAACCCAACAACGGATCTACTGGGGATCCCTCCATGAGTGAATTGATAGATTTGTTGGTCAGCAGTCTACTCAGCTAGCCCAACAGCAACAGCAATTCCAGCAGCAGCAACAACAATTTCAGCAACAACAACAGCAGCAGCTCATACAACAACAACAACATCAAATCCAACAGCAGTAGCTGCAGATCCAACAGCAGCAGCAGATGAGGGGGACAACCCAAACTATTAGTTTTAAGTCTTTCCAGGCTGTGAAACCCCCAGAATTTAAAGGTGAAGTGGATCCCGTTGCTTCCAGGATCTGGTTAAAGGAAATGGAGAAGGCTTTTGCACTCACCAAGGTGAGTGAGGATCTAAAGACAAATTATGCTAGCTATTTTCTGAAAAATGATTCAAACTATTGGTGGGAGTCTACCCGAGTGTTAGAAGGAGAAGGGCCTTTCCCCGGATCTGATTCACAAAACTGTTCTTAGAAAATTATTTCTCCAATTATCTCCAAAGTCAGATGGAGATGGAGTTTTTAGGGTTGAAGCAAGGAGACAGAAGTGCCACACAATATGAAGCCAAATTAACGGAGTTGCCTCGTATAGCCCCAGAGTACGTGAGTTCAGAAGATCAGCGAGCGAAGAGGTTTCAACAAGGATTGAAGCCAGAGATTAGGAGTGGAGTTGTAGCTTTACAACTCAAAACATATACTTCGGTAGTTCAGGATGCCTTAGTAATAAAAAGTGACCAGAGGTTAGCTGCTAAGGAGAAAGGTGAAAATAAAAGAAAGTTTGAAGGTGGGCCTGTGAAGTCAGGACAAGAAGGAGTGAGTCAGAAGCTTCAGCGACGGTTTGGAAGGAACAGAGACAGGAAGTTCAGGAGACAAAATTTCCCACAAGCTAGGCCCAGTACTACCTCAGTCAGTTCTACTCCGACAAAGTCCAACAACCCAGTGATCGAATGCAAGACATGTGGAAAGAAGCACAGTGGTCAGTACATAGAGAACGTCAATTATTTCAAGTGTGGCCAGAAGGGCCATTATTCCATTGAGTACAAACCTGAGAACCAAGGAGTAACCTATTTCAACTGCGATAAAGTGGGGCATATTGCTAGGAATTGCAGATCAGTTACCCAGGGCAGTGTAGGAAGAAGTGTGTCTGTTGAGCAAGATTGAAGCTGTATGTTTATCTCAACAATACTAGTTTGGATAACTCAACATAGAACAAGGACTTTGAAATAAAATATGTTCCACTGGAATCAGTACAGATTGGTTATTGGGTATATGCACAAAAGTTTTGTTAGCTGCAGTGAAGAAGACGTCAACAGTGATCCGTACGAAGTTCATTAATATGTTCAGGCATCAGAGGAATAAGGTTGGAGTCATTTGAAGCAATTGTCAGAATCAGTGTGAAGACCTCAAGGATTCCTAGTGTAGTTGGTTATATTTGGTAGAAGACTTAACAGTGGTTTATACGGGTATAATAGAAAGGCCTGAGAGCGGAATTAGTCATCTGTGAACCAGACCCGTGCACGAGACATTAGTGATCCGTGAACAGAAACAGAGTATTATTTTTAAGGAACACTATTAAGTGGATTTGTACTCGAGGAGTCTGGAAATATTTTGAGGAACAAATCCCAGAGATTAGAAGGCCTGTAGAAACAGAGAAGTATAGCCCGAGGATTTACTGGACTTTTTTTCTAAATCAATGACTGATTTTTTATTAAATGAATAAATGAATTTCATCTCATTTATTTATTTAATTTTAGATCACAATTTGATTTTAAAATAAATAATATAAAAATTAATTATTATTATTAAATGAATTATGAATCTCAAAACATTTATTTATTTAATTTAATGACAATATTTAATTTTGGTAAATTAAAATTAATGTTTGAATTTTATTTAAATAAATAAATAAACTCAAAGTTTATATATTTATATATTTTAAATGTCAAGTATTTAATTTTAAATTACCATCCAGAATACTCGATTTTTTTAATAGCAAAAGAAACCTGGCAGTCTTGTACAAAGACGCGCGTTTTTTTTTGTTTGTTGATCAAAATAAAGAAAAAGAAACACAATTGGAATTATTAAGGTCATTCGCAGCTTCAAATGAATTAGGTGCATTGTTTACTTGTTTCAATCAAATAAAAACCATGACTGCAAAACTCCCACATGGCAAGGCCCGTGTGGTTGAAAACAAAAGAAATATATATACAAATGGAAAGGAAAGAAACCAAATTGGCAGGGGTTGTTTTTCGTAATCTGACGTGCAAGGACGTGCGCGTGGCGTCGAGACGCGCAGCTCACCTTTCTTCCGCCCCACATGCAGCTCAGACATCCCCCTGGCGTCCCTTTCTTTTGTCTGCGAAATCTCCTGTCCATGGTACGCTTCTTCTTTTTATTTAATAAAAAAACAAAGGAAAAACCATGTCATGCATCGCCACAGACAAAAATTGCAAAGGCGGCTGAAGTTTTTTTTCGCGCGTAACTGGCACATTTGGCGATCTCTATGTGCTTTTGCCGTGTGCAACTCCCTGTCAGTGTTGTTGTTTGTGTCCGAGTAGAATTATTTGATTAACAAAGCACTACTCCTATTTTACTCCTCAAGGTCGCCATAGGCGAATAATTTTCAAAGAAAAAGGCGGCTTCTTGTTATCTGCTCATCCATTGTCGCCACAGATTTAATAAATCTTATCAAGTGTTGATTTCTATTTTGATCGCCATAGAATCAATCTTGCAAGCTGTACAATTTTAAATGTGTGGACATGGTTAAGCCACACATTTAATCTTTATCTCTCCTATAATTCTACCCAAACAAAACCAATGAATTGAAGCAGCAAAAAATACTTCTCAGCAAAAACACCATTAAAGCTCTGCAGAATTTTTCTTATAGAGTTAGTTAATTTCATTTATTAAAATTAAGGAGAGAAGTGCTGCCCAATTTATTTCACACCATTAAAGCCTTACAAATTATAACACTCATTATTTAAAGCTATCTTGATTGTATTTAATATCATTTGATGGAAGCTTTAAATTCTTAGAGTGATAGATAGAACCCTAGATTGATAGATATAATTTTGGTTCTCTCTATATTTGGTGCTTCGAATTATTTATATTCGGAGTTGTAAGCAAACCTTTACGGTTTAATTTCTTAATAATAAGAATTATTTTATGAATATCTTAGTGTTTGTTTATTTCATTTTTGAGATTTATTTTCTGCTGCGATTAATTTTAGAAAACGAAGAACATACATTCACCCCTCCTCTGTATGTACATTTGGACCTAACAATTGGTATAAGAGCTTGTTGATCGAAATACAGATCTGATCCTTTAGATTAGCAAGTTTTGTTGTTGATTTTGGTTGTACGGAGTCTGGGAGTGCTTTCGGTGTGTAGATCTGAATTGGATTTGTTGGTTTTGACTTGACTGGTTTGGTATTGTTGACTGACTGGGTTATCGTATTTTGAGACGAGTTATTGTGAATTTTTCTCAGATCTGAAAAGATGAGTTCTCAAAAAGTTAATAGTATCAAGGTTCCTCAGTTTGATAAATCGAGATATAATCTATGGAAAAAGAAAATGATATTGTATATTCGGTTGTCGAATCCACAGTATATGAGAGTGTTAATAGAAGGACGACATGTGCCAATGAAGGATCATCCGGAGTGCCTAATATGAGAATGTCATGTTCTGAAGCTGAATGAAGTGCACGTGACAAAGAACTAATAGCTCTGGATGAAGGCCTACAGCTTATTTTGGTGGATTCGATGGATGATGACATGAGTCACCAAATTATGGTCTGTGAGAGTGCAAGGCACGTGTGGGAAACCATAGAACTGCTTATGGAGGGAACTGAAGATGTCAGGAAGAATCGATTGGACATCTTGACTTCACAATATGAGGCCTTTAAGCCCTTGCCTGGAGAAAGTATTACTCAAGTCTTTGAAAGACTGGACAAGCTGTTAAATGAACTAAGTATCCATGGCAAGACTTATCCTCAGAGAGAAGTCAACAGGAAGTTTATGCTAGTCCTACCTCACCACTTAGAGAACAAGGCTTCATCTATTCGTGAGCGTGTTGACTTTGAAACCATGACACTTGAGAAATTGTGTGGTAAGCTGAACACTCATGAAATGGAGCAAGAAAAAAGGAAAATTATCTATGGTAGTGGCACAATTGATAACAAGAATGATGAACTACTCAAGACAACTGCTCTTGTAGCTAGTGGAATCAAAGAGCTTGACATCACTGTTGAAAAGCCTAAGTTTAAAGCTGAAACGCTCTTTGAAGCTGAGATGGATGATGGAAACCTCTCTGGGAATCCAAGTGATTACTACACCACTGAGGAGCTGCAAAGTATGGAAGATCCTACCATGGCCAACTTAGCTAGGATGTTCAGTAACATTAGGTTTAGAAAGGAAGCAAGGCTTTAGGGGTTCTGGAAGCAGCAATCGTGGTCAAAGTCAAGTTCATCTTATGGATCAGGTTACAAGACAGAGATGGTTGATAGAAGCAAGTTCAGATGCTATAACTGTGATACGGTTGGGCACTTTGCCATTGAATGTAGGAAGCCTCAACAGTCAAGGGATAAAGGCAAAGCTTATCAGAAGAAGGACTCAGGTAGCTCAAGGAAGTATCCAGTGAAATCTTACATAGCTGAAGGGAAGAGCTGGGATGACACTGATGATGAAGAAGAGCAATATGGAAATCTAGCATTGATGGCATAATCTTCTTCTCAGGTAACATTTCCAACTATTCATGCTTTACCTCCAAATAACTTGTGTGAGAATGAACACTGTGTCGCCTTCAGGCAGACTATCCTAGTGTATGGAAATGTTGTTTCTCATCACTATCTCAAGGCACGATGTAATACAAAGGAATGTATTGAACAACATGATGTCATAAAAGAAGTGTATAGAAACGTTAGTACTATACTAAGATGTACTCTGCTTGATGTCGAAGACCTTAAAGTAGAACTAAAGAAAGTTAAAGATGAAAATGATAAGTTAGTTCTAGATAGGGTCAGTGTTGAGAATCTTAAGCAAACCAATAGATATTTAGAGCTTAAGATTACTAAGCACCTTGAGACAGAGGAAGAGCTTAAGAACAAGAATGCAGAATTAGAAACTAAATTGCATGATTTTACTGATTCTGCAAATCTTACTAAGAAGCTCATAGCTGATCAAGTAGTAGGTGGAAAAGTTGGGATAGGCTTAGACTACGACGAACTTAGAAAAGCTTCTAAGAAATGAGTAGTTGAAAATGAGCCAGTAGAGAAAGTTATTAATCCCCCCAGTACACCTCTTGTTCTTAAAGAAGCTAAGAAGCTTCTATTTAAGAAAGCTACTATTGAGCCCTTTCATGAAGATAATCTTTATATTCATCATGAGATGCTTGTTGAGGATCTCGAGCTCTCAAGGAGACAAAAGTCAAAGAAACCTATGTCTATTGCTAGTGATTCTGACTTATCTTTTGTTGGACTAGGTTTTACTTCCAAGAATAAGAAGAATAGAAGTAGAAATGGCAGGATAGGAACTAATGGCCCTAGGAAGTTATGTAATAACTTTGGTTCTGCTGGTCACCTTACTCATGCTTGTAGAAAGGTTAAAGTAGACAATGTTAAGAATGCTTATGTTCATAACATGCCTAAAGTTTCTAAGTGTGATAAATCTGTTTGCATGCCATGTGTAGTATCTTTCATGCACACTTATCTTGATTCCACACACTCACATAATACATCTCATGATCATGATAAGCATGTTAGTAAGAACACTGGTAAAGTATAGACTGTAAGCCCTTCTAAAGCTAGGAAAGTGGCACCTGTCACCAAGCCCAAGAGCAAGTCTATTGGTGCTTCTGAAAGTGACAAGGAAACAGTCAATGATAAAATAAAAATTGTTAAGCATGTCAATTCTATGAAGAGAAATGTTATATATTCAAATGCTTCTAAGTTTTCTGGACCCAACTTAGTTTGGGTACCAAAGAAAACTTAATCATCATGGTTTATAGGGCGTTAAGCAGAAGAAGGTCATGTGGATTATGGACAGTGGATGTTCAAGGCATATGACCGGAGATAGAGCTCTGCTATCAAAGGTGGTTGAGAAAGTTGGCCCAGTGGTTACTTTTGGAGATGACAACAAAGGTTATACTATGGGATATGGATGTTTGGAAATTGGCAATGTCATCATTAAAGAAATCTCTGTGGATGAAGGTCTTATGCATAATCTCCTCAGTATCAGTCAGTTCTGTGACAAAGGATGCGAAGTTTTGTTCAAGAAGGAGAAGTGTTTGATCTCTAATCAGAAGAATGAGAAGCTGATTCTCAATGGAGTTAGAAAGGGTGATTTGTTCATAGCTGACTGGAATTCTGTAGACGGTCAAGTAATGTGTTTCTACAGTAAAGCATCTCCAGATGAAAGTTGGTTATGGCATAAGAAGTTCTCCCACTTGAACTTCAAGACCATGAATTCTTTGGTTAAGAGGGAACTGGTGAGAGGATTTCCTGAGATGAAATTCAGTCCTGATGGACTTTGTGAAGCATGTGAGAAGGGAAATTCAAAGAGAGCATCACACAAGAAGAAGACAATGACTGACATCACTGAACCACTACAACTCCTTCACATGGATTCGTTTGGCCCTGTCAACATCATGTCTATGTCAAGGAGGAAATATGGCTTAATGATTGTTGATGACTATTCCAGATACACATGGGTGTTATTCTTACATTCAAAGGATGAAGCACTTGATATGATTATTGATCACATCAACAAGATTGAGTTAGAAGCTGGAGTTCATGTGCCAACAATCAGATCGGATAATGGAATAGAATTTAGAAATGCAAAGCTGAATGATTTCTGTGTCGAGAAGGGCATCTCAAGACAGTATTCAGCACCAAGGACCCCACAACAAAATGGAGTGGTTGAGAGGAAGAATCGAACATTGGTTGAAGCTACAAGGACTATGCTTAATGAAGCCAATCTTCCTACCTACTTTTGGGCTGAAGCAGTTAACACTGCATGCTATACTCAAAACAGAACCCTGATCAACAAGGTATATGAGAAGACCCCTTATGAGTTAATGGCCAACAAGAAACCAACAGTAAAATACTTTCACGTGTTTGGAGGAAAGTGTTATGTGCTTAAGGACGATGAGCATCTTGGGAAGTTTGATGCTAATGCTGAAGAAGGTATCTTTCTGGTCTATTCTCTGGAGTCAAAGGCTTACAGGGTATATGTGATTAGTGATCAAAAGGTTGTGGAAAGCCTTAATGTAACATTTGATGATGCCAAGCTCCTAAGTATTCAGAAGGAAGATGATAATGATAATTTTGATGTTGAAGATCTTTCTAATGGAGAAGATGAACCTGAAGTTATTCCAGACAACAATGACAATGGGAATGATCCTGATGATCATAACTCTGATGCAGATTCTGAAGGTAATGATCATGAGACAAGTAACACTATCTCAGGGACCAGTCCTCAAGATTCAGATTCTATAGATCAAGCTGGCAACAACTCAGGGGGAGCAGAACAAGGAGAAGAACAAGGATCCGATAGTCAGACACAACACAATTCTAGAAATGCTGAGTCATCAAGGGATAGTCTACCAAGACATAGAGTATGGATTAAAAACCACCCTCAGAACTTGATACTTAGTAATCCTGACAGTGGAGTCAAGACTATAAGAGCTACAGCAAATGAATGTTTCTATTTTGGGTTTCTATCTCAAATGGAGCCAAAGAAAGTAGATGAAGCTCTTGGAGATCCTGATTGGGTGATTTCTATGCAAGAGGAACTCAATCAATTCGAACGACAGAAAGTGTGGAAGCTTGTACCCAGACCTAAAGACAAATCAGTGATTGGCATAAAATGGGTTTTCAGAAACAAGCTTGATGAAGATGGAATCGTAACAAGGAACAAGGCGAGACTGGTTGCTAAGGGTTATTCTCAAAAAGAAGGGATTGACTATGATGAAACCTTTGCACCAGTTGCTAGAATTGAAGCCATCAGGATGTTTTTAGCATTTGTAGCACATTCAAACTTCAAGGTATATCAGATGGATGTGAAAAGTGCTTTTCTGAATGGTGAGCTTGAAGAAGAGGTCTATGTGGAGCAACCTTCTGGTTTCATAGATCCCGAGTTTGAAGATTTTGTCTATTTTCTCTTTAAGGCTCTTTATAGTCTAAAGCAAGCGCCGGGAACATGGTATGACACTCTATCAGAATTTCTTCTTAAAAATGGTTTCACTAGAGGTGTCATAGATAAGACTCTGTTTCATAAGAATCATAAAGATGATACCATATTTGTGCAAGTTTATGTTGACGACATTATATTTGGATCTACGAATGATGCACTTTGTGCAAGGTTTGCTAAGCTTATACAGAGTAGGTATGAGATGAGTATGATGGGTGAGTTGAGCTACTTCTTTGGAATACAAGTGAGTCAGAAATCAGATGGTATCTTCATTTGTCAAATGAAGTACATCAAAGATCTTCTGAAGAAATATCAGTTGGAAGATTCAACACCTACAAAGACTCCGATGGCAACTGCCACAAAACTTGATCAAGACAAGTCTGGTAAGATGGTGGATATCACTTATTATCGAGGCATGATTGGATCATTACTCTGCCTGACTGCGAGTCGTCCAGATATCATGTTTGCTACATGCTTGTGTACACGGTTCCAAGATGATCCAAAGGAATCTCATATGATAGCCGTTAAAAGAATTTTCAAATATATGAAGGGTACACCTAATCTAGGTATCCTAAAGATACGGGCTTTTATTTCATCGGCTATACAGATTCTGATTACGCTGGTTGTAAGATTGATCGGAAGAGTACTTCGGGAAGCTGTCAGTTTCTTGGGAGAAGATTGGTTTCTTGGTTTAGTAAGAAGCAGCATTCAGTTTCTACATCTACTGCGGAAGCTGAATACATTGCTGCTGGAAGCTGCTGTTCTCAAATTCTTTGGATGAGAAACCAACTCCGAGACTATGGACTTTATTTGAAGAATATTCCTATATACTGTGACAACACAAGTGCCATAGCAATCTCAAACAATCCCGTTTAGCACTCAAGGACCAAACATTGATATAAGGTATCATTTCATTCGAGAGCATATAACGAATAGAATTATGGAACTTTATTTTGTTCCCACAACGGATCAAATTGCAGATATTTTCACTAAGCCACTTGATGAAGCTACCTTTAACAAGTTGGTCAGTGAACTTGGCATGTTGAATTTGTCCAATTAATTGGAAATCAACAAATGTAATTTGGTGCGGGTAAACTTTACTGCCCCTATGATGATGCTTTGAGGGGAAAGTAAGTTTACATATCTATTCATTATATATATCCATGTTTGTAAACTTGTTTTGAAGCTAATTGATTACCATGCTTTACATGTTATATACTAGTGGTAAGTAAGTTAGAGTTTTTGATGCAATATATGAGTTGTTTGAATATTTACATGTTATATGCTATCTCTGATGCAAACACTCTTGATACTGATATTTAGTTTAGCATACACACACTTCTCTTCTGTGTGATTGTATCATGTTTTCTGAGTAATTCTGTATGATTTTTGGAGTCTCAGACCCTAGGAAACTCTGACAACAGACTCCTTGGTCACTCTGATTCTCTGTTCATGTTAGAATAACTCTGTCTGTCTTGTGCTAGAATAAATATGCAGCATAACTAGTAATAGTTGTGATATAATTGATTGTATGACATATATGTTGATCCTATGTGTAACTCTTATGATCTTGCTATGCTTACTATGTTCTGAATATTAAATCTTGATCTATTCCTTATATTCTGATTACCTCATATAAGTCCTATAAGCTTAAAATAATGTTCATCTCCTTCCTCTATAGTATTGATCTGTATTGGACTAACTTTGAACTGTTTTGAGTTGATGAGATTTAGTTGAGTAGCATTGTCAAAAGAATCAGCAAGCATGATCATCTGAGACATCCTTCATGAATCCATATTGTGGTAAGTAAAGGTAAAAGATCATTGGTTCTGAAATCACTCTGTTCTTAACCATCAAATTCTCTGATATTGTACTTCAGATGTTTGTGATCTTCAACACCCTCAGTGGTTTTTAGAAACTGACTAAGAGCCTATCAAACCTCATAGGTTCTGACCCAAGTCATTAGAACCAAATACTTCTCAAACAGCATTCCATTACCTTATTCTGATATATTCCCCAGATTTTGCTCTGGTTCACTTAATTTTCTTCAGATATCAACTCAGTGATCAGACAAAATTACCATTTGGTTTTGGAATTGTGTTGAGAATGAGGGAGATAGTGCCAAGAAGCACCACATAAGGAAGGAAAGGTCAACCCTACAGCTCTGTCTCTCACAAAGGAGTGGACTATCTATAACCTGAGACATCTGTAAGCCCATCTGTATTCTCTCAAAAGGATATAGAGCTGAAAAAGGCATATAAACAGTTACTAGGTGCATTCTCCCAACAGAATGTTATCTATTAAAAATTCTCCTGTCAGCCAGGGCATCTGTATAAGAGTCACTACCCCTTGATTAAAATATTTCCAATGCACATACGAGAGTCACACACACAAGGAAGGTATTGTCGTAACAATCATTGTCAAACCATATAAAGGTCAATGGCAATAGGTTGAAATCCTGGATCATGTTCTAATCTTTATCTCTGATTTTGAATAAGAATATATTATCCTGGTTGGTTACTTTAATAAGTCCTCACAGACTTCAGAAGAAATATTTGATCCCTAATGGCATATCATTAATCATTGGTTATTTTCCCAGAATTCAAATCTGGAAATGAATTTGACTTAGTCAAAATAGCAACTTGTAAATGAGGACTCAGATATCAACTGACGAGTTTATAAGGTATACTTCTTCATAGAAGTTGAGGGATATCAGGAATTCTTCCACTTAAAAGAATCCTAATTTCCCCTCTCAGATAGAACATTTCTGAATCTCTTGACTGAGAGTTTCGTCCTTGAAGGTGGAAGGTAACTTTTCTATGAAAAGGATTTTCTCGCAAGTACACTTGGATGTTTAGAGATTTGAGTGAGTGACACACTGTGAGACTGAGTGACAAACACTTGAGTGTAGAGTGGAGTGAAACACAAGGTGGGATCACTAAACAGAAATCAACCACTTGCACTGTGAGCAAATGGTTACCAGATAGTCTTTTCAATTGGTTGGTTGATCCTAAGGTTTTACTTTGAATACATTTTGAAGGATTATTCCACTAAGGGGGAGAGATTATAAAGAGATTATGGACTGATAGTCTTTCTGTAACTAAGAAGAGGGATTTCTACCTTTATTGTACTAAGGAAAGGATTCTTCATCTTAGGGGGAGAGATTATTGGGCTTTGGTTCTAGATTCCAAAATGTTTTCTATGTGCCTTATGGGAAGATCTGAAGATTATTGAAGACAGTGTTTGGAAGACGTATCTATCTGCAACTTTACATAAGGGAGAGAAGAATCTGTTCTCTGCTGAAGCTGAATGCTTATAAAAGATGTGATATATATAAGATAGTATTATTTCCAAGTCCAGGATTGAAAGTTGAAAGCTGATTAAAGTTTTTGGATAATGTTAGTTGAGTTATCCTCCAAACTGTTGCTTCTCCATTATTATTTGATCTTCAGGTGTAACAGTCAAATAAGGGGAGATTGTTGAGCAAGATTGAAGCTGTATGTTTATCTCAACAATACTGATTTGGATAACTCAACATAGAAAAAGGACTTTGAAATAAACTATGTTCCACTGGAATCAGTACAAATTGGTTATTGGGTATATGCACAAAAGGTTTGTTAGCTGTAGTGAAGAAAACGTCAACAGTGATCCGTATGAAGTTCATTAATATGTTCAGGTATCGGAGGAATAAGATTGGAGTCATTCGAAGCAGTTGTCAGAATCAGTGTGAAGACCTCAAGGATTCCTAGTGTAGTTGGTTATATTTGGTAGAAGACTTAACAGTGGTTTATACGGGTATAATACGAAGGCCTGAGAGTGGAACTAGTCGTCTGTAAACCAGACCCGTGCACGAGACGTCAGTGATCCTTGAAAGTAAACAGAGTATTATTTTTAAGGAACACTGTTAAGTGGATTTTGTACTCGAGGAGTCTGGAAATATTTTGAGGAACAAATCCCGGAGATTAGAAGGCCTGCAAAAACAGAGGAGTACAACCCGAGGATTTACTGGACTTATTTTTAAATCAATGACTGATTTTTTATTAAATGAATAAATAAATTTCATCACATTTATTTATTTAATTTTAGATCACAATTTGATTTTAAAATAAATAATTTAAAAATTAATTATTATTAAATGAATAAATGAATCTCAAAAAATTTATTTATTTAATTTAATGACAATATTTAATTTTGGTAAATTAAAATTAATGTTTAAATTTTATTTAAATAAATAAATAAACTCAAAGTTTATATATTTATTTATTTTAAATATTAAGTATTTAATTTTAAATTACCATCCGAAAAACTCAATTTTTTGAATAGCAAAAGAAACCTGGCAGTCTTGTACCAAGACCCGCGTTTTTTTTGTTTGTTGATCAAAATAAATAAAAAGAAACACAATTGGAATTATTAAGGTCATTGGCAACTTCAAATGAATCAGGTGCATTGTTCACTTGTTTCAATCAAATAGAAACCATGATTGCAAAACTCCCACATGGCGGGGCCCGTGTGGTTGAAAACAAAAGAAATATATATACAAATGCAAAGGAAAGAAACCGAATTTGCAGGGGTTGTTTTTGTTAATCTGAGGTGCAAGGACGCGCGCGTGTCGCCAAGACGAGCAGCTCACATTTCTTCCACCGTGCGTGTAGCTCAGACATCCCCCTGGCGTCCCCTTCTTTTGTCTGCGAAATCTCTTGTGCATGCATGGTACGCTTCTTCTTTTTATTCAGTCAAAAAAATAAGGGAAGAAACCATGTCATGCATCGCCACAGACAAAAATTGCAAAGGCGGCTGAAGTTTCTTTTCGCACGTAGCTGGCACGTTTGGCGATCTCCATGTGCTTTCGCCGCGTGCAACTCCCTATCAGTGTTGTTGTTTGTGTCCGAGTAGAATTATTTGATTAACAAAGAACTACTCCTATTTTACTCCTGAAGGTTACCATAGGCGAATAATTTTCTAAGGAAAAGGCGGCTTCCTGTTATCTACTCATCCATGGTCGCCACAGATTTAATAAATCATATCAAGTGCTGTTTTCTATTTTGATCACCATAAAATCAATCTTGCAAGATCTACAATTTTAAATATATGTACATGGTTAAGCCATACATTTAATCTTTATCTCTCCTACAATTCTACCCTAACAAAACCAACGAATTTAAGCAGCAGAAAATACTTCTTAGCAAAAAAACCATTAAAGCTCTGCAAAATTTTTCTTGTAAAGTTTATTAATTTCATTTATTGAAATTAAGGAGAAAAGTGTTGCCCAATTTATTTCACACCATTAAAGCATTACAAATTGTAACACTCATTATTTAAAGCTATCTTGATTGTATTTAATATCATTTGATGGAAGCTTTAAATTCTTAGAGCGATAGATAGAACCCTAGATTGATAGATATAATTTTGGTTCTCTCTATATTTGGTGCTTCAAATTATTTATATTCGGAGTTGTAAGCAAACTTTTACGGTTTAATTTCTTAATAATAAGAATTATTCCGTGAATCTCTTAGTGTTTGTTTATTTCATTTTCGAGGTTTATTTTCCGCGGCGATTAATTTTAGAAAACGAAGAACATACATTCACCCCCCTCTATATGTACATTTGGACCTAACAATATCCCAAGGACCAACAACAAGTACCGCCAGAGCTAGAACTTTTTAGATGACTAAGAAATCTCCGGCTCAGGATTCGGATGTAGTTGCATGTACGCTTTCTCTGAATTCCGTATCTGTTAACGTTTTATTTGATTCAGGAGCGTCTAAATCTTTTATATCCATGAATTATGTGAATAAAATACAATTAATGTTGGAAGACTTAGATGAACCTTTGACCATAGAGGTGGCTAATAAGGATAAAGTGAATGTAAGCCAATTATGTCCTAAGTGCTCCATAGAGATATCAGGAAATTCTTTCCCTGTTGATCTAATACCTTTTGAGTTAGGAGAATTCGATGTTATTCTAGGCATGAATTGATTGTTTCTGTATAAGGAAAATATTGAATGCAAGAAAAAGAGAGTTGTTATGTATACCACAGATAATGTAAGGATAAGCTATCAAGGACATAAGCAGGACAAGAAGTTTCTTTCAGTACTACAAGCAAAGAAATTGTTGCGGTAAGGATGTGAAGCATATTTGGCTCATGTGCTGGACACTAAGAAAAAGACCCCTACCTTGGATGAGATTCCCATAGTTAGAGAGTATCCCGACGTCTTTCCAAAAGAATTGCCAGGAATACCATCTGATCGAGAAATAGAGTTCTCCATTGATTTGAAACCAAGAGCCGAACCAGTTTCTAAAGCTCCATATCGAATGGCTACAGTGGAAATGAAAGAATTGGTCAAGCAACTTCAAGAACTATTGGATAAATGAGTTATCCGACCAGATGTTTCTATGTGGGGTGCTCCAGTGCTATTCGTAAAGAAAAAGGATGGAAGTATGAGGTTATGAATTGATTACAGAGAGCTAAACAAGTTGACGATAAAGAATAAGTATCATTTACCGAGGATTGATGATTTGTTTGACCAGCTGAAAGGAGCATGCTATTTTTCAAAGATTGACTTAAGATCTGCTATCACCAACTAAAGATCAAGCCTGAAGATATACCCAAAACTGCATTCAGAACAAGGTATGGCCATTATGAGTTCTTAGTGA
This sequence comes from Apium graveolens, assembly GCF_009905375.1. NCBI lineage: Eukaryota > Viridiplantae > Streptophyta > Magnoliopsida > Apiales > Apiaceae > Apium > Apium graveolens. The sequence continues at coordinate 42,120,864 of NC_133657.1, read as the reverse complement.
TGTAATTTGAATTCACCAATGCACCAGCGACTTTTATGGATTTAATGAACCGGATGTATAAGGAGTACTTGGATAAGTTTGTTATTGTATTTATTGATTACATCCTCATCTATTCAAAGACTCCAGAAGGTCACGTAACGCACCTAAGGATTTCCCTTCAATGGCTGAGAGAAAAACAACTATATGCAAAGTTTTCCAAGTGGGAGTTTTGGTTGTCAGAGGTACAGTTTCTTAGACATGTGGTAAGCAAGGAAGGTATCAAGGTAAACCCAGTAAAGATTGAAGCTGTATCCAAGTGGGAGCAACCAAAGACTCCGACAGAAGTGAGAAGTTTTCTTGGGCTAGCAGGATATTATCGAATATTTGTGAAGGATTTCTCTAAGATTGCATCCCCGTTAACCAAGCTAACCAGGAAGAATGAGAAATTCATTTGGACAGAGAAATACGAAGAAAGCTTCCAGGAACTGAAGAAGAGGTTAGTGTCAGCCCCAGTACTAGCATTTCTAGATGAGACGGGAAATTTTGTGATTTATAGCGACGCTTCTTTAAAGGGTTTAGGTTGTGTACTGATGCAATACTATAAAGTCATCGCTTATGCCTCCAGACAATTAAAGCCTTATGAACAGAAGTATCCAGTCCATGATCTTGAGTTGGAAGCTATAGTATTTGCTTTGAAGCTGTGGAGACATTATCTATATGGAGAAAAGTGTGATATATACACGGATCATAAGAGCTAGAAGTATATATTCACCCCTGAGGACTTGAACATGAGACAGAGAAGGTGGCTAGATTTAATCAAAGATTACAATTGTTCCATCATTTATCATCCAGGTAAAGCCAATGTGGTGGCTAATGCCTTGAGCAGAAAAGAGAGGCTGAATATGGTTCAGATTGCAGATGAGCTAGCACAAGATTTGAAAAGGATGGAAATTGAAGTTCGAGTTCCAAGAGAAGAGAAGGAGCAACTGTACGAGATTATCTTTCAACTAGCATTGATGGAAAAGATTAAGAGATGTCAAAAGGGAGTTATGGAACAGAAATTGGATACTTTAACAGGAGAAGAACTATGTACGCAAAAAGATAATCAAGGTATGTTTAGATTCTCTTCCATAATTTGGATTCCCAATGTGACGGAACTAAAGTATGAAGTGTTACGTGAAGTGCACAACCCTCAGTTTTCTATCCACCCTGGGAGCACTAAGATGTACCAAGATTTGAAGAAAAACTTCTGGTGGCTAGGAATGAAGAAGGATATTGCAAATTGGATTAGCAAATGTCACGTGTGCCAGACTGTGAAAGATGAACATCAAAGGCCAAGCGGATTATTACAATCTTTGGAGATTTCCCAGTGGAAGTGGGAAGAGATTGTAATGGATTTTGTGGTAGGATTGCCAAAGATGAGAGCTAATCACGACGCTATTTGGGTAATCATTGACAGATTGACAAAGTCAGCACATCTTCTCCCAATCAATGAAAGATATTCTCTGGAAAAGCTAGTTAAGATGTATTTGGATGAAATATTGACTAATCATGGAGTTCCTATGTCCATCGTATCAGATCGAGACCCAACATTTAATTCAAGGTTCTGGACCAAGTTCCAAGAATGTTTAGGAACCAAGTTGAATATGAGTACCGCCTATCATCCTCTGACGAACGGTCAAAGTGAGAGAACAATCCGGACCATTGAAGATATGTTAAGAGTTTGTGCTTTGGATTTTAAAGGAAATTGGGACGAACACTTACCTTTGATTGAGTTCTCGTACAACAACAGCTATCATGCCAGCATTGGAATGCCGCCTTACGAAGCTCTGTATGGACGTAAGTGTAGATCACCATTGTATTGGGATGAAATAGGAGGGAAGAAAGTGTTAGGTCCTGAACTGGTCCAGCAGACCAAAGATGCAGTGGTATTGATTCGGAAAAGATTAGAAGCAGCCCAGGATAGACAGAGAAAGAATGCGGATTTGCATCGAAAAGATATGAATTTCGAAGTAGGGTCATTGGTATTGCTAACAGTATCGCCTTGGAAAGGATTCATGCGATTTGGTCAGAAAGGTAAGCTTAGCCCCAGATTTATAGGATCATTTGAGGTTTTAAGAAAAATAGGAACTACGAGATAGCGTTACCCACGCAGATGGAACATATCCATAATGTGTTCCACGTATCTATGTTGAAGCCATATATTCCTGATTTGAATCAAGTTATAGAGTACGAACCGATTGAGCTTCAGCCAAATTTGTCCTATGTGGAACAGCCAATCCAAATTCTAGATCGTAAAGAGCGAGCCCTTAGGAATAAGTCAATCCCCATAGTGAAAGTACTTTGGAGAAATCCTCGAGTAAAAGAGTCTACTTGGGAGTTAGAGTCAGACATGTTTGATAAATATCCTCATTTTTTTAGTTAAGTCAGATTCTGGGGACAGAATCTTTTTAAGGGGGGAGGATATAACGACTCGTATATTTTGTATTATTTTAAAAGTGTAAATATTGAATAATTAATTAAATAAAATATGTGTACTGGTTTTGATAGCGGTGTGTTGTTCTTATTATTTATGTGTGATTTATTGGTGTATAAGGTTGAATTGTGTAATTAATTATTGAGTTTTATTATTCTGTTTCGCCTTTAAAAGTGATTTTATTCCAGTTTTATTTTCATAAATATTTGGATTGTCTCAAAAATTGTTTTTATGATTTAATAATTTCAATAATAATATTTTGGATTTTATAAAATTGAGAAATCAATATTTTATTAATTATTTATCTTTAAATGATTTTCTGATTTCATTTATTTGTAAAATCAGTATTTAATTCCAAAATTCTTCAAAAATTATGAAACTCATATTTTATGAAATTTATAATATTTCGAGAATTTTAAAATTATTTTAGAAATTCTTGGGATTAATTTCACCCGCGCGTTGATTCTTTTAATTGTTAAAAGCGGGTATAAATTTGAGTTTCAGAAATTGTTTTAAAATTTTAAAATTTACGTTTTAATTAACTTCGGGATATTTATAGTATTTTAAGATTATTTTGGTAATTTTTCGCATTTGTTTTAAGTGTAGCTCGGGCTCGGGTCGTTAATTAGTAAAATACGGTACGATACCGGGCATATAATTAAGCAAGGGACACGTGTTAATCTTTTATCAGCTTGTTAGATACGTGCCACCAACCTGTTTAACCCCATTTCTTTCAATTAAAAATATACACACACGGTTCACTCTCTCCCTCCTCTCTCCATCTCTCTCGCGCGTCTCTGTCACTCCTCTCGTCTCTCTCACGCATCTCTCTCTCTCCACTCATCTCTCTTGTTTCTCTCTCTCTTTTCTTCCATTCCTCCCTCTCTCCTGTCGCCTCCGTCCTTCCTTTCACCGGATTCTTCTATTTCCCGACCTATTTTTTTTCCGGTGACCCACCGCTTGTTTGTCTTGCTTGGCTGGTTCGATGTGTGTTGTTAATTTGTGTATATACATATATATATATATATACTTATGTATATGTGTGTACCTGTGTGTGATTGTGTGTGTAAGTGTTTGTGTGTGTGGTGCGGTGGCGCGTGTGCAGTGCGGTTGTGCAGTGTTTGTGCGGCTGTGCTTCCTGTTGGGTTGGTTTCTTTGGGCCTTGCATTTTGGGCCTAGTTGTTTGGGCCTTGTTGGGCCGTTTGGGTGCTGTTGGTTTAGACTGTTACAATTTTAATTTTTTTAATTCCTTTTTCTGCAGGAAATTAAATGATTACCATTCGTGAATTTACATTATTTTGCGTGCAGAAATCGTTACATTAATCAGTAGAATTTATTCGGACACCCGAATATTTTTCGGGCACCAATAAACTTTGCCGCCATCCGCGATAAATTTTTACGAGCGGACGGTGGACGGTGATGATTTGTATCTGAGTCCTAAATATTTAAAACATATAAAAATGATTCCTATAAATTATTTCCGAAACTAAATAAGTAATCGTGTTGCGAGTAGTATGGAATTGTAATTATGGATTGTTGTGATTTTGGACGTCGATTATGATCGACGGGTAAGCTTATAAACGGAAAAATTGCTGTCAAAATTTTCTAAAATTCTATTTTAAATACGAGAAACATGCGTGATAATATAAAACATTTTACCTTTATGTGAATACGGATTACGTGATTATGTGTATAATTGTTATATGAGTCGGGTTATCGAATTGGGTTATTGGGATTCGAGGATATCAAACATGTCGATATGACTAATTAGGATATTCTGTTACTGTAGATCCTGGTCGAGTTTCGCAAGGATCCATGTCGATATGACTAATTAGGATATCAAGCTATGCTGAGCGGCCGTGCAGGAAGCTGAGCGCCTGCTCAGCTATGCTGAGCGGCCGCGCAGGGACGGGAAATTAGAATATTTATTTTAGACTTCTATTTTTGTTTGGCTTCCAACTTCTGTGTAATCTGAGTTTTATGGGACTTCTATATAAGTAGATTCAGAGACGTTTCACGTGTGTTGAATCGTTGTATTAATCGAGGAGCGGAGGAGATAAGGAAGAAGACCGTTTTAGCACACCGCAACGAAGAGGAAGCATATTTTCTTGTGATTCTTTATTTCGTTGTAACGTTGGATGCTAGTTTTCTTTGCTTTGAACCTATTTACTCTTGTGACATACTTTGGTTTAATATAATTAGTTTAGTTATTATTCTCTTGTGTTTATTTATCATGTTTTCATATGAACCCATGGTGACGATAAGTGCTATCATGGGCTAATCGTGATCATGGGGTCGTAACGGATTTACTATGGAATTCTTTAGTTAGTTGTTTAATACCTTAGTGTGTGATGATTGTATGATATCTAGTATTGGTTGTGCGTATTCGTCTTATGTACGTCGCGAACATATAAGATAAGGTGTTAATCTCTTGTGAAGCGACAGTGAATCTCGAGATTTAGAACTTGCCATGCTAGCATAGGTTCATGTATGATGTTGCATGATTAGTGGGTAACTCTAACCGTTTTATTCGCCCTGTGTAATCAAAAGGAATAACTTGTGCTTAAATCATTATGTTGTCAATTTCTGTAGACATATAGGGACTCAACATAATTGATGCCTATTCAACTTCTATCTTAATTGTGGATGTTTGGTAGAATGGTATTAGTACAATGAAAGTTGGTTTTTATCAGTTTTGTGTTATTCGATTAATATCATCACTGTTGCATGCTAAGGGTAATAACAATGACTATTGAAGGAAGTAGTAATGAAGTTGTGATCTCGTGAGTGTTTTAATATTATTGATTCGATGTGTTAATTAAGTGGTTAATTTTAGTAGTTAATTGTAGTTAATAATTAGTTAATAATTCTAAGTGTTATTGTCTTAACATTGAGAAGTAAACATACATTGGTGAGTGAGTTTAATTGAACATAATTAGTTTGAGTCTCTGTGGGAACGAACTAGAAAGTATTCTATATTACTTGCGAACACATATACTTGCGTAAATATTAGCGCATGTTTTCGCCCTAACAAGTTTTTGGTGCCGCTGTTGGGGACTTGGCGTATTTGTTTAGTTTATGTACTTACCATCATTGGTCGTTAGGACTCAGTGATTAAGACGTATTTGTTACTTATTGTTTCTGGTTGTGTTTCAGGTACTTTAGCGAGCGTTTATGAAAACTCGTTCTCGTACTCGCAAGAGGACTTTAGATACAGCTGAGGAGACAGACGAAGTTCTTGATATTCCGGAGAAGATAGATTTTGAAGATTCGGATTCAGGAAGTGAGCAGAAAGAACCAGTAATCATGGGTGATCGTATTGTTCCGGCCGATCCAGCTCTAATGGACTTTTCTCGGCCTAAAATTGATGACATTCAGTCAAGCATTCTTCATCCGGCTATTCAAGCTAACACCTTTGAAATCAAGTCGGGCACTATTCAGATGGTGCAGAATTCTGTTTCTTTTGGAGGTGCTGCGACTGAAGACCCCAACATGCACATAAGGAATTTTTTCGAGATCTGTAGTACTTTCAAATATAATGGCGTGACTGATGAGGCTATCAAGCTGAGGCTTTTCCCATTCTCACTGAGGGATAAAGCTAAGGACTGGTTACATTCTGAACCAGCTGGGTCCATCACTACTTGGCAAGATCTTGCGCAAAAGTTTCTGGTGAAGTTTTATCCAATGGCAAAGACTGCTGCTATGAGAAGTGCTCTTACTCAGTTTGCGCAGAAACCTACAGAATCTATGTGCGAAGCTTGGGAACGCTACAAGGAAATGTTGAGAAAGTGTCCACATCATGGAATGCCCGATTGGATGGTGATCACTGGTTTCTATAATGGTTTGGGGGCCCAATCTCGGCCCATGCTCGATGCAGCAGCTGGAGGCGCCTTGTGGGCCAAAAGCTATACGGAGGCTTATAATCTTATTGAGACTATGGCTGCAAATGAGCATCAAAACCTAACTCAGAGGATGATGCCTGGGAAGGTAGCAGGTATTCTGGAAGTCGATGCAGCCACCGCTATTGCAGCGTAGCTCCAAGCGCTGTCTATGAAGGTCGATTCTCTAGCTACCTATGGAGTCAATCAAATAGCTATGGTCTGTGAGCTTTGTGCAGGTTCTCATGCTACGGATCAGTCTTCTCTTGTCAACGAATCTGTTCAGTATGTGAACAATTATCAGCGACAACAGCAGCCTGTGCCAGCTACTTATCATCCTAACAACAGAAATCATCCAAATTTCAGCTGGGATAATAATCAGAATGCTATTCAGCCACCATATCAGCAAGGTGTGAGTAAACAGTTCAATCCACCTGGATTCCAGCAACCACAACAGTATGCTCAAAGGCAATCATATCCTCAACAGGGAAGTTCAGCTGCACCCACTAGTGCTGATTTTGAGGAACTTAAGCTGTTGTGCAAGAGTCAAGCGGTTTCTATCAAGACCTTGGAAAATCAAATCGGTCAAATAGCCAATACAGTGCTCAATTGTCAACCTGGAACACTTTCCAATAAAATGGAAGTACCAGGCAGGAAGGAAGCTAAAGAGCAAGTCAAGGCTATTACCTTAAGGTTTGGGAAAGTTGTGATGCTGAAAAGGCAAAAGAAGGAGAAGCTGAAGTTAGAGATAAAGAAGCAAAGCAAAAGGAGAAAGCGGTGGAACCAAGGAAGACTACTGTTTAACACACTCTGCCTGAGGGTAATACAGGGGAGAAACAGCTCTATCCTCCACCACCTTTCCCTAAAAGATTGCAACAACAAAAGCTGGATAAGCACTTCGGTAAATTTCAAGAGGTGTTCAAGAAACTTCACATCAATATACCTTTCGCTGAGGCTCTGGAGCAAATGCCTAGTTATGCGAAGTTTATGAAGAGTATTCTTTCAAGGAAGGTGAAACTGGATGACCTTGAGACCGTTGCTCTAACGGAAGAATACAGCGCTGTGCTGCAACAAAAGTTACCTCCAAAGCTTAAAGATCCAGGTAGCTTCACCATTTCTTGCACCATTGGCAAGTTGTCGTTTGACAAGTGCCTTTGTGATTTGGGAGCAAGCATCAATCTGATGCCGTTGTCGATCTTTAAAAAGTTGGATTTGCCTGATCCAAAACCCACCTACATGTCTCTACAATTGGCTGATCATTCTATTACTGACCCAAGGGGCATAGTGGAGGATGTGCTAGTCAAGGTGGATAAGCTCTTCTTTCCTGCAGACTTTGTTATTTTGGATTTTGAGGAAGATAAGAAGATTCCCATAATCTTGGGAAGACCTTTCTTGGCTACTGGTCGTACCTTGATAGATGTGCAGAAAGGTGAACTTACTATGCGGGTGCAGGATCAGGATGTGACCTTCAATGTATTCAAAGCAATGAAATTCCCTACAGAAGATGAGGAGTGCTTAAAAGTGGATGTGATTGATTCTGCGGTTACTTCAGAACTCGATCATATGCTAATGTCTGATGCATTAAAAAAGGCCTTAGTGGGGGATTTTGATAGTGATGATGAAGATGGCAATGAGAAATTACAATATCTTAACGCTTCTCCCTGGAGGCGAAAGCTGGACATGCCGTTTGAATCTCTTGGTACTTCTGACCTCAAGAATGCTGAAGGAAAACTCAAACCATCAATTGAGGAAGCACCTACCTTGGAGCTCAAGCCATTACCTGAACACTTGAGGTATGCTTTTTTAGGTGATGCATCTACTTTACCTGTTATTATTGCATCTGACCTTTCAGGTAGTGAGGAGGACAAGCTCTTAAGGATTTTGAGAGAATTCAAATCGGCTATTGGATGGACCATAGAAGACATCAAAGGGATCAGCCCTTCATATTGCATGCATAAGATTCTGCTAGAAGAGGGTAGTAAGCCAACTGTTGAGCAACGGCGCATACTTAATCCTATCATGAAGAAGGTGGTGAAGAAAGAAATTTTGAAATGGCTAGATGCAGGCATCATTTATCCTATTTCTGACAGTTCTTGGGTGAGCCCCGTACAATGTGTGTCTAAGAAAGGAGGTATCACTGTGGTAGCAAATGAGAAGAATGAGCTCATCCCCACTCGAACAGTTACAGGATGGAAAGTATGCATGGACTACCAGAAGTTGAACAAGGCCACGAGGAAGGATCACTTCCCTCTTCCATTTATTGATCAGATGCTTGACAGGTTGGCTGGTCATGAGTATTATTGTCTTCTGGATGGTTACTCAGGGTATAATCAGATTTGTATTGCACCAGAGGATCAAGAAAAAACTACCTTCACTTATCCATTTGGCACATTTGCTTTTCGTAGAGTTTCGTTCGGGTTATGTGGCGCACCGGCCACTTTTCAGAGATGTATGATGGCTATATTCTCTGACATGATTGGAAATAATGTCGAGGTGTTCATGGACGACTTCTCCGTCTTTGGACATTCATATGATGAATGTTTGAATAATCTTTGTGTCGTGCTCAAAAGGTGTGTGGAAACTAATTTGGTGCTCAATTGGGAAAAATGTCATTTTATGGTGCGTGAAGGCATTATTCTTGGGCATAAGGTCTCTAGCAAGGGTCTTGAGGTGGATAAAGCAAAGGTGAGAGTCATTGAAAATCTTCCACCACCTATTTCTGTGAAAGGAATCTGTAGTTTTCTTGGTCATGCGGGTTTTTATCGGCGTTTCATCAAGGACTTTTCGAAGATATCTAAGCCGCTGTGCAACTTGCTTCAGAAAGATGTGCCTTTCAAATTTGATGATGAATGTTTGACGGAATTCGAGACTCTTAAGAAGAGTTTAATCACTGCGCGAGTTATTACAACACCGGATTGGACAGAGCCTTTTGAGATGATGTGTGATGCGAGTGATTATGTGGTAGGCGCAGTTCTTGGGCAGCGCAAGAATAATCTCTTTCATGTGGTATACTATGCGAGCAAGACCTTAAATGGGGCCCAAATGAACTACACCACTACTGAGAAGGAGCTCTTAGCTATAGTCTTTGGTTTCGAGAAATTTCGATCTTATCTGCTTGGGACAAAAGTGACAGTGTTAACTGATCATGCCGCCATTCGCTATTTGGTTTCCAAGAAGGATTCGAAGCCGAGACTCATTCGTTGGGTGCTCTTACTACAGGAATTTGAGTTAGAGATCAAGGATCGAAAGGGTACTGAGAATCAAGTAGCTGACCATCTCTCTAGATTGGAGAATCCCGAGTCTACTTCACAGGATAAGACATTGATCAACGAGTCTTTTCTGGATGAGCAGTTGTTCGCAGTTCAGGAGGAAGAGCCATGATTTACAGATATTGTAAACTATCTTGTCAGCAATATAATGCCTCCTAATTTGACCTCAGCTCAAAAGAAGAAGTTTCTGCATGAGGTGAAGTGGTATATGTGGGATGAACCATATTTGTTTAGACAGGGTGTTGACCAGATCATCAGGAAATGTATCCCATTCTGTGAGACGGAGGGGATATTACGAGACTGCCACTCCACAATTTATGGTGGACAATATGGTGGTGAGAAGACGGCAGCTCGTATTCTGCAAGCAGGTTTTTTCTGGCCTACTTTGTTTAAGGATGCTCATCAGTTTGTTTTAAGGTGTGATCGTTGCCAAAGAGTGGGAAATTTGACGAGAAAGGATGAGATGTCGCCAAATGTGATGCTTGAGGTCGAGGTCTTTGATGTTTGGGGAATCGATTTCATGGGACCTTTTGTCTCGTCCTGCAACAATCAGTACATCTTGCTGGTAGTCGATTATGTCTCAAAATGGGTAGAAGTCAAAGCTCTACCGACAAATGATGCAAATGCAGTGTTAAATTTTCTTCATAAGCAGATTTTCACAAGGTTTGGAACGCCTCGGGTAATCATAAGTGATGAAGGGTCGCATTTCTGCAACCGTAAGTTCACTTCTATGATGCAGCATTATAATGTGAATCATCGAGTTGCTACTACCTATCATCCGAAAACAAATGGTCAACCGGAAGTGTCTAACAGAGAGATCAAGCACATTCTAGAGAAGGTTGTTTTTCTGTCAAGGAAGGATTGGTCTGTAACACCCCCAGATCCAGGGTCGGGGATCCGGGTCGTCACGGTCTTTCTTTCCACAATATCACTTAACTTAATTAATAATAAATAACCTCATGCTATGACTCCATACTAACACACACCATAACCCGTTATAGTCTCAGAGATGAAATTGAAATAAATACAAGTCCTTGAATCCACAATTTAAAAGTTATTACAACCCAAAATGATTACTTGATAAGTTTACAGTTAATTGCCATTATCTGCCACAAGTTATAATTATACAATATTTGGTTCCCAAAAGTAGAAGGTCTGATCTACAGATAGATATACCTTTGTAGCTATAACAACTATGATCTCAACGGGAAGGCGCGGGGCGCTTCCCACGCTCTTGCACTGGGTCTGCTTGAGTCTGGTCATCTTTCATAACTGTTGTTGTGTGATGAAGAAATAAAGCAAGAGTGAGCATTACAGCTCGCAAGATAATATATAGTGTAAACAATAATGCAAGTATCTAAATGGATAACTTACTAAAATCCTTTATCAAGTGTAAGATAATTACTTACTGGATATAAGAAAAAACAAGGGATGAAGTTACCAAATACTTCACTATAATTATATCATTTATAAAGCTACTTGAACTACCACTGTTCAAAGTATAATGAGCTTTCAACAGTTCATCACATAGATGAGACTACAAGACAAGATTTGAATAGATTAAAGCTTTGAAATATTATTGAATGAAATGAAGTTATGAGATACTTCATTAAGTCCCGATATATATATCCGCATATATATCTCTTTATACATTTCCTGAAAACCTCTGTCATGTAAAGTATGAATAGAGTTTGTAACATCCAATGAATTTTTGGAAAGGAAAAGAATTGTGGCATAAACCCGATATCTTGCTGATCAGCAAAGATACCAATAAGTAACCTTTTCTACTGTAGATGGATGAATTCCTCGCCGGTCATCACCCTGGCCGCATTCGGACATCGCGCTAGACCGTTACCCGGCCACTCACCCAGCCTCTTACACCTTCATAGACCGTACCCTGGCCTGTCGCTTATGCCGACTCAATCAGATGGACTTACTTCCCGAACATTGGGCAAGTAATCAAATTGTTGTCTCAAAACAGCAACCACGTTGCGAATATAAAATACACCACAGAGCCGGATCCCTCAGGTTTTGAGCGAGTATTTAAATCCCCTTCGAAAGGAGGATCTTAAATATAAAAATGAGTTTTGGGATCCGCCCTAACTTTTAAAAATCATTTTGAAGACTCGAAAACATTTTTAAGAATGTTTGGAGTAATACTGATTTAATGAAATAAATCAGTCCCGATATATTAGAAAATATCTGAATATTATTATTTAAATAATATTCCCATAAGGATAATCCTTATAAAAATAATTGAAGTAAAAGTTTCAAAACTCATACTTGAAATGAATATTAATAACCAAAGATATACTTATACGAAAGTATGATCTTTATTTGAATAATCGAAAATTAGTTTGATTATCGAAACATTATTCTTTAATAAAATAAAGAATATTATTTAATAAATAAGCGGAGTCATAAGTCCTCAAATGAATATTCAAAATAATATTCATTAAATAAAATAAATGGAGTCTTAAGTCCTCGAATGAATATTCAAAATAATATTCATTAAATAAAATAAACCGAGTCATAAGTCCTCGAATGAATATTCAAAGTAATATTCATTAATAAAATAAAGTTATGGAATAAACCTTATTCGATTAATAGTTTTGAAAACTATATATATATATATTATACTCGGGAACATCTGAAAGGAATATGTCCTAAGTCCAATCATGTATTAGGATTTAGGAATAACTTTTATGTAATCTGTTTTGATTTCATTGATATTAATAAAGGCTTGTTTTGTTTTTATTACGGGCTTTATCTATTTAAGTGTTTAAATAAAATATACCATAGTTTAGAGTAAAGCTTTTTATGGATTATGATGAGATCATAATAGTGAGACCTAAAAAGATGATAACTCTAAACTTAAATAGTTCCTGGTCATAGGATTACTAACTGGTAATTAATAATCCGCAAAGATCGGTACATACTATGCTTGCTTCATTATGAAGGATGTCTGTTCTCATAGACATTTGTGTGGTGACACTATAGCTAGTATGTAGGTGCTTATTATGGAATAAGTTCACTGAACATGACTCGCACAGCTGAACAATTGATGGAGTTCACTCACGTGTCAGCAGTTGTTCACATAGTGATAGTTGTACAAGTATCCTTAGACTTGAGGTCATCATAGTCATCTTGTGTACACTGAACTATGCTTTGGTTTAGTTCTTAGTCTCCAGGGACAATTATTAGGGCTCTTCTGGGTGTAGGAATTTGTACACGAAGATAGTGTATGATCAATAAAGGATCTACCCCTTCCAGTGAAGGAAGCGAATGTTCAAGGCTGATCCACTTATGCTAGTTCAGGAATCTCTGGCCAGAGTGAATGAAATTAGAAAGGAGTTTCTAATTTGCATAGAACTACGCATAGTAAATGGTAAGCAAGTGATTGAATTAGATAGGCTTGACACGAGATCCATGCCTTGTATTTAATCGGGACATTGTAGGGTAGAAGGAGTTTATTGTACGGTAACTATTCACTGACAGGTTCTTGGTATTCTAAGCAGTAAATTCATATTATCCGGATAGTCGCGATATGTTGAGAAGCATCACTCACGATGTAGAATAAATGTGATTAATTAATTAATCATATTTAATAAATTAGAGAATTTATATAAATAATGATAAAATAGTTTTATTATTATTTATTTCTACTACCGGCTTAATATTGAACCTACAGGGTCACACCATAAAAAGAGAATGATTTAATGGTTGAGGAATTAATTAATAATGGTTAATAATTATTTATTTGTGAAATAAATAATTAATTGGAAAATTTAATAATTGATTAAATGAGATTTAATTGATTATAAATTAATTAAGAAAAGTTCTTAATATTATTAATTAAAGGATTTAATTTTTGGAAATTAAATCAAGAGAGAGAATTATTTCTAAAGTGTTTAGAAAAAGTATTAATAATTAAAAGGTGTTTTAATTATTAATGAGAATAATAAATGGGAAAATAATAATAATATTTATGGGAAAATTTCAGCTGAAAATTTTGCCTATAAATACACTATTATAGACCCTATTTTATTCTAACCAGATCAAACCCGAAAACCCAAAAAGTTTGGAAAACCCAATTCTCTCCACCTCCTTCCTCCTCCTTAACATCGTTTTCTTGGTGGATACCGGTGGAGTGCTTCACACTTGAGGAGCAACTGCTATGGGTCTCTGATCGTTGTCTCCGAATTATTTTAAAAGGTTAGATTCGATCCCTCGAATTTTTATTCACGATTTATATGCTTTTATTTGGATTTTATATGTGTAAAAGTGTTTTTTCATGCCCCGCTGTGTTTAAAATCCTATAATGGCATCAGAGCATAGGTTGTATGCATATAGATCTGTGGTAAAAATTTCAGAATTTTATATGCTTGTATGAATTAATTATGATTTTTACAAGTTATATTATGGATTAATTTTGTCTGATGAGAAATCGTTTCTTAGAATAATTTTGAATGTTGATCTGGGTTCTACAAGTGTTGTAGATCGTCTGGGTATTTTTTTCATAATTTTATGATGTATAGATTTTTTATTATGAATTTTTGAAGTTGTATCAATTAAATTCATAATTAAATAAATCATATATATATATAAATTGATTGTATGTAAGTATATATCTGCTGCTATTTTGCCTGCTGAGGTGCGAGACACGGAAAAGAAGAAGACAAAAATGGCAGGTCTGACAAGGTCTGGCGGCACGGAATTCCAAGGCGGCGGCGGCGGCGGCTGAAAAAAAAAAGGGGGTGTAACGCATTCTGGGAATGTGTTACACACTTGTGGCGCATTCACGGAATGCGTTACACCCTTTAATGGCTTAAAAGGTGTAACGCATCACCGGAATGCGTTATAGGGCTTGTAACGCGTTCCTGTAATGCGTTACAGCCCGTCTGATGATTTTAAAATTGATTTTCTGGGAGTTTCGTAACTCCGTTTTGGGCGTGCAATATACCTTTGGATTCGTTTTTTCGAGACGGATCTAATGGAGTGATAAATTTTAGTTTATATAAAAGTTTTGAACTGTTTATATTTCCATGAAGTGTTTTAAAGCTGTTTTTGACTGTTTTTAATTGCTTTTAAATGCTTCATGTGATACATAGAGATGTATAATGCTTAGACTAATGTGCTAGATGATATAAAATGCCTACCTTGATGTTTATTCATGTTGATATATGTGATATATGCTTAGTTTATCATGCGATGATAGATTTAGGTGAACTTAAATGAACATAAGGCGTTTGTTAGACAACATAGTATAGTGAAATTGTTTCATAACCTTAAGAATAATATTATGAATACAATCATGAGATTCTTGTGTTTGTGAAACACGTAATTGAATATGAATTTTCGATATGAGAGAAAGGATGATTCTGTCAACAACAGATTTCTATCTGTAAGAAAGGGTTATTAAGTGACGCCTCTTGACAATGCTCCACCCGATCTGGGAATCATCTGATTATTAATTATTGATTTGAAATATTTAATTTAAAAGGAAGAATTTCTTTATAATATGATTATGATTGTAACGTAATATAATCCCTCTAAAATTAAATAATATCAAGTAGTAATTGGCCAATGACACAACGGGCTTGTGTCGGTCATAGCCTTCCAACATGATAGAAAAGTAGTTCTTATTTTTGAATCATTGTCGGTTCGTGCTACAGCCGAGGGCTTTGATTTCGAAATAAGAAATACTTGTCTATTACATAGAGATGTGTACATTGAATAAGAATCTAAAGGTCGGTACGTGCTACAGCCGTGGGCCTTTGAGGACTGATTCAACTGTACGGAATGTTGGGTTAGACTTGACTTAGAATATTGAGTTTGTCGTGCTACAGCCGAGACTCAATTATTCAAGAGGCTAAAGTTTGATTAGGGAATAACATGAGATGTAATTGACAAGAGTTGTCTGCCTATTGAACATTACATGGCGTTTCGTGCCACAGCCGGGGTTGTGTAATGGAATGTAGGATCCCTATTCCCACTAGCATTATGAATGCTTAATTTTTCACGTAGGGGGTTGAATAAATTAGGTAAACTAGTGGGAGCCACTTATGAATAAAGACCCGATTCATATAGTGTTTTGAAATGAAATCGAATATTTGCTAAGTGTTGTTATGTGTTTATCATTTACATATTTACTTTGTACGTTATGTCTTCTGCACTATCACTCAGGAGCATACTAGATGCTCACAAATTGACTGATCCTAATTATGCTGACTGGCTTCGAAACTTGAGAATTGTTCTCAGGATTGAGAAGTTGGAATACGTGATTGACTCACCTAAGCCTACTGAACCTGCTAGTGATGCACATAATGATGAACATGTTGTGTATCGTTAGTGGATAGATGATGCAAATGTTGCTCAATACATCATGCTAGCTTCCATGAACATTGAGCTACAGAAGCAACATGAGCATATGGATGCTCACACTATCCTCATGCATCTACAAGAGTTGTATGATGTGGCGGGGAGGACAGCTCGATATGAGATATCGAAGAAGCTGTTCGGTTGTAGGATGTCTGAGGGATCATCTGTGAATGACCATGTACTTAAGATGATCAATTTGATTGAACGTCTTGGACAACTTGGTTTTGCCATGGATGGGGAGCTGAGCCAAGACCTGGTCTTGCAATCGCTTTCGAGTTCGTTCTCGCAGTTTGTTGTGAACTTTCACATGAATAAGTTGGATTTCAGCCTGCCTGAACTCCACAACATGTTGAAGACTGCGGAATCGAATTTTCCCCCTAAGAAGAGTTCTGTTCTTCTAATTGGTGAAGGTTCCAATCCTAAGAAAAGGAAGAGGAACTCTTCCAAGAAGAAGAAAGTAGGTGAGAAAACGCCGGTTCCACCAAAAGCTGAAGACCCCAAGAGCAAAGTTGTTTGCTTTTACTGTAACAAGGTGGGGCACTGGAAGAGGAACTGCAAGGTTTACCTTGCAGAAATGAAGAAGAAGAAGGGTAGTGAGACTACCGCTTCTGATTCAGGTATGTTCATGATAGAAGTGAATATGTCATTAAATCAAATTTCTACTTGGGTATTAGATACCGCCTGTGGTTCTCAAATCTGCAATTTGTTGCAGGGACCAAGGAGAAGTAGGACTCTTGAGGAAGATGAGGTGATTCTACTGATGGAAATGAAGCAAGAGTTGCTGCTGAAGATATAGAATCATTTCATTTACATATGCCTACGGGCAAGACTATTATTTTAAATAAGTGTTATTTTGTTCCCTCGATTGTGAGGAATATTATTCCCATGTTAGACTTGGCTGGATTTTCATTTATTATTGAGAATAATGAATGTTCTATTCTTAGAGATAATATTCTTTATGGACGTGGTACTTTAAATAATGGTCTGTATAAATGTGACATAATTTACTTCAGATTGAACAAACTAATAAAAGAAAAGGGATGATGAAAATCTCACTTTATAGTGGCACTGCAGTCTCCATTTAGTAGACATGGAGAGAGGGCTGCAAATTTGCTAGGAATGGTACACACAGATGTATGTGGACCAATGTCTACGCAAGCCATGGGTGGATTTTCATACTTCATTACTTTCATAGATGATAGATCTGGATTCAGATATGTGTTTGATGAAACACAAGTCTGAGGCCTTTGAAAAGTTCAAAGAATATAAGTATGAAGTGGAGAAACAACCAAACATATTATTATAACTCTTCGATTAGATCGAGGTGGTGAATACTTGAACGGAGAGTTTCTGGATTATCTCAAAGTAAATGGTATAGTCTCCCAGTGGACTCCTCCAGATTAGTATCTGAAAGGAGAAATCGAACTTTGTTAGACATAGTTCGGTCCATGATGAGCTATGCAAATCTTCCAGTATTCCTATGGGGTTATGCATCGGAAACCTCAGCATATTTACTAAATAAGGTGCTTTCCAAATCTGTTCCTCAAACTCTGTATGAGATATGGAAAGAAAGGAAACCGAGTCTTAAACACGTTAAGATTTGGGGATGTCCAGCTTATGTCAAGTAAGTTGACCCAAATAAGCTGGAATATCGATCCGTAAAATGTAGTTTTGTGGGATATCCTAAAGAGACTTTAGGGTATTACTTTTACACCGATCATCGGGTGTTTGTATCCAGACATGCTACCTTCTTGGAAAAGGAGTTTATCCTTGAAGGAAACAGTGGGAGCAAAATTGAACTTGATGAAGTTCAAGAAGCACAAACTACTACGGTTCAAGTGGAAATATCTGTTCTGACTGAACAACCTTTTGTGGAACAGCCCATTCATAGATCAGGGAGAGTGTCTCGCCAACCTGAGAGGTATTATGGCCTTGTCATTGAGAATGACAATGAGTTGTCGATCATTGATGATGACGACCCTGTAACCTATAATGAGGCTATGAGTAGTGTTGACTCAGAGAAATGACATAGTGCCATGAAATCCAGAATGGAATCTATGTATACGGTATACAAAAGATAGATTATAGCAGATGGCCAGGTGGAGACCTTTAAGGCCAAGCTTGTGGCAAAAGGATTCAAACAAAGGCAATGGATTGACTTTGATGAAACCTTTTACCTTAGCCCTGTTAAAATCAGTTCGGATTTTGCTTGCGAATGCTGCTTACTACGACTATGAGATCTGGCATATAGCCTGCTGGTTTTCTTTCCAAGGGAAATAAAAACCTAGTGTGTAAGCTACTGCGAACCATATGTGGTTTAAAGCAAGCTTCTCGAAGATGGAACATTCGTTTTGATCAGACAATCAAAGAGTTTGATTTTATCAAAAACGCAGATGAACCATGTGTCTACAAAAGGGTTAGTGGGAGCGCGGTAACATTTCTTATATTGTATTGAATTAGAGTTGACACACATAACAACATAGCAGACCCACTCACAAAGCTACTTTATGAAAGTCACTTTGATCGTCATAAAGACAAGATGGGTATTAGATACCAGAGTGATTGGCTTTAGTACAAGTGGGAGATTGAAAGGAATATGTCCTAAGTCCAATCATGTATTAGGATTTAGGAATAACTTTTATGTAATCTGTTTTGATTTCATTGATATTAATAAAGACTTGTTTTGTTTTTATTACGGGCTTTATCTATTTAAGTGTTTAAATAAGATATAACATAGTTTAGAGTAAAGCTTTTTATGGATTATGATGAGATCATAATAGTGAGACCTAAAAAGATGATAACTCTAAACTTAAATAGTTCCTGGTCATAGGATTACTAACTGGTAATTAATAATCCGCAAAGATCGGTACATACTATGCTTGCTTCATTATAAAGGATGTCTATTCTCATAGACATTTGTGTGGTGACACTATAGCTAGTATGTAGGTGCTTATTATGGAATAAGTTCACTGAACATGACTCGCACAGCTGAACAACTGATGGAGTTCACTCACGTGTCAGCAGTTGTTCACATAGTGATAGTTGTACAAGTATCCTTAGACTTGAGGTCATCATAGTCATCTTGTGTACACTGAACTATGCTTTGGTTTAGTTCTTAGTCTCCAGGGACAATTATTAGGGCTCTTCTGGGTATAGGAATTTGTACACGAAGATAGTGTATGATCAATAAAGGATCTACCCCTTCCAGTGAATGAAGCGAATGTTCAAGGCTGATCCACTTATGCTAGTTCAGGAATCTCTGGCCAGAGTGAATGAAATTAGAAAGGAGTTTCTAATTTGCATAGAACTACGCATAGTAAATGGTAAGCAAGTGATTGAATTAGATAGGCTTGGCACGAGATCCATGCCTTGTATTTAATCGGGACATTGTAGGGTAGAAGGAGTTTATTGTACGGTAACTATTCACTGACAGGTTCTTGGTATTCTAAGCAGTGAATTCATATTATCCGGATAGTCGCGATATGTTGAGAAGCATCACTCACGATGTAGAATAAATGTGATTAATTAATTAATCATATTTAATAAATTAGAGAATTTATATAAATAATGATAAAATAGTTTTATTATTATTTATTTCTACTACCGGCTTAATATTGAACCTACAGGGTCACACCATAAAAAGAGAATGATTTAATGGTGGAGGAATTAATTAATAATGGCTAATAATTATTTATTTGTGAAATAAATAATTAATTGGAAAATTTAATAATTGATTAAATGAGATTTAATTGATTATAAATTAATTAAGAAAAGTTCTTAATATTATTAATTAAAGGATTTAATTTTTGGAAATTAAATCAAGAGAGAGAATTATTTCTAAAGTGTTTAGAAAAAGGATTAATAATTAAAAGGTGTTTTAATTATTAATGAGAATAATAAATGGGAAAATAATAATAATATTTATGGGAAAATTTCAGCTGAAAATTTTGCCTATAAATACACTATTATAGACCCTATTTTATTCTAACCCAGATCAAACCCGAAAACCCAAAAAGTTTGGAAAACCCAATTCTCTCCACCTCCTTCCTCCTCCTTAACATCGTTTCCTTGGTGGATACCGGTGGAGTGCTTCACACTTGAGGAGCAACTGCTATGGATCTCTGATCGTTGTCTCCGAATTATTTTAAAAGGTTAGATTCGATCCCTCGAATTTTTATTCATGATTTATATGCTTTTATTTGGATTTTATATGTGTAAAAGTGTTTTTCCACGCCCCGCTGCGTTTAAAATCCTACAACATCGACTCCCAGTTTAGAAAATGTTCACCTTCGGGTCCCCTATACTAAGGGTATACGCAATTACTGCTTATCTCTAGCATAGGTATTATGCAACTGAATCAACAGATATATGTATCAAGATGACGAAACAGGCATGCATATATACCATATCACATGCTCCAATATATCGCAAGAATTTGCTAATTAACCATCATGCATCTATCACAAGATAATGTATATACATATGTATACATCACAACAACAGTATAACGGGTAGAAAACTTGCCTGAGCAACTGGGGGTGACAAATGGCTTGGGACGTGTCTGGTAACCTATAAACAACATATAAGTTGGAATTAAACCCAAGTCACTTATGAATCTATACTTTAACCAATTTAGACTCTAACGCTCGCTTTGCGCTTACTGATTCTCTTAAGTCGCTCGAGTACCCTCGGCTCCACCATTTTTAATAAATTAACCATTAAGGGTTTTAAGGTGATTCTTTCGCGAGTGCCTTACCAACTTCCTAATAAACTTTACATAAATGATTCATACTCCAATTAGTCCTTTAAGATCTTTAACCTATGTTTCAAAGTAAGGCGAGGGGTAGTGGTTCGTTCGCGAAACGCCGTTACTTAAAACGGTTGTTTCTCCTAAACCGTGCATCGGATTTAAACGAACCACATATCAAAACGATGCTCGTAACATGAACTATCTAATCACGGCAATGGTAAAAATCTAGCAGGGAGTTCTCGGGTCCTGATGTTAAGAGCAAAAACAGTCTAAAGTAAATCGGACATTACGACGGCTATGTTTACGCGATTACCAATTTT
Source organism: Apium graveolens (assembly GCF_009905375.1). Taxonomy (NCBI): domain Eukaryota; kingdom Viridiplantae; phylum Streptophyta; class Magnoliopsida; order Apiales; family Apiaceae; genus Apium; species Apium graveolens. The sequence continues at coordinate 42,099,811 of NC_133657.1, read as the reverse complement.
ATTCTACTCCAAACCAACCACCAATCAACCACAATTCATTCATACAACCAAAATCCATCCATACCATAATACAACAGCCCCAACAACTCAATATTACCAATTCATACTTATTTCTCAATCATGAACTAAGAGTTTACTTAAGTTTATTAACTAATCAACAAGATTTACAACTCCAAAACATAATAAAACCAACCAATCTCTAAGTCTACAAGAATCATGCTTCTCATGAACCACAACAACAAAACTAAACCTAATACTCAAGTAAAGTTAGGGTTTGGAGGGGTTATACCTTCCTTGGAGAGTGGAGAATCAAGTAATTAGCTTGGAATCACCCTTAAAAGTCCTTATCCAAGCTTAATCTAAACAAAAACTCAAGAACAAAAATTTAAGTTCTTGAAAAACACTATTCACCCTCTTCTTCCATGATTTTTAGAAGATATTGTGAATGAATTAGAAGCTCAAACTTATAGGATAGCTATATCTATGCATAAGGAGTATTAGATAATTACCTCACTAATTAACAAGGCTTGGATCTTAGATTTTGGTTTTTTTCTTCTTGAAAACAAAGAGAGGCCGAGAGCTTTGATGAAGAAAAGAGAAGTCAACTTTGGGTTTTGGTGAAATGAATTGTTTTTGGCTTGGTTGGTTGCTTTTGATTTGTTTTAATTATCTTTTAACCATGAAAAATTGTGAGGTTATTAATCAACCACACTTTCTTCCCTTATGTCATGCTTAGGTCATCATGTGATGTCATCCTCCCACACTTGTCCTCTTCTTGTTGGTTTGATGACATCAACCTCACTAACCTCTTTGATTAGCTTCTAATTACTTGGCTAATGACCGCTGATCTGTTATACGGTTCGCTTAACTTTCGTTTTCGTTTATCGTTTGAGGGATCATACCCGGGATCTTATTACTTGGGTTTCCTTAACCTTTCTCAATACATTATATTCCTTTTATGATCCTCTCTTATAATCCTTGAATTTAAATCCTTTTTATCCTGTTATCTTATACTCAATTCTTTCGGTATCTGGTGGATTTTCGGGAAAAATCAAATTGTTCGAATTTGGATTCTGACGATCTTTACATACACTTATTTATCATATAGAGTACTAATACGATCTCAGAATAACAATAAAAGAACCCCTACATAGTGTGGCATGAAAAGTTTTCTTATTCAGCAATATCAGCAAAAACACTATTCATAAGGGTTACAAAAAGTTCAAAATTTTGGGGTTATTACAGTCTCCCCTCCTTAAAAGGATTCCGTCCCGGAATCAAATTGAAAACAAATGGGGGTACTTTTCTAGCATTGCGCTCTCTAGTTCCCAAGTTGATTCTTCCACATTATGATTCTGCCATAGCACTCTGACTAGCATGATCACTTTGTTCCGAAGCACCTGCTCCTTCTTATCCATAATATTTACTGGTTTCTCCACGTAAGTCAGATCTGGTTGCATATCCACATGCTCGTACTCCACTATGTGTCTGGCATCCCGATGATACTTCCTTAGCATTGACACATGGAACACATTATGAACTTGTTATAGGTTCGGGGGTAAGGCTAGCTCGTAAGCCAACTTCCCAATCCGTCTTAGTATCTCAAAAGGTCCAATATATCTTGGGCTTAGTTTTCCTTTTTTTCCGAACCTCATTAACCCCTTCCAAGGGGATACTTTTAGTAGTACTAAGTCCCCTACTTCATATTCCTTGTCCTTTCGGGCTAGGTCTGCATATTTCTTCTGTCTGTCTTGGGCTGTTACCAGCCGTCCTCTGATGAGATCCACTATGTCTTTGGTCCTTTGGACCACTTCGGGTTCGAGCATCTTCCGCTCTCCTACTTCATCCCAGTATAAGGGAGATCGACACCTTCTTCCGTACAGGGCCTCATAAGGCGACATTCCGATGCTAGCATGAAAGCTATTGTTATAAGAAAACTCAATCAACGACAAGTGATCATCCCAACTTTGTTTAAAGTCTATTGCACAGATTCTCAACATATCCTCTAGTGTCTGGATGGTCCTTTCACTCTGCCCATCCGTCTGGGGATGGTAAGCGATACTCATATTTAACTTGGTCCCCGCATATTCTTGAAAGCTCCTCCAAAATCTAGAGTTGAACCCGGGGTCTCGGTCTGAGACAATGGACGCTGAGACTCCATGTCGCGTCACTATTTCCTTAAGGTAGATGTCCACCAGTCTATCGACTATGTATCTCTCATTGATAGGAATGAAATGAGCTGACTTTGTCAGTCGGTCTATAATCACCCATATGGCATCATGGTTGGCTTTCGTCCTTGGTAAACCGATAACAAAATCCATGGCTATCTGTTCCCATTTCCATTCGTGAATCTCCAGGGGTCGTAAAAGTCCACTGGGTCTCTGGTGCTCTGCCTTTACTCTTTGGCAAGTCAAACATTTGCTTACCCATTCTGCTACGTCCCTCTCCATGTTGGGCCACCAGTAATACTCCTTCAAATCCCTATACATTTTGGTGCTTCCCGGGTGAATGGAATACCTTGAACTATGGCTTTCATCCAAAATCTCGTCTTTAAGCTCTCGAACGTTTGGAACCCAAATTCAGTAGGAGTACCTCATTATCCCTTTATCATTGTTCTCAGTATGGATCTCTTCTCCAGTCATTGACTCTCTGCCTTCATTCATTACTTTCTCTTGGCACAATCTGATCTTTTCCAATAACTCTGGCTGCAACGAGATCTCAAACAGTTTTTCAGTTCCGGTTCCGGTTAGCTTTACTTCTATTTCCATTCTCTCGAAATCCTTTATCAATTCTTCTGAAGTCGTTATCATTCTGAGTCTTTCCTTTCTACTAAGGGCATCAGCCACCATATTGGCGTTCCCCGGATGATAGAGAATCTCACAATCATAGTCCTTGATTAGCTCTAACCATCTCCTCTGGCGCATGTTGTGCTCTTTCTGCGTAAATATGTACTTGAGGCTCTTATGGTTTGTGAAAATCTCGCATTTCTCTCCATACAAGTAGTGCCTCCAAATCTTTAAGGCAAAAACTATTGCCGCGAGCTCAAGGTCATGAGTAGGATATCTAATCTTGTATTCTTTCAGTTGTCTCGAGGCATATACAATCACCTTACCGTGCTGCATAAGCACACACCTTAATCCTTTGTGCGACGCGTCACTATATATCACAAAATCTCCTTTTCCGTCTGGCAATGCCAACACCGGGGCCGTTACCAACCTTTTCTTTAATTCCTGAAAACTGTTCTCGCATTTTTCCGTCCATTCAAACTTCTATGTCTTACGAGTAAGTCGTGTCAAAGGGGTTGCGATCTTCGCAAAGTCCTGTACAAATCTACGATAGTAGCCGGCCAATCCTATGAAACTCCTTACCACTGTGGGTGTGGTTGGCCTTTCCCAATTTGAGACCGCCTCTATCTTGGAGGGGTCGACCAATACTCCTACTTCATTGATCACATGACCTAAAAACTGTACTTCATTCCGCCAAAATTCACACTTCGAGAATTTGGCAAATAAATATTCCTCTCTGAGTATTCTTAGAGCTATCCTCAAATGCTCTGCATGTTCTGCCTCAGTCCTGGAGAAGATTAAAATATCATCGATAAAAACTATCACACACTTGTCCAAGCACTTCTTAAATACTCTGTTCATTAAATCCATGAGAGCCGCTGGGGCGTTGGTTAATCCAAAGGACATTACCAAGAACTCATAGTGCCCATACCTGGTACGGAAAACGGTCTTGGAAATATCTTCGGGTTAATCTTTAGCTGGTGATATCTAGTTCTCAGGTCAATCTTGGAAAAATAAACAGCATCCTTTAGCTAGTCGAACAGATCATCTATTCTAGGTAGCGGGTACCTGTTCTTTATGGTTAGCTTGTTCAACTCTCGATAGTCGATGCACAGCCTCATGCTCCCATCCTTTTTCTTAACAAATAACATTGGTGCTCCCCACGGAAACACACTGGGTCTGATCATACCCTTATCCAAGAGTTCCTGTAATTGGGTAGCTAATTCCTTCATTTCTAATGGGGCTAACCGGTAAGGTGCCTTTGAAACTGGCGCCGTCCCTGGAGCCAACTCAATAGCAAATTCAATCACTCTATCGGGTGGTAATCCCGGAAGGTCTTGTGGGAATACATCTTCAAATTCGTTGACTACCGGAATATCTTGTAAGTTGGGCACCTCCTTCTGCGTGTCCACCACATAGGCTAGGTAAGCCTCATTTCCTTTTGGCCTGGGCCATAGTCAAAAATTTCTGCGTCTGCCTCTTTCCTCTAAATATGACTTCTTTCTTTCCTGAGATATTTAACTTAACTTTCTTCCCCTTACAGTCTATCTGAGCATCATTGCTAGATAGCCAGTCCATTCCCAAAATTACATCAAACTCCCCTAATTTAAAATGAATCAGGTCAACACTAAAAGATTGTTCCCCTATACCTAACTCACAGGTGGGGTGAATCTTGTTAACAGGAATAACTTCATGATTGGCTATTTCCACTTGTAAGGGTTCTATCAAGGGTTCAGCCTTAAGTCTTAATTTACGCGCAAAGTCTCTTGATATAAAAGATTTAGTTGCTCCCGAATCAAATAAAACATTTGCACTAGCTGAATTTAGAGAAATGGTACCTGCTATGACATCTGAGTCTTTCATAGCATCCTGGACTGTCATGTTGAAAGTCCTCACAGTAGGTGGCTTATTAGAAGCAACCCTGCTTGCTCCTGAAGCTGCTGGTTTATTCCCTGGGCATTCCCTCCTCATGTGGCCTGGTCTTCCACACTGATAACAGATGGTGGTCGGGCTGAAGCTAGGGGGTTACGAAGTACACTTGTTAGAATAGTGACCCTCTCGACCACACTTAAAGCAGGTTACTGGCTTACCCTTACACTCCTCAGAATGCATCCTACCACAAGTGTTACAGGCTGGTAATGGGGGTCGAGACTGGTTGGAATAGGACCTTCCTGACTTTTGGCCGCTCTGGCTCATATTCACACCCATTGGCCGCTTAAACCCAGTACTCTTTCCCGGTAGGGACACTGCTCCTCGATTAAATTTAGTTGGGAAGCTCCCTCCTGCGGAACCTCCACCCATGCTCATACTTTTCCTCTTTATTCCCTTCTTCTCTCTTTCCTTCTGCATCTGTTCACTTCCGGCTTCTACAATTGTTGCCTTTTGCACCAGAGTGGCATAATCAATAAGCTCAAGGATTGCCACCCTATTCTGAATCCACGGTTTCAGTCCCTGCTGAAACCTCCTAGCTTTCTTTTCCTCGGTGCTCACAAACTCCGGCACAAACCTTGATAACTCAGTAAATTTTGCTTTGTACTCTGCTACGGATAAGTTATTCTGCTTTAGCTCCAAGAACTTGAGCTCCATCTGGTTCTCCATAAACCTCGGGAAATACTTTCCCAAAAACAACTGACTGAACCTCTCCCAGGTTTTGATAGCATTTGTCTCCATGTTTTTCTTGGCCTCCCACCAATAGTTGGCCTCTCCTTTCAGAAGGTAGGTAGCAAATACAGTCTTCTGTGCCTCATCGGTACTCAGAATCTCAAAGGATTTCTCCATTTCCTTTAGCCATGCCCTTGCCTCAACTGGGTCGGCTGATCTGTGGAACTCAGGGGGCTTAAGGGACTTGAAAGCCCTGAAAGAGTTTGCCACAGCATTGTTATTTCCTTTAGGGGGTGGGTTGGATTGACGTTCCAAGTTCTGCCTTAGTAGTTGCATGAACTGGCCCATGGGATCCATGCCTGGGTTTGGTACTGGTTGCTCAACCTCAGTTTCTCCTTCTTCAGCCTCTATCTCAAATCCCTCAACATCATATGTTTCCTCCTCCTCTTCATACAGGGAGTCATCATGTTCAACATAATCCTCATCTTCCTCTTCATTGTGTTCCTGGTTCCTATCGTCCTGGTTATGGCTTCCCTGGTCCTCAGATCCAGGGTTCGCCCTAGTTCCAATCTTTCTTGGCGGCATGATACTGATAAATATTTGGGAAATTCAATGTTAGGTCACAATCATACACAACATTGTGCCTTGCACAGTTCTATAATGGGGAGAATGTATCTCGCAATTCTATTATATTATGACAGTTCTAATAAGAAGTGCAGTAATAACAATGAAAAAAACAGTGATCTCGTCACTAAGGAACTGAACTAAAAGGAAACAAATATATACATAATGCGAGAAATACATAGTTTGATCTGGTCAAAAGTACAAAAGTGCTACAGCCATCTGCCCAAAAGTGATACACAAGAGTCTATCTGTCTAGTCAGAAAAAGGGATGTTATATACAAGTCAACTATCCCGGAAAATTGGCTCGTACTAAGGCCTCGACTAACTAGACAACTAGACTATCCCGTCACCGGTCCTGAATCACACACCGGAGCGGGTCAGCTCCCATACCCTTTCCATCGCATGACGGAAGATATAGTCATCCTGTCGCCTGGAGATCCTACCATGCATGTCCCCCTGGAGCGATCGGAGTCTCGCTCGGGACGTGAGCTCTATCCCCGTCAGCTCCCTCCTCAAGGATCGGGGTATAGTAGCCCTAGTCTCATAAGCTCGGGCATGCCTACCCGCCCTCTCCGCATCCAACTCCCTCCTGACCTCATCCAGTCGGGCCTCCGCAACAGCTACTCGGGTCCTCAGTACATCCTGAATATAGCCGTGGGCTAACAAAGACTGCCTATGGGCAGGGTCGAGAGGTGGTGAATACGGAGCCGCTGGGGGTGCCTCCTTGGTCTGCCTAGGCTCGGGAGTATGGGTCTCTGAGTTGTCATCATAGGGGCTCCAAGATAGTGGTGGAGGGGTAGGAGCTCTGACCACCGGGAGTGTGGGTAAAGGGGTACCAGTGTACTCCACTATAGCTCCGACATGTTCCTCGGCTACTGGGACCTCATCCGGGTCCTCCTCATCTGAAATAGCAATAACCTCTGTCTCTGACTCCTCTGAGGGGTCCTCCTCATCCTCCTCCATCTCAGGCTCCTCCTGATCCTCGACATCTAGCAGTGCATCATGCTCACGCTCGAACATCTCAGGGTCCTCTATCTCATGTACCTACACATTAAACGAGCTAAGTTACTATCATGATACTTATAAGGGTTCTCGTAAGGGTTTTAACTGTCAGCGCTACTTTAAGTAGTCCGACCATGAACTTGGAAAGAGTTCTTATTATCTTTGTGAGTTTATTATTATATCATCGCATCATCTCTGAGGTTTATAACGCTTAGTTCTGATACCATTTCTGTAACACCACCAGATCCGGGGTCGGGGATCCGGGTCGTCAGGGTCTTTCTTTCAACAATATCACTTAACTTAATTAATAATAAATAACCTCATGCTGTGACCCCACACTAACACACACCACAACCCGTTATAGTCTCAGAGATGAAATTGAAATAAGTACAAGTCCTTGAATCCACAATTTAAAAGTTATTACAACCCAAAATGATTACTTGATAAGTTTACAGTTAATTGCCATTATCTGCCATAAGTTATAATTATTCAATATTTGGTTCCCAAAAGTAGAAGGTCTGATCTACAGATAGATCTACCTCTGTAGCTATAGCAGCTATGATCTCAACGGGAAGGCGCGGGGCACTTCCCACGCTCTTGCGCTGGGTCTGCTTGAGTCTGGCCAACTTTCCTAACTGTTGTTGTGTGATGAAGAAATAAAGCAAGAGTGAGCATTACAGCTCGCAAGATAATATATAGTGTAAACAATAATGCAAGTATCTAAATGGATAACTTACTAAAATCCTTTATCAAGTGTAAGATAATTACTTACTGGATATAAGCAAAAACAAGGGATGAAGTTACCAAATACTTCACTATACTTATATCATTTATAAAGCTACTTGAACTACCACTGTTCAAAGTATAATGAGCTTTTAACAGTTCATCACATAGATGAGACTACAAGACAAGATTTGAACAGATTAAATCTTTGAAATATTATTGAATGAAATGAAGTTATGAGATACTTCATTAAGTCCCGATATATATATCCGCATATATATCTCTTTATACATTTCCTGAAAACCTCTGTCATGTAAAGTATGAATAGAGTTTGTAACATCAAATGAATTTTTGGAAAGGAAAAGAATTGTGGCATAAACCCGATATCTTGCTGATCAGGCAAAGATACCAATAAGTAACCTTTTCTACTATAGATGGATGAATTCCTCGCCGGTCATCACCCTGGCCGCATTCGGACCTCGCGCTAGACCGTTACCCGGCCACTCACGCGTGGATGGACTGTCACCCAGCCTCTTACACCTTCATAGACCGTACCCTGGCCTGTCGCTTATGCCGACTCAATCCGATGGACTTACTTCCCGAACATTGGGCAAGTAATCAAATTGTTGTCTCAAAACAGCAACCACCTTGCGAATATAAAATACACCACAGAGCCGGATCCCTCAGGTTTTGAGCGAGTATTTAAATCCCCTTCGAAAGGAGGATCTTAAATATAAAAATGAGTTTTGGGATTCGCCCTAACTTTTAAAAATCATTTTGAAGACTCGAAAACATTTTTAAGAATGTTTGGAGTAATGCTGATTTAATGAAATAAATCAATCCCGATATATTAGAAAATATCTGAATATTATTATTTAAATAATATTCCCATAAGGATAATCCTTAGAAAAATAATTGAAGTAAAAGTTTCAAAACTCATACTTGAAATGAATATTAATAACCAAAGATATACTTATACGAAAGTATGATCTTTATTTGAATAATCGAAAATAAGTTTGATTATCGAAACATTATTCTTTAATAAAATAAAGAATATTATTTAATAAATAAGCGGAGTCATAAGTCCTCAAATGAATATTCAAAATAATATTCATTAAATAAAATAAATGGAGTCTTAAGTCCTCGAATGAATATTCAAAATAATATTCATTAAATAAAATAAACCGAGTCATAAGTCCTCGAATGAATATTCAAAGTAATATTCGTTAATAAAATAAAGTTATCGAATAAACCTTATTCGATTAATAGTTTTGAAAACTATATCTATATATATAAATATATATATTATACTCGGGAACATCGACTCCCAGTTTAGAAAATGTACACCTTCGGGTCCCCTATACTAAGGGTATACGCAATTACTGCTTATCTCTAGCATAGGTATTATGCAACTGAATCAACAGATATATGTATCAAGATTACAAAACAGGCATGCATATATACCATATCACATGCTCCAATATATCGCAAGAATTTGCTAATTAACCATCATGCATCTATCACAAGATAATGTATATACATATGTATACATCACAACAACAGTATAACGGGTAGAAAACTTGCCTGAGCAACTGGGGGTGACAAATGGCTTGGGACGAGTTTGGTAACCTATAAACAATATATAAGTTAGAATTAAACCCAAGTCACTTATGAATCTATACTTTAACCAATTTAGACTCTAACGCTCGCTTTGCGCTTACTGATTCTCTTAAGTCGCTCGAGTACCCTCGGCTCCACCATTTTTAATAAATTAACCATTAAGGGTTTTAAGGCGATTCTTTCACGAGTTCCTTACCAACTGCCTAATACACTTTACATAAATGATTCATACTCCAATTAGTCCTTTAAGGTCTTTAACCTATGTTTCAAAGTAAGGCGAGGGGTAATGGTTCGTTCGCGAAAGGCCGTTACTTAAAACGGTCGTTTCTCCTAAACCGTGCATCGGATTCAAACGAACCACATATCAAAACGAAGCTCATAACATGAACTATCTAATCATGGCAATGGTCAAAATCTAACAGGGATTTCTCGGGTCCTGATGTTAAGAGAAAAAACTTTATAAAGTAAATTGGACATTACGACGGCTATGTTTACGCGATTACCAATTTTATTCTACTCCAAACCAACCACCAATCAACCACAATTCATTCATACAACCAAAATCCATCCATACCATACTACAACAGCCCCAACAACTCAATATTACCAATTCATACTTATTTCTCAATCATGAACTAAGAGTTTACTTAAGTTTATTAACTAATCAACAAGATTTACAACTCCAAAATATAATAAAACCAACCAATCTCTAAGATTACAAGAATCATGCTTCTCATGAACCATAACAACAAAACTAAACCTAATACTCAAGTAAAGTTAGGGTTTGGAGGGGTTATACCTTCCTTGGAGAGTGGAGAATCAAGTAATTAGCTTGGAATCACCCTTAAAAGTCCTTATCCAAGCTTAATCTAAACAAAAACTCAAGAACAAAAATTTAAGTTCTTGAAAAACACTATTCACCCTCTTCTTCCATGATTTTTAGGAAGATATTGTGAATGAATTAAGTGCTGTTTTATTGTCAACTTGAGGAAGGTACACAACGTCAAGCTAATGACAAAAAAGAAGCGCTGCGTGGGAGGCAACCCATGATTTGTTGTTACAGGAACCCTTAGAAGTTAATAACCTATCCAAAACTACAAAAAAATCAGAAAAAACGGGCTGAAAAAAAAAATTCCAATGACCCCCTGAGCGCCCGCTCAGCAAGCTGAGCGCCCGCTCAGCTTTGCTGAGCGACCGCTCAGGGGTCGGTTGACAGAAATTTTTTTTAAGTCAATAAAAATACAAAAAAATAAAACACAAATTTCAGCCCATAAAACCCACGACCTATTCCCTATTATCCCATGATTTTTACCCATAAACCCATTCCTAATCAAATTCTACCCTAATCCATTCCCTATATATACATACACCTATCCTATATATCTCCCACACAACTTCTAAACTCAAACTCTCTCCCAAACACAAAAACACAATTCTCAAGCACTTTTATTCAGATTCAATGGCACCCAAGAGAGCAAGGACTATTGATAGCAGCAGCACTGTGCCTACGGCTGATTCTTCGAGGGGTACTGCTGCGAGGCCTCGATTGAATGATAGGGCTGCGGAGGAGGAGTACACTAGGCTTTTGGGGAAGCCGATTCTGAAGGAGAGGGGATTTTTACCATCGGGGAGGGATGGTGAGTTGTTACCTATGATTGCTGAGAAGGGGTGGATAGCTTTTTGTGAGTCACCTGAAGCAGTGCCGATGAGCGTGGTTTGCGAGTTCTATGCGAATGCGAAGGCCGAGAAGAATGGGTTTTCTGTGGTTCGGGGGAGGACGGTGGATTATCACCCAACGGCGATTAGCCATGTGATTGGCCAGCGAGAGAGGAAGCCCACGGAGGAGAACTGGAACGAGAAAACTCCTGAGGATTTTGACTTGGATTTGATTTGTGCTACTCTCTGTAGGCCGGGCACAGTTTGGACCTTCAAGACAGGAACTAATGAGTATCGTCACTTTCCGGTGATCGCGATGAACAGGTATGCCCGTGCATGGAATGCATTTATTTGTGCTAATATTCTGCCTTCTTCGCATGCACATGAGGTCACAGTTGAGAGAGCACAGTTGTTGTGGGGAATTTTGAATGAGGAGTACTATGTGGACCTTGGTGAGTTCATCTACCAAGGAATTCTGAAGTTTTTGAGGGGAGCTAAGCACATGAACATCCCTTATGCATCCACTATTACTAAGCTTTGCCGAGCGGTGGGAGTTCAGCGGCCATCTCATGAGCAGTTGCAGTTGTCGGCCGCTCCTATTGATTCCGGGACTCTGAACGTGATGCAGGAGTGGACCGGTGGTGAGCCCGAGGAGCATGGGTTGGGTTATCATCTTCCAGGAGGGCGTCCAACACGAGGTGCTACTATGGCTAGTCCTAGGCGTGATGAGGCTGGTTCTTCGAGAGCTCAGGAGGGTGCTGGGATGGCTGATGCCCAATATAGGAGGCTGTCACGGAGGATGGATGCTATGTATGAGACGCAGAGCAGGTTTGCTCAGGAGCTCATCCTTGCGCTAGGGACTGCTTTTCGAGGCCTTGGAGCTGACATCCAGTGGCCAGTTTTTGGTGAGGACTCTGCATATCCGCCTCCTGATACACCACCCACTGAGGGTGATGATGATGATGACTCCGAGTAGGTATACCCTGTGTTCCTTTCTACTACCTTCACTGGGGACAGTGAAGATTTTAAGTTTGGGGGTGGTAGTTAAGGAATATTTTGTGTGTGTGTCATATAGCTGCATATTCATGATAGTTAGTTCATATAGTTGCATAATTTTTACCATATAGTTTTTTTATAGCTTTATTTGTTTATCATATCATGTAGCTCATGCATATACCATGATCCCTTTTGCGATGATTTACCGACTGATTTGTGATGTTGATGCAAGTGTAGTGATAGCATTAAAGTGATGTTGAGTCATGAAGGCTGATATGCATGCTAGAAGCACTTGTATTTTCACTAAGTCTTAGAGAATGCTTAAGGACTAGACTGTTGTTATGATCTGATTGTTTTCGAGGTTAATCTATTTATTATGCTTAGAATTTTATAATAGGTTCTTAGTGATAAAGGCATGAAAAAGAAAAAATGGAGTAAAAAATGGAATTTGTTGATAATTGTGGCTAGGCATCAAATGGCTAGTAGCCGGCTCGTATGTCTATGCGAGTAGTCTAGGGTTGAGCAAGATGGAGCGAAACGCACTTGCTCAGAAATTTTGAAAAAAAAAAGAAAAAAAATAGAAAAAAGAAAAAAAAAGTATGTGTTTATGCATAACTGATCACGAGTGGGCTCTTTGGTATTCGATTTATTAAGTTCTTAGGGGACTTTGTGCCTAGTGACCTAAAGCTTTTAGAGTCTGGGATCCGCTAACCTAACGCTCGCTACATGGATACCATTGTATAAGTCTTTTTTGGACCTCACTCATTGCACGGTCAAATAAGCATTACTGTTAGTAATAAAAAGCATGATTTCGTGATAAGCTCCAGAATTCTTGTAGTGTTATAAGTCATTTTGTGCCTAGAATTTTTATTCTTTGTATAATCATCTGATTGCCTTGATGATAGTTGAGTCATAATAATTGATTTAGTTCCGGAGCATATCTGTTAAGCATCTGCACACACCTCATTTTTGGCTGTATGTTAGTTGGCATGATTTGATTGATCTTTAGTCGCCTAATTGCATTAGTTGAGCTGTTGTAAGTTGGTTGGTTTGTTCGTAGTAAGGGGGATCGCTGCATTTCATATAGATTGCATTCATGCATGTTTTTATTTGTTTTTAAGTCTGTGACGCTTGAGGACAAGCATCGATTTAAGTTTGGGGGTGTGATAAGTGGCATTTAATACCACTTAGAACGTCTTAAAATAGCTTAAATTGGTGTCTTGAAATCAAGTATTTTGTGTATTTGATGCATTTTTCTAGTGTTTGTGTGTTTCAGGGTAATAGCTGCATTTCGGGGGAGTAATCATCAATAATAAGCCTTGGCATGTGTCTAGCATTGCGAGAGGAATGAGAAGAGCAGATTACAGCGAAGAAACGGAGCAAAATCAGATATTTTCCAGTAGGGGTCTGAGTGCCCGCTCAGCTATGCTGAGCGGCCGCGCAGGAAGCTGAGCGCCCGCTCAGCTATACTGAGCGGCCGCGCAGGGACGGGAAATTAGAATATTTATTTTAGACTTCTATTTCTGTTTGGCTTCTAACTTCTGTGTAATCTGAGTTTTATGGGACTTCTATATAAGTAGATTCAGAGACGTTTCACGTGTGTTAAATCGTTGTATTAATCGAGGAGCGGAGGAGATAAGGAAGAAGACCGTTTTAGCACACCACAACGAAGAGGAAACATATTTTCTTGTGATTCTTTGTTTCGTTGTAATGTTGGATGCTAGTTTTCTTTGCTTTGAACCTATTTACTCTTGTGACATACTCTGGTTTAATATAATTAGTTTAGTTATTATTCTCTTGTGTTTATTTATCATGTTTTCATATGAACCCATGGTGACGATAAGTGCTATCATGGGCTAATCGTGATCATGGGGTCGTAACGGATTTACTATGAAATTCTTTAGTTAGTTGTTTAATACCTTAGTGTGTGATGATTGTATGATATCTAGTATTGGATGTGCGTATTCGTCTTATGTGCGTCGCAAACATATAAGATAGGGTGTTAATCTCTTGTGAAGCGACGGTGAATCTCGAGATTTAGAACTTGCCATGCTAGCATAGGTTCATGTATGATGTTGCATGATTAGTGGGTAACTCTAACCGTTATATTCGCCTTGTGTAATCAAAAGGAATAACTTGTGCTTAAATTATTATGTTGTCAATTTCTGTAGACATACAGGGACTCAACATAATTGATGCCTATTCAACTTCTATCTTAATTGTGGATGTTTGGTAGAATGGTATTAGTACAATAAAAGTTGGCTTTTATCAGTTTCGTGTTATTCGATTAATATCATCACTGTTGCATGCTAAGGGTAATAACAATGACTATTGAAGAAAGTAGTAATGAAGTTGTGATCTCGTGAGTGTTTTAATATTGTTGATTCGAAGTGTTAATTAAGTGGTTAATTTTAGTAGTTAATTGTAGTTAATAATTAGTTAACAATTCTAAGTGTTATTGTCTTAACATTTAGAAGTAAACATAAATTGGTGAGTGAGTTTAATTGAACATAATTAGTCTGAGTCTCTGTGGGAACGAACTAGAAAGTATTCTATATTACTTGCGAACGCGTATACTTGCGTGAATATTAGCGTGTGTTTTCGCCGTAACAGAGCCGTCTGGTGTTGATAGCCTGATCAGCTGTCTTCACAAATCGGTTATGTATCTGATTCGGCTTTGTGATTCCCATAAGGGAATAAGTGATTGATACAGTTGATTAATAAATGTGAATAACATGCTAAAATTGGACTCTAGTACTTACACAGCACACAACTACGTTTATTCTGTAATGAGCATGCTAGTCAGTGATATCCAGTAACATCAGTTTTCTTTATTTACTGTTGTTCGAAATGTGATGAGGATCAAGGAATGAATATGTTAATTGGGATTTGGCTATGTGTACTTGGTGTGATGTTTAATTGGAGAGGATGCAAACATGGGTTGTGAAGCTTACTTAGACAACAAGGAATAAAGGAGAGATGCACGAAGTTGGACAAGTAGCTGATTATTATATAAACTCATAGGTCCCAGGATCGAAACCTGGCTCTGATACCAAATTGATGTGAATCTCTCCCCACAAAAAGGAAAAACAAGAAGAAGAAAAGGGATAAGAGAAGAAGAGGATATTTCAAAAGAACACGATCAATCCAGATCGTGAACTTTGAATCTCAAATTGCTTAGATCATTCTAGAAACTAGGTAATTCGAATCTAAGCTTCAAAACCTTCAAAACAATCCAGTAATTGAAGTTTAGAGAGAAGAAAAACTACTTATAGTTTATCTCAAAACAAAAGTTTTATATCATTCATTATCTCCCTTAAAAGATTACATGAGAGGGGTATTTATAGGCTTAGACAATAACCCAAACCTAATAGGATTCCAAGAGAAATTCAATATCAGCTTGAATTAGCCAATATCTGAATCCTTCCATGAAACAAATTTAAAAACCAAACCCGAATGGAAAAAAGACAAAAACCAAAATGCAAATAGGAAAATAAAATCCTAAGTGCTTAAAACAAGAAAAACCCTTTCAAGTGAAAGGAAAAAACTTGCAAGAAAAATTCTAATTAATAATTATATAATAATCAGCTATATGTCCAACTTCGTGCATCGCTCCTTTATTCCTTGTTGTCCAAGTAAGCTTCACAATCCATGTTTGCGTCCTCTCCATTGAACATCACAACAAGTACACATAGCCAAATCCCAATTAACATATTCATTCCTTGATCCTCATCAAAATGATTTGCAGATCTTGGATTTCATGTTACTTTATAGTTCTGTTCCTATAACTGTTTACATTACTGTTTTTATCTTGATATTCATCTGTTGGCACTGCTGAGCGATTATGCTCACCCTTGCAACCTGTTATATATATTGCAGATGTCTAGAAGACCACTCAGACCTTGGCAGAACCTTGTCTCAGCACCTTCTGGACCTGGATCCTCAGAGGTAGTTAGTATCAGACCTTGTACGGTCTGATGAGTTGCTAAATAAGTATAATGTGTCGGACTTTTTGAATAAATGGTTTGTAATAATGAGTAACTTGAATCATACTTTAACCTGGATCGGATCTTGGTTTTGGGGTCGTGTTAGTTTAATATTAATAATAATCATGTAGTTTATATTATGGATTATTGTGTTTAGTGACGTTAACTCCTGACCCTGGGGTTGAAGCCGTCACAACCAATACTAGGATATCATACAATCACCACACACTAAGATATCGAAACAAGTTTAACTATTGAAATCAATAAATAAATCCGTTAGAACCCCACGATAACGATTAGTTCATAACCAAACTCATCATAACTGCGGGTTCTGATAAAAGCATGGTATAATAAACTAGGTATTTATAAAAATGAATAATAAACAAAGTACATAATCTAGAGTATAGGTTCAACAAAACAAGAAACGAGCATCCAAGATTACAACTTAAAAACAAAGAATCAGAAGAATAAACTAAATCTTCTTCTCCTTCGTTGAGTTGTGCTATAGGTCTTCTCGTCGTCTTCTCCTTAAGCTCTGTTGAGAAAAACGTCTTCAAGTTGTCTTTAAATAGCATCATATTTAATCCAGGGCCCAGAAAACAGTCTTCTAATTGAAACAGAATTCTGAAATCTCGACACGGCGCAGGCGCGCGCTTCATCAGCGCGGACGCTTCTTCTCTCCTGATTTTGCTTTCTTTATTTTGCTGGTTCTTGATGGCATTGCACGAGCGATCTTCAAGAAACCTTCCTAACACCATTTTGGCATCAAAGCAATGTGAAATCACCTTCATCCCTGATATATGACTGAAATGCAAAACATTACAAAAACACATCAAAAACACCAATAACTTGAGTACAAAACATCAATTTGAAGCT
This sequence comes from Apium graveolens, assembly GCF_009905375.1. Lineage (NCBI taxonomy): Eukaryota > Viridiplantae > Streptophyta > Magnoliopsida > Apiales > Apiaceae > Apium > Apium graveolens. The sequence goes on along the minus strand of NC_133657.1, from coordinate 42,082,941 downwards.
TTACGGAGTGTTATAAGTGGATATAAATGCCACTTAATATACCCCCAAACTTGAATCGATGCTTGTCCTCAAGCATAAACAGACTCAAAGAACAAGAAATAAAAAATGCATGAATGCAACCTATATGAATGCAGTGATCCCAATACAATAACTTAACCAATCAACAAGCAACATCTCAACAAATGCAGTTTTTCGCACAAGTTCAATCAAATCCCTCAAATCAACTCAGAAGCTAGAAGCGTGCATGTGTGCAATTGCTTAACAGATATACTAACGCAACTAGATCAATAACCATAACTCACCACTCATCAATCCAATCACAAGTTTATAAACAGAATAAATGCTAAACTCAAAATGACTTATAACAGTTCAATTTTATTTATCTGAGTTATACATGGGTCCATGCTTTTATTGCTAACACGTAACAATACATATATGCTTATTTGATCGTGCAATGAGTGAGGTCCACAAAAGACTTATACAATAATACCCATGTAGGGAGCGTTAGGTTAGTGGATCCCAGACTATAAAAGCCTTAGGTCACTATGCACAAAGTCCCCTAAAAACTTAATAACTCGAGTATTTAAGAGCCCACTCGTGATCAATTATACATAACACAATTTTCATTCTTTATTTTTCTTTTTCTTCTTTTTTTCTAATTTCTGAGCGAGTGCGTTTGACTCCATCTCGCTTAACCCTAGACTACTCATATAAAATGAGCCGGCTACTAGCCATTTAACCCCTAGCAAAAACTAGCATTGCAATCCTATGTTTTTCTCCAAATTTTTTAAATATCCATGTTACTTTACCATTAAGAGAATATAATTCATTCTAATCATAAACATATGATTAAACCTCGACACACAAGCAAACCATGTTAGGAATATATGTGCATTAGTTTGATGATATGTTTAACAAAACACTTAAGTAGAAATTCAGTGTCTGTAGCCTCAACGGATAAGACCACTTTGGCTATCCGTTGATGGTATAGCTTTACTTAGAAATAAGTCTAGTGTTGTAGCATATTTCAGTCTCTGTATTTAAGATGTAATTCTTAGAAGTTGAGAGAAACTATGAGTCATGTTGACTACTAGAAGATATGCAGATAGGAAGGCCAATTGTAAATATTTCATGCCTTGTAATTTTGTATAAATGAAGTGGTATCAACGGATGACTTAAAGACCTTCAACGGATGAGAAGCTAAGCTTCAACGGATGTCTCTAAAGCTTCAACGGATAACATCCTTCAATGGATGAGTGCATCAACGGATGAAAGCTTCAACGGATGTTCTGTTGATTAACCGTTGATAAGTGGTAGTTGTACCTACAAACAGAGGCACGTGGGTGAACAGAGATAACTGAAATGTGGCAGCCTAATTTCAGGAACATCAGAAAAAGCAGCCGTTCTACTCTAGTATAAAGAAACTTTAAGTCAACAAAGTACTGGAGTGAACTGGAGAAGAAACAAGTGGAGATCTTACTTTATTATTTTATTATATCCTTGTCTTCACTTGTAAACTTGGTAATACATAAACCAAGTAGTAGCTAGTAATTAGATAAGAATTTTTCCAGACCTGTTTAGAAAAATCTTGAGAGAAAAATTATCTAGTTTGTACTAGGATGCAGCTGTGATCAAATTCTTAGATCACAGAATTTTTGAAATACCATCTCTGGTGGAACAACAAATCCACCAGAAAAGTTTTTAAAGGTTTATTGTGTTCTTTACATTTGTGTTTGAATATATATCTGTCTGTATCAGCTTAAAGCAATTCACACACTTGTTCATCTTGAACACACAGTCTTTATAAACTGCTCAAAACTTGAAAAAGTTTTGAGATTTACATTCAACCCCCCTTCTGTAAATCTCATTGTTAGTTCTCTAGAAATAACAATTGGTATCAGAGCAGGCTCTTGACAAACAAAGAGTTTAAAGATCTTGGAATCTAACAAAGATGAGTAAGAAGGATATTGGAGTAAAAATCCCAGTTCTTGACAGAGACAGTTATCACCACTGGAAGGTGAAAATGCACCTTCATCTACTCTCCCAAGATGAAGGTTATGTAAACTGTATTGAGAATGGTCCTCACATTCCCCACAAAGTAGCCACAGTTGCTATGGCCACAATTGCTGTTGGTCAATCCATTCCAAAACCTAGAGCAGAATGGACAATGGAAGACACAGAAGAAGTCCACAAGGATAAGAAGGCTATGAACATTTTGTTTAATGGTCTTGACAAGGATATGTTTGATAATGTGATAAATTACTCAACTGCCAAAGAGGTTTGGGACACAGTTCAGCTGCTGTGTGAATGTACAGAACAAGTAAAAGAGAACAAGATGCAGCTTCTCATTCAACAGTATGAGTATTTTCATTTTGAAGAAAATGAATCTTTAAATGACACATTTAACAGATTCCAAAAGCTGTTGAATGGATTGAAGCTGTATGGTAGAGTGTACCAGGTGAAGGATTCAAATCTTAAATTCTTAAGATCCTTGCCAAAGGAATGGAAACCCATGACTGTCTCCTTATGAAACTCTCAGGATTATAAGGACTTCACTCTTGAAAGATTATATGGAATCTTGAAGACTTATGAACTAGAGTTGGAACAGGATGAGGTATTGGAGAAGGGGAGAAAGAAAGGAAGTTCAGTTGCATTGGTAGCTGAAAATGAGAGGGAATGCAGACAAGAAACTGTGAGATCTACATCAAACTCCAAAGATGGTACAAGATATCAGGAATCAAGCAAAGGAAAAGAGCAAGTTGCTGAGAATGAAGACAACTCCAGTCAAGATGACTCTGATAGTGTTGATGAGCATCTTGCATTTCTGTCCAGGAGATTTGCAAAGATGAAGTTTAAGAAAAACACTAGAGCCACTAAACCTCATAAGAACATGGTGGACAAATCAAAGTTCAAGTGTTTCAATTGTGGTATAAGTGGACACTTTGCAAGTGAGTGCAGAAAGCCAACTTCTGAAAAGAAGAAATTTGACCAAGTAGATTACAAGAAGAAATATTTTGATCTGCTCAAGCAAAAGGAAAGGGCTTTCATTACTCAAGAAAAAGATTGGGCAGCTGATGGAGAGGAAGAGAATGAAGATGTGGAGTATGTCAACTTAGCTCTCATGGCTGATTCTGAGGAAAATGAAGTTAGTTCATCAAGCAATCAGGTAACAACTCAGGTAATCACTACTGATGTAACACAACTTACTAAAGAAGAGTGCAATGATGCTTTTAATGACATGTCTACTGAATTGTATCATTTGCGTGTGTCTCTTAAATCTCTTGCTAAAGAAAATAGTAGGATTAAAGAGAACAATCTGTTTTTAAGTAATAGAAATGCTATGTTAGAAGATAAGTTGATTGACCTAGAGAAAACCAAGCTGCATTGTATATCTGTTGAGAATGAACTAGCTGAATCTATTAAGAAAGTAGAAATACTTTCTAATCAATTAAAGAGAGAGCAAGAGGTGATTAAAGCCTGGAAAACATCTAGGGATGTTAGTGCTCAAATTGCCAAGGTCCAAGGAATTGAATCATTCTGTGAAACTGCCTGGGATAAAAACAAAAAGAAACTGGAATTAATTGATGGGCTGTCAACGGATGTGGAATCAACGGATGATGAAGGTTATCCGTTGAAGGAAGAAAATGAGCATCCGTTGAAGGTTCCTCAATTAAAACAGGCAGATGTTTCTATTAGTGAAAATCTAAAGAAACTCGACAAAAAGTTTGGTTCAACTTCCAAGAACTTTGTTAAAGAAGAAGCAAGCACATCCAAAGATGTCAGTAAGGTGAATATAGGGCACATGACCTTAGAACAGTTAAATAAATGCTCAAGATGGTTGAGGATAAAAAGGAAACTAAAAGAAAATCTAACAGAAATGGGAAGGTAGGTATTAACAAACATAACAATTACACACCTGATAGGTATGCTCCTAGAAAAAGCTGTGTGCATTGTAGTAGTGTTAATCATCTATCTGCTAATTGCAAATCTATTAAGAAAACCCCCATAACTGTACCCTCTTCCATGCCTAACATGTCTGCATCATCTCTACATGCTATGCCTACTATGTCTCAACAGAATCCTTATGCACATTTTGCAAACATGCCATATTTTAACAATCCTTATCTTGCTGCATTTAGTATGCCTCAAATGCCATACAATATGCCTATGTGGAATAACATGTATGCACAATCCATGCCTTATCATATTCCAAATGTGCTAAATGATTCTGTGACTAACCCTACACCTCAACCAACTACATCCAAGACCAAGGTTGACTCAAAGTTACCTAAGTCTAGAGATGCAGGAGGAATGAAGTCTAGGAGAAAGGCTAACAAGAATGGACCCAAGGAAACTTGGGTACCAAAATCAAATTGATTGATTTTATGGTGTGCAGGGAAATAGAAGAAATCTATGGTACTTGGACAGTGGCTGTTCAAGACACATGACAGGAGATTTCTCCCTGCTCACAGAGTTTAAGGAAAGAGCTGGCCCTAGCATAACCTTTGGACATGACAGCAAAGGGTTTACTATGGGATATGGCTTGATTTCAACAAGGAATGTCATCATTGATGAAGTTGCATTAGTTGATGGTCTCAAACATAACTTACTGAGCATCAGTCAACTATGTGATAAAGGGAATATAGTTTCCTTCAATTCTGAAGCCTGTGTTGTCACTAGTAAGAAAGACAACAAAGTGGTTCTAACTGGAGTTAGAAAAGGAAATGTGTACTTAGCTGACTTCAACTCTGCAAATGCAGAATCTATTACTTGTCTCTTCAGCAAAGCAAGTTCAGTTGAGAGTTGGCTATGGCACAAGAAGCTATCCCATTTGAATTTCAAGATAATGAATGATCTAGTCAAAAAGGACCTAGTAAGAGGAATTCCTCATGTTGAATTCTCAAGGGATGGTTTGTGTGATGCTTGTCAGAAAGGCAAACAAAGGAAAACATCATTCAAAAAGAAGCTTGAAACAACAATTGATGAACCATTACAGCTGCTACATATGGATTTGTTTGGACCAGTCAATGTATTGTCAATTGCAAGAAAAAGATATTGCTTAGTGATTGTAGATGATTTCTCAAAGTTTTCATGGGTCTATTTTCTTGGATCAAAGAATGAAGCAAGTGAAATCATTATCAATCACATCAGGCAAGTCAATAATCATCCTGACCTGAAGGTTAGGAATATCAGGAGTGACAATGGAACTGAGTTCAAGAATTTATCAATGAGGCTGTTCTGTGAAGAAAATGGAATCATGCATGAGTTCTCAGCTCCAAGAACACCTCAGCAAAATGGGGTAGTTGAAAGAAAGAACAGATCTTTAATTGAGGCTTCCAGAACAATGCTTGAAGAATCAAAGTTACCAACATATTTCTGGGCTGAAGCTGTTAATTGTGCCTGTTTCACTCAAAATATCTCTTTGATCAATCAAGCTAAAGGCATGACTCCTTATCAGTTGTTCAAGAGAAGAAAACCAACTCTAAACTTTCTTCATGTCTTTGGATGTAAATGCTTTATACTAAGGAATCAATCTGACCATAAAGGGAAGTTTGATGCAAAGGCTGATGAAGGGATATTTGTTGGTTATTCAGCTGGAAAATCTTATAGGGTCTACAATCTAAGAACCAACATTGTTATGGAATCTGTGCATGTTGTGTTTGATGATAAAAAGATTGATGGACTAACAGATGAGGGACAATATGAGAGACTCAAATTTGACAACATTGAGATATATTGTGATGATAGTGAAGAGGAGACTGATGGAGATAACACTTCAAAAGGGATTCAAAACATGCCCTTGGATAATGCACAAAATACTGCATCCGTTGAAAGTCAGAATTCTGCATCCGTTGATAGAGGCAATGCAGTATCCGTTGAAAGACATGGTGTATCATCCGTTGAAGTACTAAATGAAGCATCCGTTGATCATAGTTTATCAACGGATAATCGATTTACATCATCAGTTGATAGAACTCCAAGTTCCCTGCAAAGGACCAACAACTCAGGGGGAGTTTCAACTAGTCAACACTCTGTCTCACATCATGACAATACTGAGGCCACCTCATCTAGAGCACATCTTCCACTTCAAAGGAAATGGACCAAGAATCATCCCTTTGAACTGATCATTGGTGATGCATCATCTAAAGTGCAAACAAGAAGAGCTACTCAAGATGAATGTCTGTATAGTAGTTTTCTATCTCAGGAGGAACCTAAGAAAGTGGAAGAAGCCTTATTGGATCCAGATTGGATATTAGCTATGCAGGAAGAGCTAAACCAATTTGAGAGAAACCAAGTTTGGAAGCTGGTACCCAAACCAAAGAACAAGAGTCCTATTGACACAAAATGGGTATTCAGAAACAAGATGGATGAAAATGGCATTATCATAAGGAATAAAGCCAGATTGGTTGCTAAAGGCTATTCTCAGCAAGAGGGAATAGATTTTGATGAGACATATGCTCCTGTTGCAAGACTTGAAGCCATCAGAATTTTTCTATCCTATGCAGCTCATGCCAATTTCAAAGTCTATCAAATGGATGTCAAGAGTGCATTTCTAAATGGGAAATTAGAGGAAGAAGTCTATGTAAGTCAACCTCCAGGATTTGAAGATCCAAATTTTCCAGACTATGTATATTATCTGTTGAAAGCACTCTATGGACTGAAGCAAGCACCTAGAGCCTGGTATGAAACCTTATCAAAATTTTTTTTGGAGAATCACTTCACTAGAGGTACTGTTGATAAAACTCTCTTCTTTAGGAATGTTAATGGCTCTAGTATACTTGTTCAAATTTATGTAGACGACATAATATTTGGTTCTAAAGATGATAAACTTTGTAAAAAGTTTGCTAAGCTAATGCAAAGTAATTATGAAATGAGCCTTATGGGAGAACTAACCTATTTTCTTGGTTTACAAATTAAACAAGTTAGTAATGGAATTTTCATTAGTCAAACTAAATATATTCATGATCTTTTAAAGAAGTTTGACTTAATGGAATGTTCATCTGCAAAAACTCCCATGGCCACTGCCACCAAACTTGAATTAAATAAGACTGAAAGGTCTGTGGACATTACAAGTTATAGAGGCATGGTTGGTTCACTTTTATATTTAACTGCTAGCAGACCAGATATAATGTTTGCTACATGTCTGTGTGCTAGATTTCAAGCTGATCCTAGGGAGTCTCACTTAATAGCTATCAAAAGGATTTTCAGATATCTCAAGGGTACACCAAATTTAGGTATTTGGTATCCTAGAGAATCTGGCTTTGATTTAATTGGTTATTCAGATGCAGACTATGCAGGTTGCAAAATAGACAGGAAAAGTACAACAGGCTCCTGCCAATTCCTGGGAAACAAGCTTGTATCATGGTTTAGCAAAAAGCAAAATTCAGTCTCTACTTCTACAGCTGAGGCTGAATACATTGCTGCTGGAAGTTGCTGCTCTCAAGTGTTATGGATGAGAAATCAACTCCTTGACTATGGACTTCATGTTGATAGAATTTCTATCTTTTGTGACAACACAAGTGCCATAGCCATAACAGAGAATCCTGTACAGCACTCAAGAACCAAGCACATTGATATCAAGTACCACTTCATTAGGGAGCATGTCATGAATGGTACAGTGGAACTACATTTTGTTCCAAGTGAACAACAAATTGCAGACATATTTACCAAGCCACTTGATGAATCAACATTCACAAGATTAGTAAGTGAGCTAGATATGCTTAATTACTCTTAAAATTCATGTCCTTATTGCAATTTGAATTGAAGCCTGAAATATATTAGTTGCTAGAACAAATTTGACTTTTAACAAAGTTTATACCATCAACGGATGTTTCCTATCCGTTGAAAGTCAAAATTGCTCTATCAACGGATATTCATTATCCGTTGAAAGACAAATACATTTTTGGAATTTTTATCCGTCAACGGATAAAACTGAAGTACCTTTCAACGGATGACAATTTGCCTTATCCGTTGAAATGTCACATCAGTCGATTCAGGTGTTTCACAGCCGTTGATTCTATTTTCTTAACCGTTAATACTCATACATACATCTGTATGTATTGGTTTTAAAGGTAGTTGTTAGAATACTTACAGTTTATTCTTAAACGGCTGAAATTCACTAACATATACTTATTGACTATTTTTTACTAATTTTTTTTTGAAAGCATATAAGCCCTTCTGATTTTTCATTTTTACTTTACGCTTTCTTAAAATTTCAAGCATTTACCATTTTCTCTCTGCAAAACCTTCAAGTTATTCTCTGCAATTTCTACTCACAACAATGGCACCAGTCGTGAAAATTATGTCTCAATCTGGGTTCATCTATGAGAAGAACAATTTCATAGCTTTGGTAGAAAAGAATGAAGCCCATTCAGACTATCACAAAATGATGGACTTCATAAAAAACTGTAAACTTAGCTATGCAATGCTGGAAGCCCCAACGATTTACTGTGAAGTAGTTGAGGAGATTTGGACAACTGCTGAGTTCAACTCCATAGATATGACTATCTCCTTCACTCTCAAAGGTAAAAATCACTGTATTAACTGTGATGATTTACAAGCATGTTTTAAATTACCTGAGAACAATGCCATGACACCACACACTGATAATGATGTATCCAGCATGTTAGATTCCATAGGTTATTCTCTTAACTCTGCTAGTTTAGGGAGTATTAGAAGAAAAGGCCTTAGGAAAGAATGGAGTTTTCTTGGGGATGCCTTTATAAAGGTTTTCTCTGGGAAAATTAGTAATTTTGATGCCATAACTTCATCTCTTGTTAATATGCTCTATATGCTTGTTTCTGATAGGTATTTTAACCTTAGCAACTATGTGATGCTAGAATTGGGTACTAGATTAGGTAACAAAGCTAATAGACCTAATAACATCTATTATGCTAGATTCTTTATGTTATTGGCTAACCATGTTGCTGAAGGTTTGGTCATAATCAATGAGAATAATAAACTCAAGTGCTGGGCACAAGAGAAAAGAGTTCTTGCAGATTTATTGAGAATGGATCTCAACAGCAGTGTGCCATTGGTATATTTACCAATCATGAATGCACCTCAGGTAAGTGAGGTAATTGCTTCTACAACTCCTACTTCTTCCAACCCCTCTATTTCTTTATCTTCTAGTGTGGCCATGAAATCTGTGACAATGCCCCAACAGATTTCTACCAAGGTCACCAAAACTAAACTTTCAAAATCAAAGACAAAGAAAACCACCTCTGTTGTTTCTCAAAAGACAACAGTTGTAACACCAACCATTAACCCTGAGGGGAGTGAACAGGGTGTGAGTGGTGAGGGGAGGGGTGAACATCAAAGAAACCCCCAGGATAAGGAAGGAGAGTTAAGTGCTTCCCAAGCTAGCCAAGCCACAGTTTCTCAAAAAGCTGTGGTGGTTGAAAAGGTATCTAGCACATCCCTAGTTGCATCCTCCCAAAAGGATGTTACTATTGAAAATAGTTCCCAACCAGGAACACAGAACAAACGAGGGAGGGACATTGAAGCCAAACACTCACCAACAAAAGCTTTTATTAGAAGAAAGAAGGCTAGAACCCAATCTTCTACACAGGGTGCACACACTGCACAGATACATCCATCTGTATCTATGCCTTCTCAAACTCAGTTTGATGTGGCTCCAATAAATGTGGAGTCACAGCCCCATTCTCTCACAATAATCACACATCAATCACCAAATACTTCATCACCATCTCTGGATGTGGATATGTTATTCCCATCAATTCCTGATTCTCCCTCTTTACAACTCAGGGAGGAGCCCCACTCAAATACAGGTGATCATCATCTCTTAGATGATTTGTTGGATCACCCGCAAATTCTTTCAGATATAATTGAAGGATCTGTGTCACCACATCTCAAATCAATCTACACAGATTCAACAGTTATATCACTTTCAATTTCAACTTCTTTTCCTTCTTCAACGGATATCACTCATCCGTTGACAAGTGGTTGCTCTTCAACGGATAAGCTTAACAGCAGTTATCCGTTGATAACATCAGTTTCACCTTCAACGGATATTCCACATCTGTTGATAGTCTCTCCACACATAACTGAATCAATTCCAAGTGTAGAAGACATGAATACTGTGCAATCACTCTTAGGATTGAGGGAAGGGAGTGAAAATTTGAGTGAGAGGCTGGGTTGCTCCCAGGCAAAAGGAGAGATTGAGAGCTCAAAAATGCATGCTATTTCTTCCAGCATGGCAAAAGTAAGTGAGAGGAGTACCACCTTAGTAGGTGAAGGTGAGGGAGTGAGTTGTGTGAGCCAGGGGGAGCCCCTGATGCAAGAAAATAGATAAAAAGAGAGAAAGGCAGGTACAGTAGATATAAGGGTGGAACCAGCCATTGCTAGTGAGTCAATGATTGTGGATGATGCTGAAAAGGAAAGACAATTTCAGCAACATTACAAAGCTGTAATTGATAACATTTCCTTGGATGCTGACACTTTTACTCATCCTGTGTCAGCCTATCAAATGTTGGCTGCTCAGGGCAATGAGGAGGCAGAAAAGACACTACATCTAGTACACACAACAGAATCTCTTCAAAGGGATAAAGCTGCTATTAACAAGATGCCTTCTACAGCTGGTGAGCCATCTGAGGAATTTGGAGTAAATTCTGATGATGATGACTCTGTTTCTTTTGATGGAAGCATGAACTTAGGGGGAGATGAAGGCCCTAGTTCAATTCCAAATCTACCTGAATGGGCTTTGACAAAGGAGTATAGATCAGGGGAATTCAATGTCTCCTTAGTCAAACAAATCAACACTATTCAACAGGCCATTCAGAACACTTCACATGCAAGTATCAAGGCTATCCTTCAAGCTCACCTGGACTCACTGCATCTCATGAAGTTGCAGCAAGTAAAGCAGAATCCGAGTATGGATGATCTCAGGAAGGATATTGCTGACTTGAAATCCTACAGTTCTGAAAAATTGGATTCAGTCATGCCCTATGGTACATTGCAGGACTTGGTTTTGAGATTGAAAAAGGAATCAGTTACTGAGAAAAGGCTGGCCAAGTTGGAAGACAGAGTTCAAGTTATTGAAGATTCTGTGACCACCATTCTTCACAACCAACAATCTCAAACCAGTCTCCTAATGCAGCTGGCAAAAGCACAAGGCTTGACCCCTCTCCTTGATGATAACAAAAAGGGGGAGAGTAAAAGGGAAGGGGAAGGAGAGCCATCTACAAAAATCAAAATATCTAAAGTGCTAGTTCCTGCCATCACTACTTCTCCAATCATTCAAATCAAAGGAAAGCCTGATGGAATTGATTTGATTCAGCTAGCAGCAGCTGAAATTCAAGTGAAAGAGCAAAGGAGGAGAATTGATGAAAGGTTGCAACTGTTGTTTGGCTCTACACAAGATAAATCAACATCTGTGAAATATAGCACAAAGATTGAACCAATCAACATGGAGCTCAAGCCAGTAGGGAGACATAAGGATGGAGAAGCTTCTTCCAAAGAACTACAAGCTATAATTCTCAAGCCCACTAAAAGATCCAATAAGGACTCTACAAAGAATCCTTTAAAAGAAGTGGACTTTCCTCCTCCAAAAGCTGATGAGAACAAGCTTTTAGGTAGGAGTATTGCTTATCTCAAAGAGACCATGGATGAGGCTGTAAGGAGAAATAGGGCTATTATCTCTAGAGAGGGAAAGAGCATATGTGTGATGCAAGGACATCCCAAATTCTCAATAGCCAAGAAGGAAGAAGTCAAGCAACTAAAGGCTGACAAAAGAGCACAAGCAAAGCTTGAACAACAGCTAAAGTCAAGTCAAGTTGAAGAAGAGAAAGGAATTGAAGTCAGGGGTGAAGACAAGATTGCAAACCTAGATGAGGTTTTTGGGAGTATATTTGGTGAGAGTATGGAAGAAAGAGAGGAATGGCAGAAGGGAAACCGAAGAAAGGCCAAGGCACATAGAAGGAGTGAAGATAATACTGAAGTAACCAAATCTATATCTAAACCACTACCTTCCATACCTGAACCTCTTGTTGCTAATCCCACTATAAACATCCATGGTGAACCAATCATTCCAAAAGAGGAACCTATTGATTGGGACACCATCAAATTGCCTACCTTTCTAACCACTCTTCCACTACCAAAGAAACAGAAAAGAAAACCCAAATCTACACCTCCCATAACCTCTAAGAAATTCACTCAAAAACAAAAGCCTAAGCCTAAGCCATCCATTTCTAAAGATGATTATGTTCACATTTGTGACATAAAAGAAATTTCAGACATTGAACTCTATCTGGATGAGCTGGAGGATGTAAGAGGAATAGCTGCTTACAGACAGCTACCAGAGAGATTAGTGTTCAGATACAAAGGAGCTGGGGAAAGAACATGGCCTCTCCACAGGATTCTGAATGAAGGCTACTCTACCTTGATTAGAGTCTTTTCAGCTATACAAAAGGATTCTGGCTTTACCAGAACTGCCAAGACTGAAATTCTCAACAAGATTGCCAATATAAGGAAAACTTGGAGGGAGCCCAATGCTTTACCCAGGACTTTACTCATTCAAGAAAGGGGAATTACAATTCACAAATCACCTCATTGGTTGATGGAATTTAGAGATGATAAAGGAGTCAGAAGATTTTTCAGACTTGAAGACCAACTCAAGATTGCCAACAATGAAACTCTCAAGGAAATGCAATCTAAGTTGGATATCAGTGTTGAAGATGAAGTTGAATTCTTCAGACAACTCCAACTCCAAATTGAGGAAAATGACAAAGGGCTAGGAAAGAAAACCAGGGAACAAAGAAGAAAAAGATGATTTGCTCAGGCTAAAGGAGTATCCTTGGAAATACTGTAAATCTTCAATTTCCTCCTAGTACATACATTTTTGCAGCATTTTCAAATTTCTACTTAGTTTCAATTCATATATCTGTTAAGTGTTTTGTTATCATCAAGTTAACCCTGAATTTATGCCTACAATTCTTATAGACATAAATAGGGGGAGATTGTTAGGAATATATGTGCATTAGTTTGATGATATGTTTAACAAAACACTTAAGTAGAAATTCAGTGTCTGTAGCCTCAACGGATAAGACCACTTTGGCTATCCGTTGATGGTGTAGCTTTACTTAGAAATAAGTCTAGTGTTGTAGCATATTTCAGTCTCTGTATTTAAGATGTAATTCTTAGAAGTTGAGAGAAACTATGAGTCATGTTGACTACTAGAAGATATGCAGATAGGAAGGCCAATTGTAAATATTTCATGCCTTGTAATTTTGTATAAATGAAGTGGTATCAACGGATGACTTAAAGACCTTCAACGGATGAGAAGCTAAGCTTCAACGGATGTCTCTAAAGCTTCAACGGATAACATCCTTCAACGGATGAGTGCATCAACGGATGAAAGCTTCAACGGATGTTCTGTTGATTAACCGTTGATAAGTGGTAGTTGTACCTACAAACAGAGGCACGTGGGTGAACAGAGATAACTGAAATGTGGCAGCCTAATTTCAGGAACATCAGAAAAAGCAGCCGTTCTACTCTAGTATAAAGAAACTTTAAGTCAACAAAGTACTGGAGTGAACTGGAGAAGAAACAAGTGGAGATCTTACTTTATTATTTTATTATATCCTTGTCTTCACTTGTAAACTTGGTAATACATAAAACAAGTAGTAGCTAGTAATTAGATAAGAATTTTTCCAGAGCTGTTTAGAAAAATCTTGAGAGAAAAATTATCTAGTTTGTACTAGGATGCAGCTGTGATCAAATTCTTAGATCACAGAATTTCTGAAATACCATCTCTGGTGGAACAACAAATCCACCAGAAAAGTTTTTAAAGGTTTATTGTGTTCTTTACATTTGTGTTTGAATATATATCTGTCTGTATCAGCTTAAAGCAATTCACACACTTGTTCATCTTGAACACACAGTCTTTATAAACTGCTCAAAACTTGAAAAAGTTTTGAGATTTACATTCAACCCCCCTTCTGTAAATCTCATTGTTAGTTCTCTAGAAATAACAAACCATGATCATGATCTAGCACGCAAGCAACCTATCAGAGCATATGCACCCACTCATAGCATCAATTCATCAATTTATCAATTTAATCAATGGAGTTGGTTACTATTCATGCTAAATCCACTTTTTTCCTTAGTTCTTATACACCCATGTAGCTCCATCAATTCATCAATTATTATTCATTGAATATATAATTATATTATATGTCATAAATTTAATTTCATCTCTATTATTTAATGGTCCTACAAATAGTATCCAATTATATATTGTTGGATAATTTTATATTTTTGATAAGATTGTGGATAAATTTATATTTTTGATAAGATTTTCGTTGAATCACATTATGACACGTGTCTTGATCTAGATTTACAAATTGAAAATTGTCTATAAATAATATCATGATCTTCATGTTATAGTCATCTCAAATACTACAAACTTTGCATAATGAATTTATTAAAAAAATTACTGAGTCAGAGACAAAAACACAGTCAAGAAGAGACTGAAATTATGAATACCATGGTGAATGAAGCAGTGATGATGATGGACTTCATCGATACTCCAGATGAAGCACAAGGACGGGGCTCACGACCTGGAAAATCTTCTAATCATCCTAGAGAAAGGCTATCGAGAGGGAAAAATCTCATGGAAGATTATTTCGTTGATCGTCCAATATTCAATGAAAATGATTTTCATCGGAGGTATAGAATGCGGCCTCATGTTTTCAATCACATCATGCCAGCTCTTTGTACTCAAGATTCCTATTGACATCAAAACTCAGATGCAATTTGATTAATGGGGTTGTTACCACAACAAAAAATGACTGCCGCACTACGAATGCTAGCTTACGGTGCAGCAGCTGATCAGTGTGCTGAAATATGTCGAATGGGAGAATCAACCACACTTGAGTGTATGAAAAAAAAAATCAACAAGTGGAAGGGCTCTTTGGTATAGAGTACATCCGTGCTCCGACACCAACAGATTTATAAAGGCTTCTAACAAAGGGGATTTCCAGGTATGATTGGAAGTATTGATTGTATGTATTGGGAGTGGAAGAATTGTCCAAGCGGGTGGGGAGGGGCTTATAGTGGTCGAAAAGGACGACCTACTATTATTCTAGAGGCAGTCGCTTCCTATGACACTTGGATCTGGCACGCTTTTTTTGATGTGCCTAGAGCTCAAAATGATCTTAATTTTCTAGACCATTCTCCTGTATTTGATAAAGTCATCCCAGGAAGTAGTCCAACGGTGGTGTTTCACGTTAATGGGAAAAGATACAACAATGCGTATTATCTTGCTGATGGAATTTGGAATCAGCTTATATTCATACAATGCTTCAAAATGATTTGGTGGAGCACAACTGGGCAATAGAAGTTAATCAATAGTTATCAATTTATCATCTCTTGAAATGTTCGACTTGAAAATTTAAATAAATTAATTTTATTGAATTTAAAAGTAGACAACATAGTTAAAATTAAAAAACATAGGACATAATTGAATTAAAAACATAATAACTAAATCTGATTATAAAAATCATCATCAAAGCGAGGAACATAAGCATTGCCAGTAGTAGTCTCATTCACTTGTTCCATGATCTCAGCCTTCTTTCTTTTAAAACATTTTTTTGTGTTTGGGGTCATTTGGCTAGTATCCATTGTCATGATCTTTGTTTTCTCCCTTAATTCTTCAATAGCCTCGTGTTTTTCCAATCTTGCTTCTTTCTGTTCCTCAAGTGCATCAAGTCTTGCCTGCCTTGCTTCTTTTCGTTTCTCAAGTTCTAGCATCTCCCTCGACATTTGAAGGGTTTCCTCGTCTCTTTTGATGTTGGACTCCACTAGTTATTTTTGGTGACATTGCATATTATTGAAGATAGCCATAGACATCTCTTCTTTTTCGGTCATCCGTTGCTTTCCTTTCTTTTTTGCATGTTTGGATGCCTTCAATCCCATCGATCTAACTGGACTAGAAGGACTTTCTGTTTTATGGTTTGACTCTGGAGTTGTGAAACCTTTTTCATCAACGCAATCATCACTATTCAAATTGATTGGTGATTTAGTTTGTGTTGGAAAATTTTGTTGAAATGGTGGAGAAGTAGTGGGAACGTCTACAAATTGAGGATGTGCTGTAACTGCTTCATAACATTCCCATTTGTCAAATGTCTTATTCATTTCCTTGAAATATAATCCTTGAGCCTGAGTTATCTAAAAAAATAAAAAAAAAATTGGATACTAAGTTAGCACATGAATAATATAAAAGCATATTTAAAATATATATATATATATAAAATTTACCTCATCTACCAAGTTGGTTCCGCTTGCACTATATCGACTAGCTTGATTCTTTGCACATTGCCATTTTTTTAGTGCTCTCTTCAATGGTGCCCAATATGAGTCAAGAGCAAATTTTGAACGAGGTTCGGCATGGGGATTTTCCGGAGTGCCACACCAATTATTTGCATAATCCTCATGAGTTCGCCCCCATAAATTATTATTGTTCGAATATTGACCGGTGATCGAATGAACAGATTGTCGAGCCCAGGAAATACATAATTGTAATTCCTCGGAATGGAGCCTATTAGTACCCATTATATATTTATACGTATAAAATTTGAAAGAAAAAATAAGATTGAGAAAGTAGAAATGTGGGTGTTATAAAATTTTGTGTGAGAGATAAATAATATATATAAATCACAAAACTTGTAATAAAATAGGGTTGTGTAAATTTTTTTGTTACAAATGAATATTGAGTATGTTATTTATAAGCAACAAAAAATGACCGTTACTAATTAAAATTATAGCTGCTACAAAATTATAGTCGTTATAGTGTGAAAAGTGAATACAATTTACTTTAGTTTGTAGGGCCCAGTAATTGAAGCCCGTTAGCAAGTCCATCAAAAATCAATGGTTTGCTTGCTGAATTGGCGGAGCATCAATAACTGATGGAGTAGACCATTCAGTGGTGCATACTACTTTTAATATGAGAGAATTGAAAAAGCCCCTGAATCAACTTTTTTTACGCGCTGCATATGCTCTAAGACTTAGTGAAAAAAAATATTGCTTCTGGTATGCAAATCAACTCGATAAGACTTAACATTCCTAAATACGACATCACTATACTTGCATCAATATCACAAATCAATCGGCAAATTAAACTAAGGGATCATGTTATAATGCAAATGCATGAAACTATATGCAACATACTAAAAAAACTACATGATAATATGCAACTATATGAACTAAACTATCATGAATATGCAAAAAAATGGACTCGCACAAACATATTCCTTAAACTATCACCCCTAAGCTTAAAATTTTCACTATCATCAGTGAAGATAATAGTAAGGAATCAGGCATACCTACTCGGAATCAGGATCATCACCCTCAACGGGTCGAGTGTCAAGAGTGTTAGGAGGCGGATACACAGAGTCCTCACCAAAAACTGGCCACTGGATATCAATGCATGTGGCTCTGAATGCTGTCCCAAATGCCTGGGTGAGATCATGTGCAAACCTACTATGGATGTCATGCATTGCATCCATCTTCCTCGCCAAGCGCCTATACTGCGCTGAACCCAAACCAGCTGTTAGGCACAAAGCATGCACTAAATAAATCACGCAAGTATACGCGTTCACAAATAATATTGAATGATTTCTAGTTCGTTCCCAAAGAGACTCTGATTAATTATATTTAATTAACACTTACTTACCAATGTATGATTATTCTTCAATGTCAAGACAATAACAATTAAGGTTGATTAACTAATATTAACTACGATAATTAAACACTTAAATTAATAATATTAAACATACATGAGATCATAACTTCATTACTACTTCATTCTATAGTTATTATTACTACCATTAGCATGTAATGGTGATGATATTAATCGAACAACACGAAACTGATAAACGCCAACTTTCATTGTATGAATACTATTCTATCAAGCATCCAGAATTAAGATAGAAGTTGAATAGGCATCAATCATGTTGAGACCCTATATGTCTACAGAATTTGAAAATATAACGATTTAAGCGCAAGTTATTCATTATGTTTACACAGGGAAAGTAAAACGGTTAGAGTTACCCACTAATCATGCATACAATATATGAACCTATGCTAGCATGGCAAGTTCTAAATCTTAAGATTTACTGTCGCTTCGCAAGAGATTAACAGGCTATCTTACATGTTCGCGACGCACATAAGACGAATAAGCACAACCTATGCTAGATACCATATAATCACCACGTACCAAGGTATTAAACAATTAACTAAAGAAATCCATAGTAAATCCACTATGATCCCATGATCACGATTAGCCCATAATAGAACTGTTGGTGAGACGGCGTAGCTGTGTGAACAGTTACGTGATAACTCAACACAATAACAACACTAGAACAGGACAGGTTAATAATACTATGTCTACACAAGGAATCCAGAAGAAGAATGATCAGACACATACAAGAATCAGAACACATTATTACAAGTGCAAGTCTATTTGAAGTCATAGAAAGAAGATCATTGAGTGATCAGGCCTCTGTGAAGAATAAACAATCAGAGGACTTGTTATTTTAATACAGTTGAAGATTCAAGTATAGAAATCAAGTGATTCCAGTAGAAAACAATCTATATAACTCAAGTCAGAATTCATTAACAAGGAACAATAAGAAAGGATAAGGATATTCAATTCAGGGCTAGTCTTTTGTGAACCAGACCAATGCACTAAACGTCAGCATTCCAGGATTGATCATTCAAGTCTACAAAAGAAGTGTTAAGTGATTTCAAGATCAAGTTCAAAAGGGATTCAAGTCAACATTCCAGGAGTTATTGGTCCAGCAAATAGCATGTATGAAGATTTGGCTAAGTAAGGATCTCTTAAAAGGAAGTGGTCGACTAGTGGAAGTCAATAGTCGACTTCTAAACACCTACTAGTCGACTTCTAGTTTTCATTAGTCGACTAGTGTGGTTTTGAACTAGAAACCAAGTCAAAAACTTATACCTTGAACCCAAATTGACTTCTAGGAGTTTGACCAAGTCTACTAGTCGATTTTGAAGGATTGTTAGTCGACTACGAGTGACCAAGAAGAATCTAAGGCAAAGAACCCTCCTTTGAATGCAATTCGACTAGTAGAAATCAAGACAAGTCTAATTCGACTTCTATACTACTACTAGTCGAAGTAATGAATTCTTAGAATCGACTAGTAGCCCTTCTTGTTCCTAGCTTGTGAATTGACTAAGTCAAATGCTCTCCTTTTGATTTATAAGTCGACTACTAACATCCTGTGCAAATCGACTACTACAATTGACTACTAGGGACTTGGGTTATTTTGAAGTGTAGCAAATTAGAATGCTTGGACCAGAAGAAGCCACGTATTCAATTTGGTTTTAAGTCTACAATAAAACAGAAATCTCAGCATTCATTCAGTAGAGATTTCTTCACCAGCAAACTGAGAAGCTTTTATGGAGAGCATTACGGAGCATTCAAGTTCATATTAATTGCTTTGTAACTGTACTGTTATGCTGTTGAAATTACTGTAGAAGCTAATCAATTGATTAGATTGTAGCAACATTAAGGTTTATATCAATCGAAATATATTCCTTGAATTGTGTTGTGTTTTTACTTACCAGCATAAACTAAGAACTTATTTTGAATCGCAATTAATTGGTGGTATCGTATTCAAACCCCCCTTCTACGATACCTTTGGACATAACAATTGGTATCAGAGCCATTTGATTGACATACAAATCAAGATCCGGAAGTTTAGACCAAAACAAGTTCACTCTTGCAGATTTTTAATTTTCAAAATTTTCTATTTCTTGAAATTTTTGAATCTTAATTAATTTAATCATGAGTTCTCAAAAGGTTGGAAGTATTAAGGTACCAAAGTTTGACAAAGAAAATTACAATCTATGGAAGAAAAAGATGATTCTCTATCTCAAGGCTGCGAACCCTGATTACATGGAAATTCTGAATGACGGCCCACACATACCTGAAATGGTTGATCCTGATAATGAACGACGTACCATTCCTAAACCAAAATCTGATTGGACTGCAAAGGAAAAGGAATTGGTTGCCCTAGATGACAGTCTACAGCTAATATTGATAGATGCCATGGACTCTGACATGTGTCACCAAATTCTTGTTTGTGAAAGTGGCAAACACATGTGGGACACAATTGAACTGTTAATGGAAGGTACTGAAGATTCATGGAATGGAGTTAGACCAGAAGAGGATCATATATGGAAATAAATCCAGTGATGCCAAAAATGCTGAGTTGCTGAGAACAACTGCACTGGTTGCAAGCAAGCATGAAGACCTAGATATCACTGTTGAGAAGTCCAAGTCTCAAACTAATGTGCTTTTTGAGGCTGAAGTGGATGATGGAAATCTGACTGGGGATCCTAGTGACTACTACACCATGGAAGAATTAAAACAGATGGAAGATCCCACAATGGCAAATCTAGCAGGGATGTTCAGCAATATGAGATTCAGAAGGAAGAAAGGTTTCAGGGGCTCAGGGAGCAGTAGCAGAGGGCAGAGATCCAACTCATACTCCAGTTCTGGATATAAAACTGGAATGGTAGATAGAAACAAATTCAAATGCTATAAATGTGATGAGGTTGGACACTTTGCCAGTGAATGCAGGAAGCCTCAACAATCAAAAGATAAGGGCAAAGGGGTTCAGAAAAGGGATTAAGGGAAATCCAAAAAGTATCCAGTCAAGTCCTACATTGCTGAAGGAAAAAACTGGGATGATACAGATGATGAAGAGGAAGAATATGGAAATCTTGCATTGATGGCAGAATCAACTCCTCAGGTATCTATATCACCCCCTGCTAAAATTTATGATAATGCCGACTGTATAGCTTTTAAAGAACTTGCTCAAGTATATTTTGATAAACTTTCCTATGATAGACCTAATGTAGAATGTAGTGACTAGTTATGTGCTGAAAACTACAATGTGCTTAGGTTAAGATATAGGAATTGGTGCTTATCCCTAAGATGTTCAGAAGGTACTACTAGTGACTTAAAGAAAGAACTAGAAAAGATCAAAACTGAAAATAATAAGCTGGTTCTCACCAATGTTGCTATAGAAGACCTTAAAACAAGAAATCAATATCTGGAACTTAGAGATAAGAAACATGTTGAGACTATAGAAGGAAAGGATGAGAAGATAAAGGAATTAGAAACTAAGCTTCAGGCTTATGCTAATTCTGCTAATCTTGCAAAGAAACTCATATCTAGTCAAGTTATAAGTGGAAAACTTGGAATTGGACTAGATTATGATGAACTTAGAAAATCTAGTAAGAAACATGTGGTGGATAATGAACCTGTAATAAAAGTTGTTAATCCACCAGATACACCACATGTTCTGAAGAATGCTAAGAAACCTTTTTTAAGAAGGCATCTTCGGAACCTTTTGATGAGGAGAATTTGTTCATTCATCATGAGATGCTTGTTGAAGATCTTGAAAAGATAAAAGATAAAAATGCTAAGAAATCTGAAAAACAAGCATCCCATGAAAGTGAACAAACTACTGCAGGACTAGGTTTTAGTTCCACCACTAAATCTAGTAAGAATAGAAATGGCAGAACAGGAAAGGATGGCCCTAGAAAGGTGTGTAATAACTATGGATCCACTGGACACCTATCTCATGCATGTAAAAAGGTTAAAGTGGACAAAGTAAAAAATGTTAATATGCATACCATGCCTAGTGTTCCTAAATCTTCCAAGTGTGATAACCTGTTTGCATGTCATGTGTTGTTTCATTCATGAAAACGTATCTTGATTACACACATTCACACAATGCATGCCATGATCTGCATAAGAACAAAAGTAAGTCAAATACTGCAAGCCCTCCTAGTGCTAGGAAAGAGGCTACCTTCACCAAGACCAAAAGCAAAGCTAATGGTCCTTCCAAGGATGTTAAGGACACAGTCAATGAAAATGTAAAGCATGCTGAATCTGTCAAGAATGTTAAGAAATCTGCTAGATATGCATATGTTCCTAAGTACCCTGGACCCAATTTAGTTTGGGTACCAAAGAAAACTTGATCCATAATGTAGACAGGGCAAGAAAAAGTGAAGCGGACCATGTGAATTGTGAACATTGGATGTTTAATACACCAGAGTTCGAGGATAGAGCCCTGCTATCAGAAGTGGACAAGTAAGCTGGCCCAGTATTAACCTTTGGAGATGATAACAAAGGAATCACTACGGGATATGGCGTGAAATCAGGAATGTCATCTCTCACTCAATATTTAAATGCATATATTTGTTGAATATCTGTTGCGATTATTTGTTGAGTTTCTACTTCAATAGTTTGATTTATGGACCTTGAAGCCATTCAACTTTATTATTTGCTCCATAAGTCAAATTGTTAAAGTAGTAGCAGCATCACATCTCTAATGATTTATTCAGTGATTTGTGATGAGTTTAGCAGCATTACACCTCTGAGAATTTTTTTTCAGTGGTTAGTGATGAGTTTTGTAGCACCATAAACTCTTGATAATTCATATCATTAGTTAAAGGTGATATATGTAGCATCATAAACTCTAAATAATTCATATCACTAGTTAGTGGTGATATATGTGACATCATAAACTCTTGATGATTCATATCATTAGTTGGTGGTGATATTTGTAGCACTATAAACCTCTGATAAATCTAGTAACAAATCTTGTTGATAGTTTTATCACTAGTTAGTGGTGAGATTTTGATGATAGTGAGATATTTTAAATTACTTTTTCTGAAAAACTCACTAAGATCAAAATCATATGTGTAGCATAGTTGAACATACTTCAATTTCTATGGAGTCTAACAATTAACGAGTTCTTAATTGAATATCATAATTTGTAGTAGACTTAGTGGATAGTGAATCATGTTTGATTATGAGGTTCTATTTTTGTCATTATTAACATCTAATGACAGCAAGCTCCTAAGTAATCAGAGGGAAGACAGCTTAGACAATCAAGATGTTGAAGATCTTTCTGATGATGAAGATAAACCTGAGGTTGTTCCAAATGAAGATGTCTATGCAAATGATCTTGTCAATAATCACAATTCTGATTCAGACTCTGATGGGCATGGTTCTGAGACAAGCAAAGATAGTCAATCTATTTCTGGAACTAGTTCTCAAGATTCAAATTCTGAAGGATTAATTGACAGTGGTGATAGTGGAAGTGGTTCAGATGCAGTAATGACAGTGGAAATTGGAAGAAGCACGGTCATATCATCTTTGGAACCAATCCACAAGCTTCAGATTCTAGATCATGCTGACAACAACTCAGGGGGAGCAAAAGAAGAAGAACAAAGATCCACTGGTCAGACTTAACATAATTTTGAAAATGCTGAGTTATCAAGAGCTAGTCTACCAAGACGTGAGAATAGTGTAAAAACCATCCTTGGCACTTGATACTTGGTGTTTTTGATACTAGAGTAAAGGCTAGAGGATCAGAAGAAGGAGCAAAAGAAGGATCAACTAGTCAGACACAACACCACATTGAATATTAGAGGACACTAAAGAACATACTTGCTGAGACAAAGGGTTTGATGTTAATATTATTCCCAGAGTCTAGTTCTTAAGTGATCCAAATGGTGGAGTAATGATTAGCAGGGCTACTGAGTGCGAATGATTATTTCTCTAGCTTTCTATCTGAAGAAAAAACTAAGAAAGTTACAGAAGCTCTGATAAATACGGATCGATTGGGTGATTACGAAGCAAGATGAGCTCAATCAGTCAGCGAGCAGATTGTAGGGAAGCTGGTATCCAAACCAAATGACAATATTGTAATTGGTACAAGGATAACCAGAAATCATACTGGATGACAATGGCATTGTTACGAGGGACAAGGCCAAACTGGATGCTAGGTTATTTTCAGGAAGTAGTATCTAACAGAAAGCACCAGTGATGAGACTTGAGGATATTACGACATATCAGGCACCTGATGCACATTACACTTGGAATTGGACTCTAGTAGATGTGTACAAGTGCACTTCTGGTTGGTGAGTCAAAAGAGGAAGTCAATGCATAACAGTTCATGGACTTTGCAGTTGCAGACCTATTGGACCACGTATATCTCTTCTTCACAAGCTCACTTCAGATTGGTATGAACTAGTATACTACTCAAGCAATCGTCAAGGACATGGTATGGCACTCTAACTGAAGTTACAGTTTAATATGAACTAGTAGAGTCGTCATATTAATAACTCTCTTATCACTAGGCACAAACATAATGTTATATATGTGCTCTGATATAATGATAATTTTATATGTTGGTCTACTAACAAAACTTGTGCAAGATTATTTGCTAAGTAATTGCAGAGTAGGTATGGAGGAGCATGTTGGAAAGGTTACAATTCTTTTTGGAATTACTTCAAGCAGGCCATTAGAATAATTCTTTTAGGAGCTGAAGCAAGCCAAAAGAACAATTCTCTTAGGAGTACAAGTAAACTGAAAGAATGATGGCAATACAAGTAAGTTAAGGATCTTTTGAAGATGCAAAATTTGGAAGATTTTGAACATGCCAAGACTACTTACCAACAGAAACCACTAAAGCTTGATCAGTGCAACTCAGGTATAATGACAAGTTATAGAAGTATGAAGAACTCACTCTTTTACTCAAATGCTAATAGACAACATGTAATGTTCTCAAAATGCCAAAGTACAAGGTTCCAAGTAGATCCTAGAGAATCTAATCTTATAGCTATTAACAATTTTATTAGATATCATAAGGGACTATCAACTATTGGAGTAAAGTACCCTAAAAGATATTATGCTTAACATGTTTGGCTATATAGATACAGATTATGCAGGTTGTAAGAAAGACAGGAGAAGCATCTCTGAGGCTGTCAACTTAAGTGACAGGAGAAGCATCTCGAGAAGCTGTCAACTTCGTGGAAGAAGATTAATTTTTTGTTATGATAAGAAACAAGGCACCTTGACACCAGGTATCATTTAATTTGAGAGCATGTCTTTTAGTTAAAGAGTTAGTGATAGAAACATTTATTAAATCACTTGATAAAGTTAATTTTCAAGACTGGTTTGTAAATGTGGGATATCATTCATTGCATATTAGTTGGAAATCCCATTTATAAGGAATTCTTAATATAAGTTCACAAGTACTAAATCTTCAATATTTAAAGGACTTGTGAATTTATCAGTAATCCAGTACCTCGTACTTAGTGCTACTATCTTGATTATCATGATTACAATGTCATATACATTTGTGGTAGTTAAGTTTTATAGCATTAAGTTTGAATATTATTTTAATTGATTTAAATTATGACTTTAGACAATTCCATTCCATATCAGTCTCATAATTTGAATTGTATTAAAATAATATGCGGCATAGTTATTTGTATCATGTACGAATAATTGTGGTACTTTTAGTATTAGTGATATTATTTAGAATTTTTGTTCTAAATAATCAATGCTTATTTCCAAAGTCACTGATATTGAAAGTTGAAGTATTTTCTAAGTTATGTGTATAAAACTCTCAATATTTTATATGCTTAGAAAGTATTTCTAAAGTTACTAATTATCCAGAGAGTGATTGCCATGTATATAAGTCATATATCCTATTGGTGATTGTTCAAGGATAATTATGAAAATATTTAAGTGCTAGTATCTAACTCATAGATATTTAGTATTTATTTATTATTTATTTTGGGTAGTTTAGATTATGGAAATTGAAGCAATTCAATGATTTTATTTGCTCCATAATTCAAACTAACTTAAAATAAATAAGCAGCATGATTGATTATAACTAAAATTTGTCAATAATTGATATCTAGTATATTGATTGTAACTTATGTGTTATAAGTTAATTATGAGATTTTGGTTTTAGTGAATTTAGCAATGCTTATATCTCAAGAATTCACTGAAATCAGAATATGATTGTAGCATGATTAGTTGTGTGATTTCTTGACTCTAGAAGTACAACTATGGTCAATGAAGATTTTGCTTTATTAGAAGTAACCATATGTTGTTCACCTAGAATAATTTTTATACTTATTTGCAAATTCCTAAACACTTTGATAATAGATGCAATACCCAATGGATCAAAGTATATTGAACTTAGAATATTTTTCTAAAAATTGCAAACAAGTCAATATTGGTTAATGTTGCTTTATTTATCGAACCAATATTATTTGAGACACTACAGTTGTTAGGAGTTAACAATTGTATGATATATGAAATTGAATGCCAATATCTCTTTGATAGATAATTGGTATTTAATTCATTAATATCTTATTTTAATATTTAAAATAGGATGCAACATAATTATTGGTATCTAAAGAACTTGAAAAATATCAGTCAATGATATATTATTAATATTTTGTTGCAGATAATTGTGAGATTTTAAGTTCTAGTGAATTTATATGAGTTGCTATATCTGAAAGTTTTACTATAATTTAAAATCAGCAGTATAGTCATTCTTGTTAAGATTGTTTACCAATACACAATGTTGTTGATAATCATTTTATAAAGATAGATTATGGAGCTTTTGACATGAATGAGAATTGCTTAGACTTTACCCTAAGTGATCAATGCTTTTACAAAAACTCATTCATGTTGAAAGACAAAATCTTTCTTTCTCTTCTTAATACTGCTGAGTCATCAGTCTGTGTCTTATAAAATCATTTATCTTTTTAGGCATAAAAACAGACTTGTGCACTCGAACAGTTTTAGGAGAAAATCAAACTTCTTTCTACATTGGTGATTGCTTATTTCATTCAAATCTTGTGAAATCACTACTGTACATCATTTCTCTCAAAATATTAAATGCATAATTTTCATTCATTATAGATCTTAAGCGCATTTTATCTCTATATTGCCATGTGTTCAGTGAAACAGGTTCAGCCTCCAATGGCCTTATTTCATGATAGTCATGAGGTTGAAAACCCACAACTTCTATCCCAGACTGTAAAGACAAACACAGAAATAGAACCAACCAACACTCTCTTACCCCTAAAATGATGTATGAATGAGCGTGAGGGAGTAAGTGCCTTAGTGCACCACATAAGGAAGGTTCTGACGTCAACCCAGCAGCTCTGTCTCCTATAAAGATGAGTAGCATTTAAACCAAGACAACTGCTAGCCCCCATACATCTTCTCAAAAAGATGTAATGGCTGAAAAGGCACAAAACAGTTACTAGATTCATCCTCTCAACAGGGTGCGTCTATTGAAATTTGCCTGTCGGCCAGGGTATCCGATGTAGTGTCACCACCTCAAATATAAACAATTCTTGATGCACAAGGAAAGGTTACACACAAAAAGATTGAATTGATAGAAACAAGAGTTTCGACCATTTTACGGTTAGATTCGATTTTTTAAGGTTCTTTAACGGACCAATTTTCTTTACAGGTGTTAGGAGAGGATACTGATCCAATAGCCATATGTCAGTGGCCAGTGTCTACCTCCCCAGGACTAATAAACCTGGATGTATCTGCGGATAGTGGATCTGACATAGGTGCATATCGGCAACTTGTTGACAATGATTCAGATATTACCTGATGAGTCAAAAGGAAATGTCTTCACAAATATTAGAAGGAAACTTTGATCTTTATGCTAAATTCTTTGGATCATTGTTTACCTTCCCAGAGTTCAAATCTGGATCCCTAAAAGGGAAACTAACAACTTGTAGATTATGACTCAAATTCATCTGACGAGTCTAACGAGGATGGGGATTTGCGAACTCCCATTGCACCACCTGTGACCTCTTTAAGGATGGCTAAGGTGATTTTCCTTGCAGGTACCACTGGATTTTGGAGCTATGAGAGGAGTGATACACTTGTGAGAAGTGGAGAGAAGAGTGAAATACTTGTGAGGTACATGAAATAGAATCACACACTCACAGTGAGGAAGAAAGACAGAAACACCATATCCCATTCCCTATCCCTAAACATGGTTCTTGATACTTCAGGTCTCGATTCTGCTTATGATTGGAACTTAACTCTTAGGAACCTAACATTTACAGATTGGATTAGAATACTTCGAGACCTTTGGGAGCTCACAATTAGCATTTAAAGGGACATGGTTGATCAGACTATGACTTGTTATTTCTTTTCCAACCAAGTAACATATGATAACTCCTTCAGACAACAGCATACATTCCTTATCTAAGGGGGAGATAAAAGCTTATATAATAGTTTGGAGGATTCCTCAACTAAGGGGGAGAAATAGCAAGAAGGAGGAAAAAGGTAAATCACATGTACACTACACCACACCATTGTTTTTTGTAACTACGGATCTTATTGTACGGGAGAGGTGGTAAACACAAGGTGATTTCCTAGTGATCAGAAGAAGTGGTTTGGTTCATCACTGTTCTGTATAAGGGGATAAGCTATTTTCCAAAAGGGGAGTACCAATAGTTCTTATCTGCGGATCCTATTGTACGGGAGAGGTGGTAGACGAAGGTGATCTCCTTTAAGCAGTTGATTCTCATAGGGGGAGAAGCAAGAAAGATATGCGCTTCTCAACAGGAAATGTGGTTCTACAAAAGAAACTGATGATAATTACTTCAAGACTGAGAAGTATTATCTGGCAGAGAGTTGAAGAACCAAGGAAATGAAGATGAAACTACTTGAAGATCAGTTCAGTGCTAAAGGAACAAGCATCTTTCATTCCAGTTACTGAAGAAATCTGGAAATACGGCATTTGATCCAGAAAACAAGTAGCATTATTTACAAGTCCTGGTACATTACTTTTTCTAGTTGTTAGTTGAGTTATCCTCTCTATTTAATTTGTTTGTTAAGTTTAAAAATAATCAAATAGGGGGAGATTATTGGTAAGACGGCGTAGCTGTATGAACAGTTACGTGATAACTCAACACAATAACAACACTAGAACATGACAGGTTAATAATACTACGTCTATACAAGGAATCCAGAAGAAGAATGATCAGACACATACAAGAATCAGAACACAGTATTACAAGTGCAAGTCTATTTAAAGTCATAGAAAGAAGATCATTCAGTGATCAGACCTTTGTGAAGAATAAACAATCAGATGACTTGTTGTTTTAATACAGTTGATGATTCAAGTATAAAATCAAGTGATTCCAATAAAAACAATCTATAGAACTCAAGTCAGAATTCATTAACAAGGAACAATCAGAAAGGATAAGGATATTCAATTCAGGGCTAGTCATTTGTGAACCAGACCAGTGCACTGAACGTCTGCATTCCAGGATTGATCATTCAAGTCTGCAAAAGAAGTGTTAAGTGATTTCAAGATCAAGTTCAAAAGGGATTCAAGTCAATATTCCAGGAGTTATTGGTCCAGCAAATAACATGTATGAAGATTTGGCTAAGTATGGATCTCTTAAAAGGAAGTGGTCGACTAGTGGAAGTCAATAGTCGACTTCTAAACACCTACTAGTCGACTTCTAGTTTTCATTAGTCGACTAGTGTGGTTTTGAACTAGAAACCAAGTTAAAAACTTATACCTTGAACCCAAATCAACTTCTAGGAGTTTGACCAAGTCTACTAGTCGATTTTGAAGGATTGCTAGTCGACTACGAATGACCAAGAAGAATCTAAGGCAAACAACCCTTCTTTGAATGCAATTCGACTAGTAGAAATCAAGACAAGTCTAATTCGACTTCTATACTACTACTAGTCGAAGTAATGAATTCTTAGAATCAACTAGTAGCCCTTCTTGTTCCTATCTTGTGAATTGACTAAGTCAAATGCTCCTTTTGATTTATAAGTCGACTACTAACATCCTGTGCAAATCGACTACTGCAATCGACTACTAGGGACTTGGGTTATTTTGAAGTGCAACAAATTAGAATGCTTGGACCAGAAGAAGCCACGTATTCAATTTAGTTTTAAGTCTACAATAAAACAGAAATCTCAGCATTCATTCAGTAGAGATTTCTTCACCAGCAAACTGAGAAGCTTTTATGGAGAGCATTACGGAGCATTCAAGTTCATATTAATTGCTTTGTAACTGTACTGTTATGCTGTTGAAATTTTTGTAGAAGCTAATCAATTTATTAGATTGTAGGAACATTAAGGTTTATATCAATCGAAATATATTCCTTGAATTGTGTTGTGTTTTTACTTACCAGCATAAACTAAGAACTTGTTTTGAATCGCAATTAATTGGTGGTATCGTATTCAACCCCCCTTCTACG
The DNA here is from genome assembly GCF_009905375.1 of Apium graveolens. Lineage (NCBI taxonomy): Eukaryota > Viridiplantae > Streptophyta > Magnoliopsida > Apiales > Apiaceae > Apium > Apium graveolens. The sequence goes on along the minus strand of NC_133657.1, from coordinate 42,052,812 downwards.
ATACCTTTGGACCTAACAAGAACTCATCGTCACCATGGGTTCATATGAAAACATGATAAAAACACAACGATATAAACTAATAAAAATACTTAATAAATAATGAAGTACGTCACAAGAGTATTAAGGTTCAAAGAATAAAGAAAACTAGCATCCATTGTTACAACGAATTAAAAGAATCACAAGTTAAACGTATGCTTCCTCTTCTTCATTGTTGCGTGCTAAAACGGTCTTCTTGATCTTCTTGCCTTCGCTCCTAGTTACTTGTTGTCGAAAACGTCTTCCAAGATTGTTTATATAATAGCCCAAAAGAACCAGCACTAACAGAAGCCCAATAGAACTCGAATTCTAAAAATCAGATTCTGAAATTACGCACCCAAGCGGCCGCCTCCTCCTTCCAGGCGGCCGCCTGCTACCAGGCGGGCGCCTGCTCTCATCAGGCGGGCGCCTGCTCTCATCAGGCGGGCGCCTGCAACCCTTCTGGAAAAATTATTATTTTGCTTCTGTTTTTGCTGAATTCTTCGCACATCAACCCGGGACTGACTACAAGCACTTCCTTAAGCTTATTTTGATGAAATCCACCTATCTAATCAAGTTATACCCTGAAATGCAAAAACACTCAAAAACGCATTAAATACACAAAATACTCGAGTTCAAGACACCAATTCAAGCCGTTATAAAACGCTCCAAGTGGTATAAAATGCCACTTATCACACCCCCAAACTTGAATCGATGCTTGTCCTCAAGCGTCACAGACTCAAACTCAGAATAAAACATGCATGAATGCAAACTATATGAATGCAGCGATCCGCATCGTGATGACTAAACCAACTAACACATGACATATCAACAAATGCAATTAGGTGACTAGAGATCAATCAAATCATGCAAGATAACATACAACTAGAAACGTGGTGTGTGCGAATGCTTAATAGATATGCTTCGAAACTAGATCAATCACCATAACTTAATTATCCTCAAGGCAATGACAAGATTATACGAATAATATATTCTAGACACAAAATGACTTATAACACTTAAAGATCATTGGAGTTTATTACGGAATCATGCTTTTATTCAACACATAAACAAATACTTATTTGATCGTGCAATGAGTGAGGTCCACAAAAGACTTATGCAATGGTATCCATTTAGTGAGCGTTAGGTTAGCGAATCCCAGACTATAAAAGTCTTAGGTCATTAGGCACAAAGTCCCCTAAGAACTTAATACCTCGAATACCAAAGAACTCACTCGTGATCAATTGTGCATTAAACCATATTTTTTTCTTTTCTTTTTTTTTTCTTTTTTCTATTTTTTTCAAATTCTGGGCAAGTGCGTTTCGCTCCATCTTGCTCAACCCTAGACTACTCGTATACAATACGAGCCGGCTACTAGCCATTTGACGCCTAGCCACAACTAGCAATGAATTCCAATTTTTATCTTTTCATGTCTTTTATCATTAAGAGCCTATCATACATTCTAAGCATAAGCAATAGTTTAACCTCAAAAATCATTAAACCATGACAATAATCTAGTCCTTAAGCATACTCTAAGACTTATTGAAATTACAAGTGTTTCTAGCATGCATGCCAACCTAACAAGATTCAACATCACTCTAGCGCTATCACTACACTCGCATCAATATCATATATTAATCGGTAAAGCAACACAAAAGGGATCATAGTATATGCATGAGCTATATAACATGATAAATAAAGATATAAAATTAAAAAAAAAACTATATAAAAAAACTATATAGCAAAAATATGCAACTATATGAACTAAACTAACATGAAAATGCAACTACATGACACACACACAAATATGTTCCTTAACTACCACCCCCAAACTTAAAATATTCACTGTACCCAGTGAAGGTAATAGGAAGGAACATAGGGTATACCTACGCAGAAGAATCATCATCATCACCCTCAGAGGGCGGAGTGTCAGGAGGTGGATATGCATAATTATCACCATAAACGGGCCACTGGATGTCAGCTCCAAGGCCTCTAAATGCAGTCCCAAGTGCTTGGGTGAGCTCCTGCGCAAACCGACGGTGCGACTCATACATTGCATCCATCTTCCTGGAAAACCTCCTGTACTGGACATCTGCCAATCCCGAACCATCTCCTCCCTGGGATCTCGAAGGACCTGTCTCTCCCCGAGCCTGACTGGGCCTAGCCATGGTAGCACCAGCTGCTGAAACTCCTCCCGGAAGGTGATAACCCAAACCATGTGACTTAGGCTCTCCACCCGTCCACTCCTGTATCGCATTCAACGTCGATGAATCAATAGGAGTGGCCGACATCTGCAGCTGCTCATAAGAAGGCCACTGGACTCCACATGCCTTGCAAAGCTTCGTGACAATAGAGGCATACAGGATAGAGTACTGCGACTTCCTGTAACACCCCCAAATCCGGGGTCGGGGATTTGGGTTGTCACGAGTTCCATTTCCCTTAATAATACTTAACCTTAACAATCAATCAATTGCTGCGTACTGTGACCCCACAATATACACACACACACCACAAGTTATAGTCTCAGAGATGAAAACCAAAAAGAACACAAGTCATTTTATTCCACAATTATAAACCATTTCACCTCAAAAGGGGTTTCTGAATAATTTACATATTCCTTGCCATTATTACAATTCATATTATACATAAGTCTGGTTCATCAATAGTTGAAAACCTAGCCTATTGGTAGCTCCTACCTCAGCTACGGCGGCATCAATGCTTCCAGAAAACTGCGGAACATTTTCTAACCGCTTGTGAATTGGAAGCTTGGTCTTGTTCATCTTTTCTATCTATTGTTGTGTGATGAAAGAAGAAAGCAAGGGTGAGCAACAAGCCCACCAAAATAATGTGTATAATGATTAACAATATATGAGCATTCTCATAGTACTCAAGAAAGTCTTGGTCAAGAAGAAATGAACCAAGTTTGATATCTTAACGCGACCAAGTCGCTAAATATTCAGTATATATATACCTTTCACAACATTTGAAATCCTCTGACATGTATAACATCCACAGAGTTCCAGTTTATAACTGTATAAAAATATCGTTGCAAGGTGATCTCATATATCTAACCTTGTCTCAACGTTTTTCTGAAACCTTTGTCATTCATAAGACAATCATTAACTAGATATAAGTTTAAAAGATGTAGTTACAAGATACTCCAATATACTTATATCTTTTCCGAATACTACTTGAACTACCACCATTCAATGAATAAATAGTTCATCCCATAGATTAAGCTACAAGACAAAACTTGTATAGAATCAATCTTTAAAATATCATCAAAATAAAATGAAGTTATGAGATACTTCATTTGATGCAAACATCATTTTGAAAACTTGACCCTGCCAACACTCAACAATCGCCCAACCGTAGCCTTTCTATCGAACTGCTCTGGGTAGTGTTGCAGAAATATCCAATTGGATGATGAACTCATTACGGGAGTTTTCCGCGCCAGGAAGACCACTTACGATGATCAGTCGCAGTAGTGCAACCCCGCCATTTTCTACATGTAAAGGAGAACCTGTCGGATTTACTTGTCAACCGAACACTGGACTCCTAAGGAATGGACCGTCTTAGCGCAACCTCCGGGCCATTTGGGCCAATATAATAAGGCTGGGCCGGCGCTACTCGACCACTTACGCCACTCCTAGTTCAGATGAAATCCATGACTCTGAAACGTAAAGCTTGTCCCCCCTTTCCCCAAGTATAAACTTGTTGATACGGCTCTACCAAGAAGTCGTATCTAGTTGGAAAGGAAAACTCACCAATATTTCCCAGGCGATGCCTGTTAATGGATTAACTTGTTCCAAGAATTTTACTTTCCGAGTGTTAGGTAAGTAATCAAAAACTCTTTTATCAAAACAGCAACCTTGTTGCGAATATAAAACACCCCACAGAGCCGGATCCCTCAGGTTTTAAGCGGGTATTTAAATCCCCTTCGAAAGGAGGATCTTAAATATAAAAATGAGTTTTGGGATCCGCCCTAACCTTTAAAATCATTTTGAAGACTCAAAAGCATTTTTAAGAATGTTTGGAGTGATGCTGATTTAGTAAAATAAATCAGTCCCAATATATTAGAAAATATCTGAATATTATTATTTAAATAATATTCCCATAAAGAATAATCTTTATAAAAATAATTGAAGTAGAAGTTTTAAAACTTATACTTGCAATGAATATTAAATAACCAAAGATATACTTATACGAAAGTACTATCTTTATTTGAATAATCAAAAGGGAGTTTGATTATCGACACATTATTCCTTAATAAAATAAAGAATAATAATTAGTAATTAATCGGAGTCATAAGTCCTCGAATGAATATTCAAAATAATATTCATTAATAAAATAAACGGAGTCATAAGCCCTCGAATGAATATTTAAAATAATATTCATTAAATAAAATAAACGGAGTCATAAGCCCTCGAATGAATATTCAAAATAATATTCATTAAATAAAATAAACGGAGTCATAAGCCCTCGAATGAATATTCAAAATAATATTCATTAATAAAAATAAAGTTATCGAATAAACCTTATTCGAATAATAGCCTTGAAAACTATTCATATATATATATAAATATATATATATATATATACTCGGGAACATCGACTCCCGGTTTTAGAAAAATGTTCACCTTTGGGTCCCCTATACTAAGGGTATACGCAAATACCGCTTATCTCTAGCATAGGTATTATCAACTGAATTAACAGATATATGTATCAAGATTATGAAACAGGCATGCATATATACCATATCACATGCTACAATATATCGCAAGAATTTGCTAATTAACCATCATGCATTTATCACAAGACAACGAATATACATATATACATCACAACAACAGTATAGCGGGTAGAAAACTTGCCTGAGTGCTCCTGGATAGACTTAAGCTTAGAGTGGGTCCGATAACCTATGAACAACAACATAAGTCGGAATTAAACCCCGGTCGCTTAAGAAACTAGACTTTAACCATTTAGAGTCCTAACGTTCGCTTTCGCGCTTAACGATTCACTTAAGTCGCTCGAGTACCCTCGGCTCCACCATTTTTTATAAATTAACCATTAAGAGTTTTAAGGCGATTCTTTCGTGAGTGCCTTACCAACTGCCTAATCCACTTTACATAAATGTTTCATACCCCAATTAGTCATTTAAGGTCCTTAACCGAGGTTTCAAAGTAAGGTGAGGGGTAATGGTTCGGTCGTAAAACGCCGTTACTTAAAACGGTCGTTTCTCCTAAACCGTACATCGGAATCAAACGAACTACATATCAAAACGAAGCTCGTAACATGAACTATCTAATCACGGCAATGATCAAAACCTAGCAGTGAGTTCACGGGTCCTAATGTTAAGAACAAAAACAGTCTAAAGTAAATCGAACATTACGACGGCTATGTTTACGCGATTACCCAAATTTATACCACTCCAAATCAACCCACAATCAACCCACAATCACAACCCAATCAAAACTCCATCCATACTTCACCATAACAGCCCCAACAACTCAACATTATCAATTTATACTATTCTCAAACATGAATTTAAACTATACTTAAGTTCATTAATCAATACTCCAAGAATTGCAACTCCAAAATATTACAACACCAACTATCCTCTATATTCACAACAAACAAGTCTCTCATGAACTATAACAACATAACTAAACCTAACACTTAAGTAAAGTTAGGGTTTGGAGGGGTTATACCTTCCTTGGAGAGTGGAGAATCAAGTAATTAGCTTGGAATCACCCTTAAAAGTCCTTATCCAAGCTTAATCTAAACAAAAACTCAAGAACAAAAATTTTAGTTCTTGAAAAACACTATTCACCATCTTCTTCCATGATTTTTAGGAAGAGATTGTGAATGATTTAGAAGCTCAAACTTGTAGGATAGCTATATTTATGCATAAGGAGTCTTAGATAATTAGCTTGCTAATTAACAAAGCTTGGAACTAGGATTTTGATTTTTTCCTCCTTGAAAATGAAGGAAAGCCGAGAGCTTTGATGAAGAAATGAAATAAACTTTGTGTTTTGGTGAAATGATTTGTTGGTTGGTTGATTTTGTTTTGTTTTCTTACCTTTTACCATGGTAACTTTTGTGTGGTTCTAAATCAACCAACAACACACTTGCTTTGGTCATGCTTATGTCACCAAGTGATGTCATCCTCCCACCTTTGTCCCCTTCTCATTGGTTTGATGATATCATCCCCACTAATCTCTTTGATTAGCTTCTAATTACTTGGCTAATGACCGCTGAGCTGTTGTGCGGTTCGCTTAACTTTCGTTTTCGTTTATCGTTTGAGGGATCATACCTGGGATCTTATTACTTAGGTTTCCTTAACCTTTCTCAATACATTATATTCCCTTTATGATCCTCTCTTATAATCCTTGAATTTAAATCCTTTTTATTCTGTTACCTTATACTCAATTCTTTCTGTATCCGGTAGATTTCCGGGAAAAATCAAAGTGTTCGGATTTGGATTCTGACGATCTTTACATACACTTATATACCACATAGAGTACTAATAATATCCCAGAAGATCAATAAAAGAACCCCTACATAGTGTGGCATGAAAAGTTTTCTTATTCAGCATAATCAGCAAAACACTATTCATAAGGGTTTTAAAAATTCCAAAAATTGGGGTTATTACACTTCCCCCTCAAAAACTTCAAAATCCCTTGGTAGATGTACTCACCAAGGTCTACATAATACTCATCATTCAAAATCCCCCACAACAACCTCGCCCTCTCCACTGTAACCTCATGTGCATGTACAGAAGGAAGAATATTAGCATACATAAATGCATTCCAAGCACGAGTATACCTGTTCATCGCGACAGCAGAGAAATTACGATACTCGTTGGTTCCCCTTTTGAACTTCCACACTGTGCCCGGCCTATAGAGAGTAGTAATAATCAAGTCCATATAAATATCCTCAGGGGCCTTTTCATTCCATTTCTCCTCCTGTGGTTTCCTTTGTCACTGTCCAATTACCCGTCGAATCGCCTCGGGCTGATAATCAACAGTAAGCCCATGAACAACAGAAAACCCATTCTTGTTGGCCTTGGCGTTCGCATAGAACTCGCGAACAATACTCATCGGAACCGCCTCAGGTGACTCACAGAATATAATCCATTCCTTCTCAGTAATCATCGGTAACAAATCACCATCCCTCCCTGATGGCAAGAACCCCCTCTCCCTCATAATAGGCTTAGTCAGAAGCTTGGTGTACTCTTCTTCAGCATCCCCATCCAACAATCGGGGCCTCGTAGCAGTGTTCCTCAAAGAATCAGCAGTCGGAATGGTGTTGCTACTCCCTACAGTTCGTGATATCTTCGGGGCCATGGAATCTGAGAAAAAGGGTTAGAGAGTTGTGTTTGGTGTGTAGGAGAGATTTTGTAGAGTTGAAAGTGTGTGGGGTGTACATGTAGAGGTTGTATGTATATATAGGGCAAATTAGGGTTAGAATTTGATTAGGAGTGGGGACTGTGGTTAATTATGGGGAGGAAATCGTGGGTTAATGGGGATTGTGGGCTGTGGTTTTTGTTTTATGTTTTTCTATTTTTTTATATAGGCTGAAAACTATTTTTTCAAAAATCAGGTCCGCGGGGTGCCTGCTGGCGCTCGGCCGCCTGGTCCTAGCAGGCGGGCGCCTGCAAGGTCTCTGGAGAAAAAAATTCCGCCAACATTTTTCTGATTTTTTTTGGGGTTTTGGATAAAGTACTAAATTCTAAGAGTTCATATGGTCTCATATCTTTGGTTGCCTCCCAAGAAGCGCTTCTTTTACGTCATTAGCTTGACGTAGAGTAATGCAATCATGTTGACAATAAAATAGCACTAACCACTTCACGGTTTGCCGTATCCCCATAATAGTGCTACAATCTTTGACCATTTACTTTGAATGCTTGGATCGGATCATTCTCAAAAATCTCCACCGCTCCATGTGGAAACACAGTTTTGACGATAAATGGTCCAGACCACCTTGATTTCAACTTTCTAGGAAAAAGTCGGAGACGAGAGTTGAATAGAAGAACTTGTTGCCCCGGCACGAATGATTTAGGCGATAGCTTTCTCTCATGCCACCTTTTTACCTTTTCCTTGTACATTTTGTTATTTTCGTATGCTTGAAGTCGAAATTCATCAAGTTCATTTAACTGAAGCATTCGCTTCGTCCCAACTGCATCTAGATCAAGGTTTAACTTCTTTAATGCCCAATAAGCCTTATGCTCAAGCTCCACAGGTAAATGACATCCCTTACCATAGACAAGTTAAAATGGGGACATCCCAAGTGGATTCTTGTATGCTGTTCTATAAGCCCAAACAACTTCATCGAGCTTCAAAGACCAATCTTTCCTTGACGGACAAACGACTTTCTCTAGAATAAGCTTTATCTCTCTATTAGACACTTCAGCTTAACCATTAGTTTGTGGATGATAGGCAGTAGCGATGCGATGATTCACATTGTAGCGTTGCATCATAGAAGTGAACCTACGATTGCTGAAATGCGACCCTTCATCACTTATGATAACTCGTGGCATTCCAAACCTTGTGAATATCTGCTTATGAAGAAAACTCAACACTACCTTTGCATCATTAGTCGGTAGAGTCTTGACTTCTACCCATTTCGAGACATAATCGACTGCCAGCAAGATGTACTGATTATTGCAGGATGAGATAAATGGTCCCATGAAATCGATTCCCCAAATATCGAAGACCTCAACTTCAAGCATCACATTTAAAGGCATCTCATCCTTTCTGGTAAGATTCCCAACTCTTTGGACAATATCTATTTGATTTACTCCATAGTTGGCTAAAGAATCGACCTTCATAAACAGTGCCTGTAGCTGTGCTGCAATAGTTGTAGCTGCATCAACTTCCAAAATACCTGCTACCTTCCCAGGCATCATCCTTTGAGTTGGGTTTTGATACTCATTTGCAGCCATAGTTTCAATGAGATTATAGGCCTCAGTATAGCTTTTGGCCCACAAAGCGCCTCCAGAAGCTGCATCGAACATGGGCCTAGATTGGGCTCCCAAACCATTGTAGAAACCAGTGATCACCATCCAGTCAGGCATACCATGATGTGGACACTTTCTCAACATCTCCTTGTAGCGCTCCCAAGCTTCGCACATAGATTCTCCTTGTTGATGTGCAAACTGAGTAAGAGCACTCCTCATAGCTGCAGTCTTGGCCATTGGATAGAACTTCACCAGAAACTTTTGCGCAAGATCTTCCCAAGTAGTGATGGACCCATCTGGTAAAGAATGTAACCAGTCCTTAGCTTTGTCCCTCATAGAGAATGGGAAAAGCCTCAGCTTGATAGCCTCATCAGTAACACCATTATATTTGAAAGTACTACAGACCTTGACAAAATTCCTGATATGCATGTTGGGATCTTCAGTCGCAGCACCTCCGAAAGAAACAGAATTTACACCATCTGAATAGTGCCCGGCTTGATTTTAAAAGTATTTGCCTGAATAGCCGGATGAATGATGCTTGAATGAATATCATCAATTTTAGGCCGAGAAAAGTACATAAGAGCTGGATTAGCTTAAACTATACGATCACCCATTGTTACAGGTTCTTTCTTTTCACTCTCTTTATCCGAATCTTCAAAAACTATCTTTTCCAGAAAGTCAAGAGTTGTATCTGTCTCCTCAGCCGTATCTAGATTTCTCTTGCGGGTGCGAGAACGTGTTTGCATAAGCGCTCGCTAGAGTACCTGAAACACAACTGGAAGCAGTAAGTAACAAGTCTTAATCAATGAATCCTAATGACCACTGATGGCAAGTACATAAACTAAACAAATTAACACCGAGTCCCCGACAGCGGTGCCAAAAACTTGTTAGGCACAAAGCATGCGCTAAATAAATCACACAAGTATAAGCATTCGCAAGTAATATAGAATGATTTCTAGTTCGTTTCCACAGAGACTCTAATTAATTATATTTAATTAACACTTACTCACCAATGTATAATTATTCTTCAATGTCAAGACAATAACAATTAAGGTTGATAAACTAATATTAACTACGATAATTAAATACATAAATTAACAATATTAAACACACATGAGATCATAATTTCATTACTACTTCATTCAATAGTTATTATTACTACCCTTAGCATGTAATGGTGATGATATTAATCGAACAACACGAAACTGATAAACGCCAACTTTCATTGTACGAATACCATTCTACCAAGCATCCACAATTAAGATAGAAGTTGAATAGGCATTAATTATGTTGAGACCCTATAAGTCTACAGAATTTGACAACATAACGATTTAAGCGCAAGTTATTCATTATGATTACATAGGGCAAGTAAAACGGTTAGAGTTACCCACTAATCATGCATACAATACATGAACCTATGCTAGCATGGCAAGTTCTAAATCTCAAGATTCACTGTCGTTTAACAAGAGATTAACAGGCTATCTTACATGTTCGCGACGCACATAAAACGAATAAGCACAACCTATGCTAGATATCATGCAATCACCACATACCAAGGTATTAAACAATTAACTAAAGAAATCCATAGTAAATCCACTATGATCACATGATCACGATTAGCCCATATTAGAACTCATCGTCACCATAGGTTCATATGAAAATATGATAAAAACACAATGATATAAACTAATAAAAATACCTAATAAATAATGAAGTACGTCACAAGAGTATTAAGGTTCAAAGAATAAATAAAACTAGCATCCACTGTTATAACGAATTAAAAGAATCACAAGATAAACGTATGCTTCCTCTTCTTCGTTGTTGCGTGCTAAAACGGTCTTCTTGATCTTCTTGCCTTCGCTCCTTGTTACTTATTGTCGAAAACATCTTCCAAGATTGTTTATATAATAGCCCAAAAGAACCAGCACTAACAGAAGCCCAATAGAACTTGAATTTTAAAAATCAAATTCTGAAATTAAGCACCTAGGCGGCCACCTCCTCCTTCCAGGCGGGCGCCTGCTACCAGGCGGTCGCCTGCTCTCATCAGGCGGGCGCCTGCAACCCTTCTGGAAATATTATTATTTTGCTACTATTTTTGCTGAATTCTTCGCACATCAACTCGGGACTGACTCCAAGCACTTCCTTAATCTTATTTTGATGAAATCCACCTATCTAAGCAAGTTATACCCTGAAATGCAAAAACACTCAAAAACGCGTTAAATACATAAAATACTCGAGTTCAAGACACCAATTCAAGTCATTATGAAATGCTCCAAGTGGTATAAAATGCCACTTATCACCAGCAATGTCAACTGCTTCCTTCTGCTGCTGCTACGACGGATCGGCCTCACCCAACTGAGCTCTCCAAGTTGCTCTATGTGCCTGTGAAAAACCATCAATATATGTCTGATCAGCTGGCCTTCCACCTGGCAGATAGTCATAAGAATAACCAAGCACCTTCGGATCAGGATTCCTACCGTACCACTCCGGCATACTCAACAGTGTAGAACTATCAATAGGAGCACTAAGAAGCTGAAGCTGCTCATGCGCGGGCCAATAAACTCCAACCGCCACACACAGCTTCGTCATAATCGACGCATAGGGTATAGAACCCGTAGTGCTCCCCCGAAGAAACCTCAAAATACCCTGATAAATCACAATCCCGAGATCCACATAATCTTCCAGAAGAATCCCCCACAACAACCGTGCGCGATCCACAGTAACATCATGCACGTGAGAAGATGTCATGATGTTAGCACAAATAAAAGAATTTGGTGCACGTGCAAACCTGTTTATGCACGAGGCAGGGAAAGTGGCATACTCATTCGTGCCCCTCTTGAACTTCCAGTGAGTCTCAGACACAGACAATATAGCAATAATCAAATCCAAGTTAACATCATCCCCCATCTTTGCATTCCAATCCTCCTCCTCTAGCCTATTCTTGGGCTTCTCAATCACCCTCCGAATAGCCTCAGCACTGTATTCCACCGTCAACCCCCTAACCACAGAGTACCCGTTCTTCTCCGCCTTCGCGTTCGCGTAAAACTCGCAAACCACACTCATGCGCACAACAGCGGGTGCCTCACAAAAAGCAACCTAACCCATCTCCATGATCATCTCAAACAAATTACCATATTACCCCAATGGCAGAAAACCTCGCTCCTTGGATATGGGCTTCGATAGCATCCTCAGATACTCCGCCTCAGCCTCCGAAGTTGCCAACTTAGGCCTCACACCCGCAACACTAGAAGAATCGATGGTGCTGCTGCTAACTTGAGTTCTTTTTCTTTTGGGTGCCATTGAACTTGAATAAGTTTGAGAGAAAAGATGTGTGTAAGAGAGATTTATGTGTTTGAGAATTGAGAAGTGATGGAGAAGATTGTGTATAAGTGTGTGTATATATAGAATTTTGGGAATTAGTTCTGGAAGAGAAGTGGGAATTGATTATGGGAATAATGGGAGTAAAGGGGGTGATTGAAATTGATTTGGAGAGGGAAATATGAGAATGGGAGAGTAAAATTCAGCTGGGAATTGATTTGGTATTTGAATTTTTGATTTTCTAACTTTTTTTAGGTCCATGGAGCCAGCGCGGCCGCCCCGCCTGACAACATGGGCGCGCCGTGCTACTGGAAAACCAGCGCGGCCGCCCCGCATACCAGCGCGGGCGCGCCGTGCTACTGGAAACCAGTGCGCCGCCCCGCTTCTCAGCGCGTGCGCGCCGTGCTACTGTAGTTGGCACTGAAAAATTTTCTTTTTCTGATTTTTTTGTGTTTTCTTCTTGATTTCTTCTTCCTCTATCTACTAATGTACAACAAACTTGGGTTGCCTCCCAAGAAGCGCTTGCTTTATGTTATTAGCTTGATGTAGAACTCCCGAGATCAAGTTGCCAACAAAACGGCACTAACCACCTCACGATTTGTTGTATCCCCATAGTAATGCTTCAATCTCTGTCCATTTACCTTGAATGTTTGGCCCGGATCATTCTCAAAAATCTCCACCGCTCCATGGGGAAACATAGTTTTGACAACAAACAGCCCTAACCACCTCGACTTCAATTTTACCAGAAAAAGATGGAGACGAGAGTTGAACAAAAGAACTTGTTGCCCCGGCACAAATGATTTGAGAACTAGACCCCTATCGTTCCACCTCTTGACTTTCTCGTTGTACATTTTGTTGTTCTCATACGCTTAAAGTCGAAACTCGTCGATTTCATTCAATTGAAGCATCCTCTTCTTACCAGCTGCATCCATATCAAGGTTCAATTTCTTCAAAGCCCAATACGCTTTGTGCTCTATCTCCACAGGAAAATGACATCCTTTTCCATAAATCAATTGATACGATGACATGCCTAGCAGAGTCTTGTATACTATCTGATACGCCCAAATAGCTTCATCAAGCTTCAAAAACTAATCTTTCCTTGATGGACACACAACTTTCTCTAGAATACGCTTGATCTCTCTATTAGATACCTCAGCTTGACCATTAGTCTGAGGATGGTAGGCTGTAGCAATGCGATGATTCACATTATATCTTTACATCATAGCAGTGAACTTGCGATTCCAGAAATGCGATCCCTCGTCATTGATTATGATTTTGGAGTCCCAAATCTTGTGAATATCTGCTTGTGAAGAAAGTTTAGCACTACCTTCTCATCATTCATCGGCAAAGACTTCATTTCCACCCATTTCGAGACATAATCAACCGCCAACAAGATATACCGATTATTGCAAGATGAGACAAATGGCCCCATGAAGTCAATTCCCCAAACATTGAAGACCTCAACTTCGAGAAGCACATTAATAGGCATCTCATCCTTCTTGGACATATTACCAACACGCTGACATTGATCACATTTCAAAACTAACCGATGAGCATCCTTAAACAAAGTCGTCCAAAAGAATCCTACTTGAAGGATACGAGCTGATGTCTTTTCTCCACTATAATGGCCTCCATAAACAGTCAAATGGTAATCTCGCAAGATCCCCCCCCCCCCCCGGTTTTGTTGTACGAAATACATCTCTTGATGATTTGGTCAGCTCCTTGCCGAAATAGGAACGGCTCATCCCGCATATAACACTTCACTTCATACAAAAACTTCTTCCTCTGAGCATAAGTCAAGTCTGGAGGAATAACGTTGCTCACAAGATAGTTCACAATATCGGTGAACCACGGTTCTTCTGCTTGCACTCCAAACAATTGATCATCGGGAAAAGACTAATTAATCAAAGACTTATCCTGTGAAGTTGCACTTGGATCCTCTAAATGAGAGATGATCAGCGACTTGATTTTCAGTCCCTTTTCTATCCTTGATCTCCAATTCAAACTTCTGAAGTAAAAGAACCCATCGAATTAATCCAGGCTTCGAGTCCTTCTTCGAGACGAGATAGAGAATAGCAGCGTGATCAGTGAAAACCGTCACCTTCGTCCCAAGCAAATAAGATCAAAACTTCTCAAAACCATAATAGACCACATGAAATATGAAATAGTTATTTCTCAATAGTCGTGTAGTTCAGTTGACCACCATTAAGGGTCTTACTAGCATAGTAGACCACATGAAATATGTTGTTCTTCCTTTTCCCAAGAACTGCTCCAACTGCATAATCACTTGCATCACATCATTTCAAACAGTTCAGTCTAATCAGGTGCAGTTATGACAGGCGCCATAATCAAACTCTTCTTTAAGCTCTCAAAAGTAGCTAGGTACTCGTCATCAAACTTGAAAGGAATATCTTTCTCTAGAAAATTGCATAACGACTTTGAAATCCTAGAGAAGTCTTTGATGAAATGCCTATAGAAACCTGCATGACCAAGAAAACTGCAAATTCCCGTAACAAGAATTGGTGGAGGAAGATTTTAAATGACCCCACCTTGGCTTTGTCCACCTCAAGACCCTTATTAGAGACCTTGTGTCCAAGAATGATGCCTTACACCATAAAGTGACATTTCTCCCAATTGAGAACCAGATTGCTCTCAACGCACCTTTTCGGCACTAACCCAAGATTGTGCAAACATTCATCATAGGAAGTTCCAAAGACAGAGAAATCGTCCATGAACACTTTTACATATTTTCCAATCATATCATAGACGATAACCATCATGCATCTCTGAAATGTGGCTAGTGCACCACATAGCCCAAAAGAAACTCTTCTGAAGGCAAAAGTACCAAAAAGACATGTGAAGTTAGTCTTCTCCTGATCTTCTAGAGTAATACAGTAGTACTCATGCCCAGCCAAACTATCAAACATCTAATCAATAAAAGGAAGAGGGAAGTGATCCTTCCTTGTAGCCTTGTTCAGCTTCCTCTAATCCATCCAAACTCTCCACCCCGTGATTGTTCGAGTAGGAATGAGCTCATTCTTTTCATTCGCAACCACAGTGATACCTCCTTTCTTCGGCACACACTGAACTGGGGTCACCCAAGAATTGTCAGAAATGGGATAGATGATCCCCGCATCTAGCCACTTGAGAATTTCCTTCTTCACCACCTCTTTTATGATCAGATTTAGCCTTCTCTGTTGTTCAACAGTAGGTTTGCTTCCTTCCTCTACCAAAATTTTATGCATACAATAAGAAGGGCTGATTCCCTTGATATCTGTTATACTCCATCAAATTGCCAATTTAAACTCTCTAAGAATTCTCAAAAGCTTTTCCTCATCACTGCCTGAAAGGTTAGATGTAATAATAATAGGCAAAGTAGTTGCATCACCTAAAAACATATACCTCGAATGTTCAGGAAAAGGCTTAAGCTTAAGTGTAGGAGCTTCCTCAATAGATGGCTTGAGGCGCTTTGGAGAATTTTTCAGCTCTTCCAACCCAAGAGATTCAAAAGGCATTTCCAATCTTCGCTTCCAAGGAGAAGCATTCAAATATTGTAACTGCTGGTCACTTTCATCATCTTCATTATCTGAATCCCCCAATAAGGCTTTCTCTAAGGCATCTGATTTTAACACATGATCCAATTCTGAAGTAACCACAGATTCGACCAATTCCACCTTAAAGCATTCCTCTTCATCAGTAGGGAATTTCATGGCATTAAAAATATTGAATGTGACATCCTGATCTTGAACTCGCATAGTGAGCTCACCCTTCTGCACATTAATCAAGGTTTGACCAGTAGCCAAGAAAGGTCTTCCCAAGATTATGGGAATCTTCTTATCTTCCTCGAAATTGAAAATAATAAAGTCAGCAGGAAAGATGAGTTTGTCCACCTTAACGAATACATCCTCCACAATGCCGCGTGGATATGTAATAGAGCGATCGGCTTACTACAAGGACATATATGTAGGCTTTGGATCAAGTAAACCCAACTTCTTGAATATAGATAAAGGAATCAAAGTGATGCTAGCTCCCAACTCACATAAACATTTGTTGAATGACACTTTTCCAATGGTGCAAGAAATAGTGAAGCTTCCAAGATCCTTAAGCTTAGGAGGCAACTTTTGTTGCAGCACAACACTGCTTTCCTTCGTGAGAGCAACAGTCTCTAAGTCATCAAGCTTCAATTTTCTAGAGAGAATACCTTTCATGAACTTCACATAACTAGGCATTTGATCAAGAGCTTCATCGAAAGGTATATTGATGTGAAGTTTCTTGAAAACTTCCAAGAACTTGGCAAGTTACTTATCCAGCTTTTTCTTCTGCATCCTCTTAGGAAAAGGAGGTGGAGGATAGACCTATTTTTCCCCTGTATTACCCTCAGGAGGACTGTTGACAACAGCTGTCTTCCTTGGTTCCACTTCTGCTTCGGCACACCTTCTTCAGCCACAACTTCAGATTCCGGAACTTGAGATTTTTCGGGATTCGCAACCTTTCCCGACCTCAATATAATTTCCTTAACTTGCTCCTTAGCTTTCCTCTTTCCTAGAACTTCATTATCACTAGGGAGTGTATCAGGTCACTAGGGAGTGTACCAGGTTATCGATTCAGCAAGGCATTAGCAATCTGCCCAATTTGATTCTCCAAGGTCTTGATAGAAAATGCTTGGCTCTTACACATGAGCCTCAACTCCTCCAATTCATATTTTTCATTAGCTTGTGGTAGCTGCTGAAGTTGAAGTTATTGCCTTGGTGCATACTGCGGTTGTTGAAAACCAGGAGGGTTATATTGATTTGTTGTGTATGGATGATAAGGTTGTTGCACCGTATTCTGATTGTTGCTCCATTTGAATTTAGGATGATTGCGGTTATTGGGATGATAAGTGGCTGGAGCTTGCTGCTGTGACCTCTGAAAGTTTCTCACAAACTGAGCTGATTCACTAGAAATAACACAATGCTCAGTCTCATGTGCTCCCGCACAAAGTTCACAAACACTAGTGATCTGATTTACTCCATAATTAGCCAAAGAATTCACTTTCATCATCAAAGCTTGAAGTTGAGCAGCTATAGCAGTAGCTGTATCCACTTCCAGAACTCCTGTTACCTTGCCTTGCGGCATTCTCTGTGTTAGATTCTGGTATTCATTAGCTGACATTAGCTCAATCAACTCATAAGCTTTATTATAGCTTTTGGCCCATAAGGTTCCACCCGATGCTGTATCGAGCATAGGTCTAGACTGTGCACCTAAACTATTGTAGAAAAAATTTATGATCATCCAATCAGGCATGTCATTGTGTGGAGCATCTATCTGTAGCGATCCCAAGTCTCACAAAAAGATTCTTCATATTATTGCGCAAACTGAGTAAGGGCATTCCTGATTGCAGCCGTCTTTTCTATATGGAAGAATTTCGTGAGAAACTTTTGAGCAAGATCCCCCCATTTGGTGATAGAACCCGCTGGTAGAGAATGTAACCATCACTTAGCTTTATCCCGCAGAGAGAATGGGAAAAGCCTCAGCTTAGTAGCATCTTCAGACACCCCATTGAACTTGAAGGTGTCGTAGATATCAATGAAATCCCTGATGTGCATGTTGGGGATCTTCTATAGGAGAACCCCCAAACAGAACTAAATTATGTATAATCTGAATCGTGCTCGACTTGATATCAAAGGTGTTAGCCGAGATGGTTGGTCTGATAATGCTAGACTGAATATCATTGATCTTAGGCTGAGAATAGTCCATCAAAGCCTTCAGATTTTCTGCTTGATCTCCCATCAGAACTAGTGCTTCTTCCTCAACTTTCTCGACTTCTTCAAAAACTTCTTAAGCTACTACAACTTCTTTCTCGGCTTGATCCAGTGATCTCTTACGAGACCGAGAACGCGTATGCATATACGCTCGCTAGAGTACCTGAAACACGACAAGGAAACAAGTAAGTAACAATGTTCGAGTCAATGAACTTTAACGATCACTGATGACAAACACATAAACTAAAAATTAACACCGAGTCCTTCGCAGCGGAGCCAAAAACTTGTTAGGCCGAAAACACGCGCTAATAATACACGCAAGTATACGCGTTCGCAAGTAATATAGAATTCTTTCTAGTTCATTACCACAGAGACTCTTTTGGTTAACTTAAGATTTATGCGCTTATACAACAACGATATGGTTATTATTGAATGTTAAGACGAATGACAAAGTGGTTTTGTTTATAACAAAGATATTAACTAACATGCAATTAACTAAGAGAATAAAGATTGATTTACTATATGAGACAAACAAGGGATTCTAGCTTCATTAAATACTTCATTCAAAGTCCTTGTTCTTAACCTTAGCATGCAATGGTGGTGACAACTAATCAGATAACACGAAATTGATAAACGCCAAACGCCAACTTTCGTTGCACGAATACCATACTACCAGACATCCACAAAAGAGATAGAAGCTGAATAGACACCAAGTATGTTGAGACCCTATATGTCTATAATATTGGCAACACAAAGGTTTAATGTGCAAGTTATCTATCATGATTACATAGGGAAAGTAAGATGTTTAAAATTACCTACGAATCATGCATAACAAATACATGAACCTATGCTAGCATGACAAGTTCTAAACCTCTAAATTCACTATCACTTCATTAGAGATTAACACGCTATCTTATATGTTCGTTACAAAGAAGAATAAGCACTACCAATACTTGGATATCATACAATCACCACATACTAAGATATCGAAACAAATTAAACTATTGAAATCCATAAATAAATCCGTTAGAACCCCACGATAATGATTAGTTCATAACCGAACTCATTATAACCGTGGTTCCGATGAAAGCATGGTATAATAAACTAGGTCTTTATAGAAACGAATAATAAATAAAGTACGTAATTCAGAGTATAGGTTGAACAAAACAAGAAGCGAGCATCCAAGATTACAAATTAAAATAAAGAATCATAAGAAAAAACTAGATCTTCTTCACCTTCATTGAATTGTGCTATAGGTCTTCTCGTCGTCTTCTCCTTAAGCTCTGTTGAGAAAAACGTCTTCAAGTTATCTTTAAATAGTAGCCCAATTAATCCAGAGGCCCAGAAAATAGTCTTCTAATTGAAATAGAATTTTGAAATCCCAACACGGCGAGGCCGCGCGCTTCATTAGCGCAGGCGCGCTGTCCTTCTGCATCTTCGGCGCAGCTGCATGCTAGCACAACGCGGGCGTACTGACCTTCTGGAAAAAACTGATTTTGCTTTCTTTATTTTGCTGGTTCTTGATAGCATTACACGAGCGATCTTCACGACACCTTCCTAACACCATTTTAGCATCAAAGTAATGCTAAATCACCTTGATCCCTGTTATATGCCTGAAATGCAAAACACTACAAAAACGCATCAAAAACACCAATAACTTGAGTACAAAACATCAATTCGAAGTTTTACAGAGCGTTATAAGTGGATATAAATGCCACTTAACATTGCCTCCTTTGATTTGATCTAACTTCCTCTGTACCCTCACATAAAATCTTAATCTTCACCCAAATCTATGTGGCTGTGTCACAATTGACAATATTGTTGTACATAACATTGTCAAGTCACTCTATCAGAATTAGTTGCAGGCCACTATCTAGGGAGAATTTTTTCTTTTCAAGTTCAGTGTATTTTGAAGGGTCTTTAGGAGAATAATGAGCCGGGATAACCATATCTCCATCAATAGATTCATCAACCCTTTCCATGGGAGTAAAAAGGCCATTCTTGAGAATCTAGATATATCTTGGATTGGCCATCCTTATGAACAACATCATTTTCTTTTTGCAAAGTGTATAGTTAATTCTACCAAAGGCTGGTATCTTGATACTGCTTATCTTTTATGAATTCATACTTTCAAGATCTTTATCTATTTTTTTAGATTTTTCTCTAATACCACTTGTTAGATACTAAGTGCAACACATGGTTGAATGTGTTTTCGTGATTATTAGCAATTTTTAAAGTTTGGTTATTGGTATGTGAAAAAAGCAGTTCAATTTATAAAGATATTATGTTAGCAGAAAGAAAGCAACAAGCACATTAAACACAATATTTCAAAGCTCACTTAATTTGTATTAATTAAGTTTGTCTTGCTACAAATTATTATTTCATTAAAATAAAAGAACTCAGCTTCTTCCTTGAGAGAATACAAGAAAATGTAAAATTGTTTGATACTTCTAAAATAAGGACCAGTGCATGCTTTATACACCAGCACCACGGGTTTATAAAACTTGCACTAAAATGTACTAAACTCTTTTCTAAAGCAACCTTTTTTTATTCCATTTCTAGCATAGAAAATATGCGCAGAATCTTGCAGGTCTGTGACCATCCTTGTCTACTTAATCTTGGCCCTTGATCTTGTATTTTCCCCAACTACTTTGTAGACTTTTCAGTCTAGTTGATAGATCGTTTGTTGACTGATAATCTTGGATCCTGAATTTGTTTGCGTTCTTTATTTGAGAGGCATGTCGAGATCTCCAGCTTTTTCTATAGAGAAGTGACATCTCGATAAGTATAATGACTTATCGAGATCTCTGAGTTCTCTATAGGTAAATTTGACTTGTCATCTTGATACTTGTCGATATGTTTGAGATCTATACATGTAGAATTGACTTTTCGATATATCATAGATCTTTATATACATTTTGACTTGTCAATATCTCTAAAATCTCTAATCACAATTTGACTTTTCGATATCTCCAATCTTCACATCTTCATTTTGACTTGTCGATATCTCTGAGTTCTCTACATGCATAAATGACTTGTCGATATCTCCAATCTTCATATCTTCATTTGAGTTTTCGATATCTCTAAAACTTCTCTATAATCCATTTTGGACTTTTTGATAAGTCATTCTGGAGTTCTCGAATGACTTCTCTATATTTCTTGATATGTGACTTGTCGATATCTTGACTTAGAACATTTTTCATAAAATAGATTTATTCAACTCCAAGCTTCTGTATCATTTCTCTGAGGCATGATTTAACTTGATCTTCTTCCAGAGTTTATTCCTTAGGCTTGAACTATTTATAGAAAAATACTCCAGTATAATCTTCTAAGTATTTTACACACTAAAGTAATAGAAAATAAAATACAAACTTGATTATCAAACAACTAAATCTTAGGGCTGTCAAATTGACTTAGTCTTTTTATTGTATAGGCATGTCTTGCGCAATAGTTACTACCCCCACTACGTCTTTCAAAGTCAATCGCCTGTTGAAATTTCTCCACTATCACTTGTTTTCATAAAATCTCACATAAAAATACGAAATTGAGTCTCTTTCAAAGAATCTCCTTTAGGAATTGAAAGGCCGATGGGATCCCAAGTCCCTGACAATTCTAACTTATAATGCTCGCCTCATATATGTTTTTTGGATCCATGATATTTCATGGGCCTTATCTATATCACTCGCATCATCTGAACCATTATAACATCTTTTTTTAGGCCTAAAATAATTTTAGAATTCAGCCCATCCCCAGTTTGTTTCTTTGACTCAATCATCACACTATCTTTTTTATTAATCTTAACCTGCGCCTTTAGTTATGTTTTGAAATATCTTATCCTCTTGATTCCCTCCTTTTCCAACAACCAGCTTATTTTAGAAGCATAACTAGGGACATGATTAGCATCGTCTTCTCCAAGCTATATGTTCTGTTCGCCCATCATAGAGCTTGAACTGTTGTCCTCTACTCAATTATGCAACCATTTTGCTCATATTGGCTTAATGTTTCTTTTAAAAAGAGATTGCATCCATGCCCCGCAGGGTTTCACTATTTCATTCTTAAGTCTTTCGAATAATTGACTGCAAAATATTTCAGAATGATCAGTAATACCGCATATAAAACAAGAACTAGGGACGGTTTTGTATATAACCAATCATCCCCCACAATTTTGATCTGCATTCGACGTTTCAATGGTTTAGATAGATTTATTGTAACGCAGATCGTCATATACTCCGTCCACACGCCCAAAAAATTACTGGGACAACATTCAACAAAGAAACCAACATAATTACATATACCTTTCAATACCGTTTCTGACATGAAGCCAACTTTTAAATCATTAACTTGTATCCAAGGATCATCGAGTCGAGTTCCGTACACCGTAGATTTTCTACTTCCTCAACTGTACCATGACCAATGCTCTCCTATTGAAATACCAAGGGCAACCCTCCATCACACGCTTCACATCTACCTCGTGATTAAGGGTGTGCATTCGGTTTATCAAAACCGAAACCAAATTTTTTTTGATTAACCGTAACCGAAATGATCAAAAAATGAAAAACGAAAATCCAACCAAAATTAATTCGATTTAGAATTGAAACCGAAATTATTATTTTGGTTACAACCGCAAACTGAATTAATAAACTGAACTTTACTGCATGTACCAAAAATTGCCAAAACTAATATTTATAAGGGAAAATGGATTTTTTCGTCATTCAACTTATCGTGTTTTTAGAAACTTACCATTCAACTATTATTTTATTTCTTTCACCCATTAATGTTAGGTTCGTATTTGTTTTTAGTCATTAACGTTAGTCAATTTTTGGTAGCATTATTAAAATATAGTGGTAGTTTGTAATATTTTAATGATTTGATATATGTCTATATCTTTATATATAGTACTCCATATGTCCCCCAAGACGTTTACCTTGGTGATGAGAGTTTGACAAGCATTTTAAGGCTCCTAAAAGATGTAGTTTCATGAATTATTTTTAATTTTTTTCTTCTAAATATTAATTTAACGTTTAAATTTTTATATACAAAAAAATTAAAAAAATAAGTTATAAAACTATGTTTGTAAGATAAATATCATGTGAGAGTTGTTTGATTTAATACCAAATTCACATTATTATAACATTATTATATTTTTGTGTTTATATATATACTCGTTTCACAATTCTATTAGAATGGATGGGTTTATAGTTTTGATTATGGATCGGTAAGAGTTGCATGAAGGATATGTGATTGGTGATTTTCATTGGGTTTTTGAAAGTGTAGTTTGGAAAAATATTGATATGTAATTTTTTATTTTTTTATAAGTACTTTATGATCAGTTTGCTAATTTGATTATATTGAATTTTTTATATTTTTATTTTCCAATAATTTTAGTACGGATTGTGATGCCTCTTCCTAATAATTTTGGTTTTGAACTTAGTACCCCGCCTAAAAAGTAACAGACGTATATGAACCGATTTTATGCGTCTGTTTACAATATATATACATCTGTTCTGAACAGATGTTTAAAACAACAATATGCTTCCGTCCTATAACATACGTATATAATTCAGACAATATACGACTTCTCCATATGCATCTAGCAAACTCAGACACATATAAGCTTTCTTATAAAACACATATGACATTTTTTGTACTAGTTATCACTATATTTTAATAATGCAATAGAAAATTGAAAAAATACTAATAATCAAATCCGAACCTAACGTTAGTGACTAAAAAAAATCTGAACCTAACATTAGTGAGTAAAACAAAAAAAATTATAGTTGAGTGGTAAGTTTCTAAATACACAATAAGTTAGGTAACGAAAAAATTCATTTTCCCTATTTATAATAGGAAACGAAGCTGCCAACAATGCTAAATAGTAAGTACCTTACTTTACATACCGATTAAGCACTAAAAGTTTGGAATGCTACATGTTTTTAAAGTATAAATTTTTATTCGAATATTAATATATTAAGCAAAATCCTACTGCTGCCCCATATATGCCACATTATATAATAAATTTTGGAAAGGAATGGTAATATATGATTTTTGCTACTATAAATATTAACACAAGATTGCATTTGCGTGGTTGTTATACACTACAATTAACCCGATAATAATAACTCATTACTAATATAAATATTTATTATGAAAAAATAATATTTTGGTGTCTCATTCGGTTATTTGGTTAACCGTGGTCATTAACCAAAAAACTGAATTATAAAATTTTGGTTACTGAAAGCCAAATCAAAATATGTAATTTGGTTAACCGAACCTAAAAAATCGGTTATTCGGTTCAATTTTTGTTTAACTAACCGAATGCACATCCTTAGAACTGAAAAAGAAACATATTTATATCCAATTCTTTCATGTAAACACCCTTATCTGGTTTTCATAAAGCTACCAAAGTGTGTTGCATTGCTGCGGATTCTACACGTCCCTCTGAGATGAATCTACCTACTATACATACTTTAGCATAGAATCCTTGAACTTGCATATTATTTTCCAACTTGTTTTCCTCTTCCTTGAGGCCTCCTTCTTTCATTTTCCAACAAGATATTGTTTATTGCTCGCTCTTGGTTACTGATATTCGTCATAGAGTACTGATGAAAGAGAATTTTTTTAATCAACGATGACAAAACTGGACTACATTTTACAAAACTTAACAAGCCATGTGAGATGACAAGACACATCTGTAACTTTGAGATTTGACTTTATTTAAATTTATTGAAAAGATAAATATCATAATGGGTTCCAACCATTCTAAATTCTTATATATATATATGAATGAGAATTATTATTATTATTTAATAATAACAATAGTAATAAACTCTTGATAAATGTATGATATATAAAATACACAAAGAAACAGACGTTGCCTTTTCAAGTAGTCGAGAAGATAAAACTCTAATATATCGTATTTTGCTCTCTTTCTCTCTCACACATGTATACATATAATATACATAGGTTCTCTTGAAAAATTGAGGCGATGGTTGCTATTGAACTCTATTGTATCTGTAAACGGATCTTTAAGCTATTTAATCTTAAGGGACATTGTTGCAAACCCTCACACCGTAAGTGTAAAAATATTTGTTTAAGAACGGTCAAGTCTTCATAATGGGTTGACGACTCAGTTAATTCTCTTAATTTTATAAAGATTTAATATAACTAACTGATTTTCTCTTTTCTCGTTTCAATATAATCACAAATTATATGTTTTATTTCGACTTTTGTATTTATTTCGTGAATAGTTGATTTGTCGGTTTTTATTCATTGTTATATAAATGTCGTGTTGATATGTGTTAACTTGATATTTGATAATAATATTTGATAAATAAATAATTAACTTTAATTTTGATAGGGATAAATAAATCCTGATTATGTAATTAAATATTACAGTAAATATACATGATTTGGGCTGCTAGGCCCAATAAGAAGATGCATTCAGACCAAAAAGATTAACACATTGATCAGGCCTGATGGACCAGATCAGGCCTGATGGAACAAAGAAGACCCAAAAACCCTGAATATTAATTAATTTCGCAATTATTTAATAAGGAAAAAATCAGCTATTGAAAAGAGTCTCAATGAGGACATAAATCCTTGCAGATTAGCCTCTAAGGGACCTAGAAGGATAAGGAATCAGTTTCCTACTATTCAGGACCCTAAAGTCCATTCTAACTCAGAGACTTGATCACCAAGTCTCCTATACCAAGTCCAATTCAAGGACCACCAATATCTATATAAGGGGTCTCACCCCCACAAATCAGAACTACGTTTTTTTGCTTGATCTCTAATTCACAGAGATACGTAGGCATCTCGTAAATGCAGAGTTAAGCTACGAAACACGAGAGTAGCCATTAAAGGCCTTGAGCTCCCGAACCTTAGCAATAAATACAGAAAATAATAACCTTAGTTTTTTATCCATAATATTTGGCGCCGTCTGTGGGAAAGCACAACAACAACCATGGTGAGAACACGGAGAACAGTTAGAGCCCTTGGAGGAGGAACACCAACGGGGACAACCCAAGTGATTTCTTCAACTGTGGAAGTACCTCCTCACTCAACCTATGCAACCATACAAGGAGAAGCCCAGATAGGGCCAACTGAACCTCAGCCACAAGGGACG
The DNA here is from genome assembly GCF_009905375.1 of Apium graveolens. Lineage (NCBI taxonomy): Eukaryota > Viridiplantae > Streptophyta > Magnoliopsida > Apiales > Apiaceae > Apium > Apium graveolens. Next base: position 42,026,651 of record NC_133657.1, on the reverse strand, counting down.
ATTCCCTCGGCTACTCAAGGTACGAATCCTCAAGTTCAACAAGTACATGCACCTGTGAATTCTCGACCCATCGGGTACGAATATTCAACTATTATTACTACTAACCCCTTATGGGATGCCCATTTACCCCGAGGTTGGAGGAAATGGACATGCTGGATGTAGTGAAGCACGAGGGCGTTCGTCCCCATACATACGAGGTTTGGCTCCTATCCCTGAGGATCAAGAATTTTCTGGTCCTTACACTGAGAGAGACTCCGAATCTTCGGATGATGAAGTAGCCCCAAGAAGGAGACGTGCTGGAAAAGAGCCGATGGCTGATGGTAGTCAACGCCCTCAAAGCACCCAAGGGACGAATCCCCAAGAAGTGCAGGAAAGAATCAGGGCTCATGAGGCTGAGTTTCAAAGGCTGAGGCGCGACTTGGAGGCGCACCAAACCACCAGACCCCTAGTACCTCCTAGGGGGAGAAATCCTCCTCCTATCATAGACCTGGATGGTCCAGTGCAGAGAAGGGCTGTTGTCCCAAGGGCTGATCCAAGCAACCTTCTACCCCTTGGAGATCCTGATGATCCTACTCCGCCCTTCACTGAAGATATAATGAATGCCCATATCTCAAGGAAGTTCAAGATGCCAACTATAAAAGCTTATGACGGCACGGGAGATCCCACTAATTATGTTAGAACATTCTCTAATGCACTGCTGTTGCAGCCCATGAATGATGCTATTAAGTGCCAGGCCTTTCCTCAAAACATGTCGGGTATGGCTCAAAGGTGGTATAGTCATTTACCCCCAAACTCTATTGGGTCGTTCAGAGAGTTAAGTCAGGCTTTCATTAAACAGTTCATCAATGGGAGAGTGCATGAGAAAAGTTCAGCATCCCTCATGAGCATTGTGCTGGGAGCAAAGGAATCCTTGAGAGACTACCTGAATCATTTCACAAAGGAACCTCTAAAAGTCCCGGACCTTGATGACAAGGTCGCAATGATAACACTGCAACAAGGAACCAGGGATGAGTTTTTCAAGATGTCCTTGGCCAAACGCCCCCGTGAAAGCATGTTGCAGCTCCAGGATAGGGCAGGGAAGTACATAAAGGTGGAAGAGAGCATGAGGAAGACCGTAGTAAGTAATGAGCCCACTGAAGGCAAGAAGCGGAAAACTGATCTGGAGTATATCGCTAAGGGCAAGTATCCTAGAACCGATCAAAACACTGATTCAAACCCCAAGAAGGGGGGACCTGGGCAAAAGTTCACTGAATACGCTAAGTTGAATACTCCTAGAAGCCAGATCTTGATGGAAATCGAGAAAGATAGAGATATTCGTTGGCCTAAGCCCTTGAAGGCTGATCCTGCAAAGCTAGATAAAAGCAAGTATTGTAGATTTCACAAAGATGTTGGTCATGACACCGATGAGTGTAGACAGCTGAAAGATGAAATTGAGTTTCTCATTCGAAAAGGAAGATTGAACAAATACACTGGAGATGGAGGTGATAGGAGTAACAATGGAAGAAAGAACTTTGAAGATCGTAGAAGGGACCAAGACGATCAGGGGAGGAATCCCCAGCCTAGGGGACCAGTGATAAATACAATTTTCGGAGGGCCACGACCCCGAGGGCCTGTGATAAACACAATCTTTAGAGGACCAACTGCTGCTGGGTTATCCAAGAACTCCAGGAAAGCGTATGCCCGAGAAGTTATGCATATTGTTGGGGAAGCCCCGAAAAGGGCCAGGACAGGAGTAACAATGTATTTTGATGATTCTGATCTGGAGGGTATGAAATTTCCCCATGACGTCCCGTTGGTTATAACCCCGATAATAGGGAACAACCCAGTGAGAAGGGTCCTTGCGGATAATGGTGCTTCAGTGAATATCTTGCTCCATGACACCTTTTTGAGGATGGGATATAATGACTCCCAATTGACCCCAACCGACATGCCAATATATGGGTTCACGGGAGTGGAGTGCCCCGTAGAGGGGATAATCAAGTTGCCAACAACCATAGGACAGGAACCAAGGCAAGCCACTCAGATGTTGGACTTCGTGGTGGTGAAGACTAGTTCGACTTACAACGCTATTATGGGAAGAACATGGATACACGCCTTTAAGGAAATCCCTTCTTCCTACCATTCAGTTATGAAGTTTCCAACCCGGGATGGGATCGGAGAAGAGAGAGGAGACCAAAAAATGGCTAGAAGCTGTTATGTAGCCTCTTTGAGGGCAGATGGAGTTGGGGGGAAAGTTCTTCCTATTGAAGATCTGGATATCTGAGAGAATGATGAGAAAAGAGGAAAGCCAGCAGAAGACTTGGTTTCAATTCCTTTAGCCCCTGAAGATCCTGAGAAGGTGACTTTTATTGGAGCAACGCTCGAGGAGCCCCTTAGAGGGAAGTTGGTGAAATTTTTGCAAGAAAATAATGACATTTTTGCATGATCAGCAGCTGATATGCCAGGCATAGACCCAGAACTGATTACTCACAAGCTGAATGTGGACCCAAATCGGACGATAGTGAAACAAAAGAAAAGAAGTTTTGCTCCAGAAAGGCAAGAAGCTATAAAACAGGAAGTGGAGAAGCTCTTGGAGGCTGGTTTTATTGAGGAGATTCAATTTCCAGAGTGGTTAGCAAACCCTGTAATGGTGAAGAAGGCCAATGGAAAATGGAGGATGTGTGTGGACTTTACTGATCTAAATGATGCATGTCCCAAGGACTGTTTCCCGTTACCAAGGATCGATACTTTGATAGATGCCACTGCTGGGCATGAAATGCGGAGCTTCATGGATGGATTCAGTGGATATAATCAGATCAAGATGCACAAGGATGACATTCCAAAGGTATTATTCATCACTGACTTTGGTGTTTATTGTTATCTAGTTATGGTATTTGGTCTTAAGAATGCAGGAGCCACCTATCAAAGGTTGGTAAATAAAATTTTTAAGAATCTTATTGGCAAGACTATGGAAGTTATGTTGATGACATGTTAGTCAAGAGTCTAGTAAAGACTGACCACATAACCCATTTGAGGGAAGCTTTTGAGGTCCTGAGGTACCACAAGATGTTAAATCCTACAAAGTGTGCTTTCGGAGTAGGGTCTGGAAATTTTTTGGGATTGATGGTCTCCAAGAGAGGGATCGAGGCTAACCCCGATAAAATAAATGAAATCCTGTACATGGAACCACAAAAAACTGTCAAGGATGTTCAGAAGCTCACAGGAAGGGTTGCTGCGTTGGGACGATTTATCTCCAAGTCAGGAGACAAATGCTTGTCATTCTTCAAGTCACTAAAGAACATTATGGACTTTGTATGGAATGAGGAAAACCAGAAGGCATTCGAGGAATTAAAGAAATATATGGCCCAGGCCCCGTTGTTGGCCAAGCCAGCTTTGAATGAAGTTTTATTCTTGTACTTAGTTGTTTCAGAGAGTGCCTTGAGCGCTGTATTGGTTAAGGAGGAACTGAAAATCCAGAAACCCGTATACTATGTCAGCAAAATTCTGCATGGTGCTGAGTTAAATTATTCAACTATTGAGAAATTTGCTCTAGCCTTGGTAATGGCTCCAAGAAAGTTACGACCTTACTTTCAGGCTCATCAAATTGAGGTGCTAACGAATCATCCCCTGAGAAATATCATTCATAGTCCCAAGGCTAGTGGGAGATTGATCAAGTGGGCAATAGAGCTGGGAGAGTTCGACATCAAGTATAAGCCATGAACGGCAATAAAAGCCCAGGCATTAGCTGACTTCGTGGTGGAATGTACCATACCCAACCAAGAAGTCGGGGGGCAGGAAGATAACATACCTCAAGACAAGGAAGTTGATAAGGGAGATAAAGAGAAGGTTAATAAGGAAAAAGAATACTGGGTTCTCTATTTTGATGGAGCATCAAAAATGAATTCAAGTGGAGCAGGTTTGGTTTTACAAAGCCCTGATGGGTTTTTAATTGAGTATGCCATGAAGTTAGACTTCCCAACCACAAACAATGAGGCAGAATATGAAGCTCTGATAGCTGGTCTTGGCTTTGCAGTGACACTTAGAGTCAAGAACTTAAAAGTCTGTGGAGACTCGAAGTTGGTCATATCCCAGGTGAAGGGAGAGTTTGAGGCAAGAGATGAAACGATGGCTAAGTATGTCCGCCTAGTAAGGGTTGTGATGACCCAGTTTGATGAATGTCATGTTGAGCACATTCCAAGGGAGGAAAATGCTAAGGCAGATGTGTTGTCAAAGTTTGCTTCATCGGAGATGGAAGAAAGTTCTGGAAGTGTATACTATCGCGTTTTGAAAACACGGAGCATTGATGTTAAGCTTGTGGCTCCTATAGGCCTGGGGACATCATGGATTGATCCCATTAAGGCTCACATTCAAACCAGTTGGTTACCAAATGATGCTACTGAGGCACGAAAATTGGTTGTTCGAGCACTAAGATAATCTTTGATAGATGGAATTCTGTATAAAAGATCTTTCGCGGTTCCCTACTTAAGATGTCTCAGGCCCGATGAGGCTCGCTTGGCTCTTGAAGAAGTACATGAAGGCATATATGGGCAACACTTGGGGGGCAGGGCCTTGACTCATAAGATAACCCGTTTAGGCTTCTATTGGCCAGAAATGATGGCTGATGCCAAAGAATATGTGAAAAAATGTGACCGCTGTCAGAAGCACGCACCAGTTGTTAGACAACCCCCCGAGATGCTGACCTCTATTAACTCACCCATCCCCTTTGCTATATGGGGAATGGATATACTGGGGCCCTTCCCCATGGCCACGACACAAAGGAAGTTTTTGATTGTAGCCATTGATTATTTCACCAAGTGGATTGAAGCCAAACCCTTGGCTAAAATCACAACTAAGCATGTTGCACAATTCCTGTGGGATAGTATTATGTGCCGGTATGGAATTCCCCACATCCTAGTCACTGAAAATGGAACACAATTCAACAATGAGGAATTCAAGAAATATTGTGAGGAAAATGAAATTGAGTTGCGATTCACATCCGTGGCTCACCCGCAAGCCAATGGGCAAGCGGAAGTGGCAAATCGAATAATCCTGGATGGACTAAAGAAGAGGATCGAGAAGTCAAGGAATAGCTGAGTGGATGAAATACTCCCCATACTATGGGCCTATAGGACTACTCTAGAGTCACGACTGAAGCAACTTCCTTCATGTTAGCATATTGTGCAGAAGCAGTTGTTCCTGTAGAGATCTCATATTCCTCCCCCAGGATTCAAGCTTTCAATGTTGAGGAAAATGAAGAAGGGCAAAGGTTAGCCCTGGATCTATTGACGAAGTACGAGATGAGGCACATGCGAAGATAGTGGAATATCAGAAAAAAGCTTCGTTCTACTACAACCTAAGGGTTAAAGAAAGGTTCTTCAAACAAGGTGACTTAGTCTTGAGGAAAGTGGAAGCTTCTGGTATAGGACAGAAAGGGAAACTTGCCCCAAATTGGGAAGGGCCGTACAAAGTCAAGAGCGTTCAGGGTAGAGGAACCTACAAGCTGGAGACTATGTATGGTTTTGAAGTCTCGAGAACTTGGCATGCCCAAAACCTGAAGGTTTACTATGTGTAAAACAGTTAAAGTACAATTCTCACTTGTCAGTATGACAAGTAGGTTTAAAAGCACCTTGAAGCTTTGCTTGCTTAGGATTTTACTATATAGAAGCTATGTTTAGATTTTATCAGGGTTGAACCCATTTCATGTAAGGAATCAAGAATACTAAGTTATAATATAAAGCCTTCGACTTAATCTCAGCTTATTAGATTGATGCATTGTGAAGGATAAAACCAAGTTATAGACTTGAGTTTGAAAAATCGAAAGAAAAAATATGACGATACTTGGGCAAAATACGACTGAAAATAATAAAAGTCAACTACAAAGTTCAATATTGTCTAAGAAAGAAGAAATACATAAAAACTTAGGCCTTGGAAGGCTAGGATTCTTCGGAACAACTATCCGAAGTCTCCTCAGATGTCTCTTCAGTCGGTCCCTCGGAAGTCCCCTCGGAAGTCTCCGCAGAGGTTCCCTCGGAACTATCTTCGGGCTCTTTGGATGCTGCAGGAGACACTGGTTTAGGAAACGCTGGCTTTGGAGGCTCTTCTACCCTGGCCTTCTTTATAACGGGCTCAGGCTCCTCCTCCGAAGAAGATTCCTCCTCTTCAGAGCTGGATTCGAGCTCCTTTCTCTTTTGGCCTTGGCCTTGACTCCCCGATGGGCCGTCCTTGAACAAATCAGCGAGCTTATCTGTAACGCCCCCAAGTGCTGGAACTCGCACAGGGTAAGGGAAGGAGGACTGTTCAAGGACTTCTGGAAACTCGTCCTGAATGGCCTCCATAGCGGCGTCCCAGCCTTCCTTATAGCTGACTGGATGAAGGAGGGCATCATGCTTCACCATTAAATCCTTGAACTCCTGAGTGTCCATCCAGCCGTCAAAGGCTTTATCCTTTTGAGCCTTGAGGATAACATTTTCAGCCCGGGCCGTTTCCAAGTCAAAAGTAGATGAGGCAAGTTGGGCTTCAAGGGCCTCTATTCTTTGGTTGGCCTCCTCCAGCTTCTTGTTCGCATCCTCGAGGCCAACCTTCCAAGCCTTGGCTTGGTGAATCACCCCTTGAAAATGGGGCGTTCGCCTACAAGATACACAGCAAAGGTAAAAAATGGAAAAAATCAAAAAGGCAAAAAAAAAACTACGAATGGCAAAGGAAAAAGACGTACCGTCGCCAAAGCCTGAGCTCCGAAAACCTCGTTAGCCTCCAAGTCCTGTTGAAGGACAAAGTCTTGATAGTCAACCGGGGAAATGGAATGCATAGACCATTTCTTGGCAAGCGCTGTGTTGCCAACAATCGAATCCTTGCCCCGGATTCCTCAAGCAGGTTGGAAGTAAGACCCTGGTTTTTGCTTGGTACGTAAAACTTGGTTGGGGCCTTCTTCGCCTGGTTCCTTTTCCTGGAGTAGGAACTCCGAGAAACGATCCCCAAGGCGCGGGTCTTTAAAGACCTTTCCATCACGCTTCATCCTGGTCGTTTCCAGATCTTTAGGCTTTGTAGCCTCCTCAATTTTCTCAGCCACTGCAACAAATAAGATAAGTGAGTTGAGAAGTTAGCAAAGTAGAAGATAGAAGGAACGAAAACAACTATATAAGGAAGGAAACGTACTCTTCTTAGGGACGGGAGAAAGGCCGCGTTCTACAAGAATGGTCTCCCTGATAAGATCCCAAGAATGGGAAGTCCCATTATCTTGCGTAAGAAGGTTGAAAGCTCAGGTCTCCTCCTCAGACAAAATTATATCGTTTGGGCTCCTATCTACGGCTAGCCCAAAAGAGGAGCGAAATAGGGTGCCCCAATCGCCACCCTCCCAAACGACGAACATAAAATCTTTCTTCCACCCCAAGTTATTGTCTGGGATGGACTTCCCGTTCACTATGCGGGGAACGGTTGGGCGCTGGTTTAAGGAAACCCACCCCGGATTCTTGTCAGGACTGTTCTTGAACTGGAAAATCTTTCTAAAAACAGCAACAGAGGTAGAGACATTGTGCTTGGCGCATTGCGACAGATAGCACAGAATCAACCTCCAAGAGTTAGGAGGGAGTTGGCAAGGGCTGATGCCCACATCAGCTAGCAAAATAGGGATTAATGGGTGAAAGGGGAGTCTAATACCTGCCCTTAAAGTATCCTTGTAGACGCATAATGCGTCTTTCCTCCACTGACAGGCCCTGTCGGCCGGACCTGCAAGAACTAGCTTGAAAGGATCCTTGATTCTGAAACAACCGCTCAACTTGTCCAGCTCCTTTGGATCCCGCAAGGCACTGATATGGTCGTGCGCGTCTAGATGCGCATCTGACGAGTACTCGTCCCCTCGGGTGTTGATCATATCAATCAAGGAAGTGTACCTTGATCGAATAGGGATTTCATTGGACTTTCTGGCCACATTCATCTTGGCCAAACAGGTCATTTTCTTATCATCCATCTGAAAAAAAGGCACATAAGGAGACAATTTTAAAACACAAACTATGCAAAAACAAGCACAAGAAGTAAAGGGAGAAGTCTTACCTGAAGTAATGCTCCTAAAAAAGGCTTTGGGGCTTAAGATACTCCGACTTACTGTTATTGTTCTGAGATTCTTAACAGAAGAAGAAAGAAGGAGAATTTAGAAATGAGAAAGTGAGGAGTAGTAGACACTACTCACTCCTTTATATAGGAGAAAAAGTGAAGTTGAAGGGACAAAAAGCCTAGTAAGGATAAAGGACCAAAGAAAAAAGCCCAGAAATGGAACATTCCAGAATATTCCAAGGAATTCCAAAGAAATTAAATAAAAATTCCCGAGAAATTCTAGAGAATTCTAAAGAGGGTGTTTTAATATATTAAGCCCAGATTAATAAGAGGCCCAATGGGTGGCCCAAATCCAATTAAGATTTGGAAAAATAAAAATCCCAAATCCAATTAAGATTTGGAAAATAGAAGGCCCAAATCCAATTAGGATTTGGAAAAATAGAAGGCCCAAATTAAAGCCCTAAAAAAGATAAGGCCCAATCCAAATTGGATAAGAAGGAAGCCCAATAAGACCAGGATTGAGGTCGAGTTCCAAGTCGTGAATTTTGCTCGAATTCTTTCGAACAGACACCCGAAAATTACGGGTATAATAGACCATGATTGAGGTCGAATTTCAGCTCGTGAATTCTATTCGAATTCTTTCGAACAGACACCCGAAAATTACGGGTATAATATAACTGGATTGAGGTCGAAAGCCAGACCAGGATCGAGGTCGAATTCCTGAATCAAGCACAATATTTTTCAAGAATAGGGTGCATAAACCTAGACTAAAATCCAGGTCGAAGAATCGACTAGGATCCTGCTCGAAACCCAGGTCGTGAATCCTAGTCGAAATCTAACGACCAGGAAGCAAATAAGCACATAAGTCTCAACTAAGATCTAGGTCGAAGGTTCGACTAGGATCCTGGTCGAAACCCAGGTCGTGGATCCTAGTCGAAACCAAACGACCAAGAAGCAAAGAAAGACACTAGTTTTCGACCAAAATCCAGGTCGAAGGTTCGACTAGGATTCTGGTCGAAAGCCAGCTCGTGGATCCTAGTCGAAAGCCAGGTCGTGGATCCTAGTCGAAGTCCTTCGACCATGATTGGAAAGCTGGCCCAAAATTCGACTAGGATCCAGGTTGAAATTTCGACTAGGATCCTGGTCGAAAAAGGGCTGAAATTTTGAGAATATTTGTGAAAAATTGCAAAAAAAATCTCGAAAAAAGGGAAAATTCCTGAAAAATACCAGAAAATTCCTAAAAATAGGGAGAAGGTAAGAAAATAGAAGGGGAAGTTTTTAAACGACCCTGAAGTCACGTATAAGGCAAATCATTGTAAGCGTGTACGTCGCTCCACACTTTACGCAAAACGATACCCTGAAAGGGAGTGAACGAACTTAACTTTTGCGAAATCTTATACGGTTTCCCAAAAGTTAGGGGGCAAATGATAGGGATAAATAAATCCTGATTATATAATTAAATATTTCAGTAATTATACATGATTTGGGCTGCTAAGCCCAATAAGAAGATGTATGACATTCAGACCAAAAAGGTTAACACATTGATCAGGCCTGATGGACCAGATCAGGCCTGATGGAACAAAAAAGGCCCAAAAATCCTCAATATTAATTAATTTCGTAATTAATTAATAAGGAAAAAATCAGCTATTGAAAAGAGTCCCAATGAGGACATAAATCATTGCAGATTAGCCTTTAAGGGACCTAGAAGGATAATGAATTAGTTTCCTACTATTTAGGACCCCAAAGTCCATTCTAATTCAGAGACTTGATCACCAAGTCTCCTATACCAAGTCCAATTCAAGGACCACCAACATCTATATAAGGGCTCTCACCCCCACAAATCAGAACTACGTTTTTTGGCTTAATTCTCTAATTCACAGAGATACGTAGACATCTCATAAAGGCAGAGTTAAGTTACGAAACACGAGAGCTGCCATTAAAGGCCTTGAGCTCCCGAACCTTAGCAATAAATACAGCAAATAATAACCTTAGTTTTTTATTCATAACAAATTTAAACATAAAAAATGTAACAGTTTGTTTATAATTTTAATTTTAAGTAAATAATAATAATAAAAAAAAAAGAATTGCCGGATCTGAGGATGAAATCAGCATACATAGCTGAGGTTAAAAAATACAAATATAATATATGAATATTTTTGTAAATATAGGGGATCATATTTATATTTACAAATTTATCCTTAAAATATTATACTATAAAATATTCTAACATAAGGTAATTTACTTGAGGACTTGACATATTTATCCTTAAAATATTATACTATAAAATATTCTAACATAAGGTAATTTACTTGAGGACTTGACATGGCCAAAATTTACAATACCAGTCAACCATGGAGGGGGTAAATGAAATCACCAATTTACAAATCCTGGTGGGATGGAAGTACATAAACGAACACATAAGAAACGAATAAACACACACCGAAACCAAATTACTATATATAGGAAACGCTACCCTCCCCAGTCTCCGAAACCATCGGCGATCCGTTCTAACTAACTAACGAACTAACCCTCTCAAATTACATTTTCCGATGGAATCTACCCGATGCTTACCCCCTAAAGCACCTCCTTCCGGCAAGAAGCCGTTTTCACCACCTCCCAAAGCCTCCGACGCTCTCCCTCTCCCTCTTTACCTCACTAACTTCATCTTCTTCACTCTCTTCTTCTCCGTCGCTTACTTTCTTCTTCACCGTTGGCGTGAGAAGATCCGTACGTCAACGCCTTTACACATCGTTACTCTCACTGAAATCTCCGCCATTGTGTCTCTCTTCGCTTCCTTCATTTATCTCCTCGGTTTCTTCGGCATTGATTTTGTACAATCTATTATTTATCGAAGCATCGAATCCGAGGTAGACGATTTGGATTTATTAGATTCTAACAACATTCCCAAAAATGTAATGGATGAATCCAAAACGGTGTCCTCTGAGGAAGACGAGGATATAATTCAGTCGGTTGTCATAGGCAAAACGCCGTCGTATTCGTTAGAGTCCAAATTAGGGGATTGTTATAGAGCGGCTTTGATTAGGCGTGAGGCGGTGCAGAGAGTTACTAAGAGGTCGTTAGAGGGATTACCGTTTGATGGCTTTGATTATGCGTCGATATTAGGGCAGTGTTGTGAGATGCCAATTGGTTATGTTCAAATACCCGTTGGGATTGCGGGCCCGTTGTTGTTGAATGGTTGTGAGTATGTTGTGCCAATGGCTACCACGGAAGGGTGTTTGGTTGCCAGTACCAATCGAGGTTGTAAGGCTATTTATACTTGTGGTGGTGCTACTGCCATTTTGATCAAAGATGGGATGACTAGAGCTCCGGTTATTAGGTTTTCGACTGCCAAAAGAGCTTCTCATTTGAAGTTCTTCTTGGAGGATCCTCTTCATTTTGACACCCTCGCCGTTGTTTTCAACAAGTAATTTTCGCTTTTTGCTCTTCACTTGCATATGTTATTCGTCAGTGTCACTAGTTTTGGTGTATTTGTTAGTATGGTTAAATAGCAACTTTTGTGTTTTTTGTTCCTGTTTCTTTCATTGGTCTTGCTGACCTCCTCCAATGAAACTTTGTGTGTGTGTGTGTTAGCTGTGCAAACCTTTTTTGCTTGATTTAGTAATCAAAATAACCCTTTTTTTTTGTTTTTTTATCCTTTTCTTCTTTTCCTTATTGCGATGATGTAAAAGTGGGTTCCTGTTTGTCAGAATTTTGTTACATTTCAAAACTTATTAGAACATGATAAAAGAATGTTGTTTTCTTAGGGGATTAGAATTCTTATAGGCTAGTCATTTCAGTACATTCAGGTTAATTCCAGTTTAGTTTGACTTGGAGTCCAAGTTGAATCCAGTACACGCACACCCCTTATATTATCTCAAATTTTAATTTACTTGGATAATTCTGCCTCAGCGGCCAGTTTTCATTCCAAAGAAATAATATTGGATTTATTTTTTCCTCACGTTATAATCATTTGTCTGTTACAATATTTTAGTTATTGTTTGTGGGATTTCATAATTGCTGGTCGCATGCGCATATAGTTGCTGTGTTGGAAAATATCAGGTCCTGAACAACATACATTTTTTACTAGAATCATGTATTGTGTTTTATGGCTTGCAGGTCTAGCAGATTTGCTAGGCTGCAGAGAATTCAATGCTCCATGGCAGGGAAGAATCTCTACATCAGATTTACCTGCAGCACAGGGGATGCTATGGGAATGAACATGGTCTCCAAGGGTGTTCAGAATGTCTTAGACTTTCTCCAAAGTGATTTTCCAGATATGGATGTCATTGGTATTTCCGGTGAGTACTTATTAATAACTTATAGACATTAAGCTTAAAAACATTAAGGAATTAGCTGTGATGGAATGAAATTTAACTGTTACAACTGTTGTTATTAAGCTTATTCTCTCAAATTATTCCCTTATGATGCTAAGGGTTAATAATAATGTTCACTAGTGAATGTCTTTTTAAGGTCCACCTAAGTTTTGGTGATTTTTCCATTCAATCTAGTTTGTACTCATGTGGGTAATATTTGGAGTCCTTCAGCAGTTTACTGCAATTGCTCTCTGTTTCAATTACTTACTGTGTACTCTTGCTACTTATCTTTAGGAAACTTCTGTTCTGATAAGAAACCATCTGCAGTCAACTGGATTGAAGGGAGAGGGAAATCTGTTGTTTGCGAGGCAATTATTACCGGTGATGTGGTGAAGAAAGTATTGAAAACCACTGTACCTGCCTTGGTAGAGCTTAACATGCTTAAAAATCTTGCTGGTTCAGCTATCGCGGGTGCTCTTGGTGGCTTTAATGCACATGCTGCAAACATAGTCTCTGCGATTTTTATAGCCACGGGTCAGGACCCTGCACAAAACGTTGAGAGTTCTCATTGCATAACTATGATGGAGGCTATTAACGGTGGACATGATCTTCACATCTCGGTCACCATGCCATCAATCGAGGTATATAATTATCTTCATTCCATCTGGATTTGAAGTAAAATTTTGTAAATTGCGAAGTAGTTGCTTTTTAGTCTTTAACTGTTTATTGAAGGGGATGAAAAGTTGTAAAAAACCTGCCTTTGACCATTTTTGTGGAAGCCTGACAATGTATTATCGGTTCACAACACTTGTCACGGTCATATGTTGTATGACTTGAGCTAATGTGAGTGTTACCTGGTCTAGGTTGGTACAGTTGGAGGTGGAACACAATTGGCATCTCAGTCTGCTTGCTTGAACCTACTTGGGGTAAAGGGGGCAAACAAAGAGTCTCCTGGTTCAAATTCGAGGCTCTTGTCAACCATAATAGCTGGTTCAGTTTTAGCTGGAGAACTCTCGCTCATGTCAGCCATTTCAGCCGGGCAACTTGTTAAGAGTCACATGAAATATAACAGATCAAACAGAGATATGTCCACAATTGCGTGCCAGAATTAAAGATCTCCCATCACGCATAAGAACTAGATTAAAACATCAAAGAACTGGTGGAAGACCGCAGAAGAAGAGGCTATTTTATGCTCCATGTGCAGTTGTGAACTGCATCATCTTTAAAGTTGACAAACATGTTAAAGCAAAAGCTTGGGCTCGGGTTGCATGGTTGTAGTCTGTTTTAACTGTTAACTCATGTGCGATGATCTTTTGTTTGCTGTTGTGTTAAGTTTGTCCATAGCAGGAGAGCAATGTTGTTTATTTTTCATGTCCTGCTTCTCAATCAATGAAATTTGACTGAGGAGAATTCCTTGTTGGTGATCATCCGAGTTTGAAGGAGTTGCACTTGTGGTTTGTACATGAGTTAAAACATTGTTACATTGATTCATATGTTTCTTGTGAACCCAATTTACAATGTTAGCTTTGCGTCGCGACTTCGCTTAACATATCTGGAATGGTGCACGGTACACTTTTATATTATTTCAGTATCTTTCAGAACTTTGCAAGATCAACTTCAGGCCCATCTGCTAAATATAAAGTTGTACTCCGACCTACGCCCAACTCTTTGGAAACGGAGGGGAGCATGAATTATAGCAACATATCATCATTCCTGCTGTCAAAAACGAATATGTGTATCGTAGTTTGCACATGCCAATATCCTTTGAATACCATTCCTATATCCTTTTTGTTGTTTGTTGACTTGTTTTTTCTATTACTCAAACACCCCGCGTACTCAACAACTTCTTCGGGCAAACATTTTCTCTTCTTCAGATAACGTAAGACAGCGAATAAGAAATCATTGTACAAGTATTGGAGTTGCCCGAGTGTGCTTCCGTCGAATCCTCAAAAATTTGGTAGGTTACGTTTTTTAGTGTGTGTGTATATTGTGTCACACTCCGTAAAGATATAAATCACACAAAATAAAATAAGATTAACGATCACAATTTTATCCAACCCGATAGATATACGAAATAATTAAAATTTTAATTTTAATCGGTTTGAATTTTTTCGAATCTGATTTTTAATTTTTCGATCCAGATCTGAATCTTTTTCTTAGACCCGAAAAAATTTGGATCTCAATTTAAATCTTAAATATACGAAACCGATACCTGACCCCGCAACCCGAAATTCGATCCAAACCTAATTTGAATCTGAAATTCAAAAAATATCCGATTATAAATATACACACAGGACTACTCCAATAGAAACCAATTAGAATAGAAACTAGAAACCAAATAATTTTTTTTGAAAAATTAATTCGAAATAGAATACATATGGTATGCAAATCGATCGTTGAGAGATGTATAAAAATATAGTGAAATCGGATTTTAAAAAAAACTTACGTTTTGACGGGAAAAATCAAATTAAAAACGGAGGGAAAAACTGAAATTGGGTATGGGAGCGTGCAGAGAATAGTTGGGTGGGGTGATTTAGGGGACCATTAGATTATGTTAATCTAATGACTTAGATTGATTCCTATTTTCTATTTTAATTTTATTTTGTATTTGATCATTCCCACATACACATATACATCAACACATATATTATGAATTATTAAATAAATTTAGCTAACATTAATTTACAACATTAATACAAATTTATATACATCAAATAATTGTTGAATAATTAAATTTAATATATTTGATGTTAATATTAAACTACATATATTACTATTTTCATAGTTAAGCATTTGACTTACATTTAGTAAAGTCAAGACCCCAACACTTCCCCAACCCTATATAGACTACGACTTTTGTATTTTAACACTCTAAAAAATGTGTTCCAACCGTATTCTTATGATAGTATAATTTTTAATTAATTAACTTCAAAAAATCTGAATTAGATCCGAATTTTATCCGAAATTTGAAAATACCCGACTGATCATATTTAGTTCTTCATTTTTAATATCCGAACCTGAACCCGATACGAATCAAAACATAACGGATCAAATTTGGATCTGACGAAACATGAACCGAACCAATCTGACTTATTGCCATCCCTAAATAATATCATTACAATAATTTATTTTTTATTGAAATTGATTTTTAAATATTGAGATGAAAGTGTTTAACAACAATTAAACTTAACATGTCGAATTAAAACATAAAATCTCATCTTAATTGGGTGTTGTGCTGAGATTATAATATTTTAAAATATTACTTTAACTTATATTTTAATGTTAACATATTTTAAAAAAATAATTACTGTTGAATATTAATATTATTTTTATACTTGCAATATATAAGTGGAATATTAATATTAGGTATTTATAATATTAAGTTATATTTAATTATAAAGAAGAGTGACATTTAAAGTTAAAGGGACATTTAAAGTTAAAGAGAGGGGCAGTTGGGGTATTAAAAACTGTCACAATGAAACATTGCGGACTGTCCATGGCCACCTGCTGCAATGAATCATTGCGGAAGTCCGGGGCCGCTTTGTAACAATGCGTCCCCCGCAATGTTTCATTGCGGTGGGTTGGCTGTCATTCCTCCCCAACCCGCGTTGGCTCCTGATTGAACCTGATATATATATAAGGGGCTATTATAATAAAAATCAATTTTAGAATAAGACAAGAAACCAAATATTTTTTTTAAAATTAGTTCGAAATATAACACATATGGTATACAAATCGATCGTTGAGAGATTGCGAAATATACAGTGAAGTCGGATTTAAAACAATATTACCGTTTGACGGAAAATATCAAATTAAAAAAGGAGGGAAAAACTGAGATTGTGTGTGGGAGAGTGCAGTTTAGTTGGGTGTTGTGCTTTTAGGAGGACCATTAAAATTAATTGATCTTATAACTTCGATTAGTTTCTAGTTTTTATTTTAAGTTATATTTCTATTTGATCATTTGCCTTGTTATTCCCAAACAATCTAAACAAGAATGACACAAGGGGGGTTGAATGAAATTCTGGCTTCTTTTTGATTTTAAGAAAAGTTCTTCTACAAATAAATAACAGTGTTTAATTTAGCAATGGTGCGGAATGAAAGTAGTGTATAAATCAAAACACAAAGTATTTAAATACAAGTACTTAAAAACTTTCTGGTGGATTTAACTTTTCCACTAGAGATATATATTAAGTAGAGAACTATGTGTTACAAAATTGTACACAGCTGCTTACACGTTGAATAACAAGAACATAGAAATTCTTTATAGATTTTTCCTTATCTATTTCTGTGGTAAGTGCTTACTAAGTTGGATGCTATTCAACTTGCTACTCTTGGTTTATATACCACCAAGTTACATGATAAAAAGACAAGTAAATAAGACAAAACATTTCAAGTCTAATTTCATGCTACTTCATTTCTCAATCCAGCATCTTTGAATATTTTCTGTTTAGCATGGAAATGGAAATGTTTCTTTGTTCTCTAAACCCTGCAAATAGGCTGCCACATTCCATTTGCATACAATTAACGCATGTGACTGTCAAGTCACTATCAAATGCTCTTTTGAATTTGAACATCATCCGTTGAAGCTTCATTGAATCATCCGTTGAAACTGTGGTTGATCATCCGTTGAAACTTTGGCTAATCATCCGTTGAGACTACGTGAATCATCCGTCGAAGCTTTAGTTGATCATCCGTTGAAACTTTATGAAACATCCGTTGAGACTGTTTTCTTGGCAGTTAACTCCATTTCATTTATGCAGGATTACAAGGCATCTGATATTTACAATTAACCAACCTATCTTGCATATCAATCTAGTAGTCAACATGATCTATACATTCTACAACATCTATTTTATTAAGCCATTTTGATACGCAGGAATGTCCTACTAAACTTATTGTTACATAAGCTACTCTTTCAACGGATGTTGAAATGATCATCCATTGAAAGTTACAATGACACTTAATTAAAATCTACTAAGTGTTTTATTCAAGTTATCATCAAGTGCACAATATATTCCTAACAATCTCCCCCCAATTTATGTCTACTGGAATTGTAGCCATAAATTAAGAGAAACTTGATGATAACAAAATACTCTATGAATACCGAATGAAATAAAACAGATAAAATTTACAAGTGCTTCAATTTATTGAAAGTTCTCACAAAAAAAGATTTGTAGAGAGTCTTACAGATCATTTTCAAGGTGCTCCTCTGGACTGAGCAAATTTAGATCATTTCCTTGATTGCCTTGACTTCTTTCCCAGCTTCGCATTATTTTCTTCAATTTGATTTTGGAGTTACCTGTAAAATTCTGATTCATCCTCATTTATCTGGTCCAGCTTTTCTTGCATCTTCTTAAGAGTTTCATTGCTTGCAATCTTTAGCTGATCTTTCAATCTAAAGAATCTTCTGATGTATTTCTCATCCTTGAACTCCATTATCCAAAATGGCCTCAAATGCACCCTATCTCCAAAAAAAGGAATTGTCAATACTCTTGGGAGTGCATTTGGCCCTCTCCAACTATTCCTTATCTCCTCAATCTTGTTTAGTATCATTTTCTTGGCAACTATATTATATCTAAAGTTTTTCTTGATTGAGGAGAAGACAGTCACTAAAATTGAATAACCTTCATTGAGAATTCTGTGAAGGGGCCATGTTATCTCTTTTCCACCCTTATACCTGAAGACTAATATCTCTGGAAGATGCCTATAGGAATCAATAGATCCAACTTCTTCTAGCTCATCCGTATAGAGATTTATGTCTGAAAATTCTTTGATGTCACAGATGTAGAGTTAATCTCCCTTGTTGACAGTAGGCTTGGGTTTGGCCAAATCTTGGATTGAAGTTTAACAGGCTTGACTGTTTTGACTACTCTTTCCTTTGTTTTTCTTGGTTTAGAAAAGATTGGAATATTTAGATCAGGAAGAGGCAAGCTGTCCCAATCTATGGGTTCATCCTTAGGAACAACATGTTCACCATAAAAGGTGATGTTAGGATCAACCTTGAATTCAGTCTCCTTCACAGTAAGTATGGCTGATTGGCTTGAAGTTGTAGATTGGGTTGGCATGTAGTATTCCTTATCTTCATCAAAGTCTAGCTTCCTCTTTGCATGGAGTTTGAATCTAAACTTCCATTTTGTCTGCTTTGGTTTTTCTTGCTTTTCTTCATTCAGAATTTCAGTTGTCACAGCAGGCAATGTAATTTTTGTGGTTGCAAGCTTCTTGGCTAGGTTCTTGGCTTCTAAAGCAACTTGCTTTTGTTGTTGTTTAAGCCTCGCGTTCTCTTCTTTCTTAGCTTCTGCAGACTGTGGATGTCCAGCCACCACACATATTAGTTTACCATTCCTGTAGATTTTAGCAATTCTGTTCTTTGACACTGTGTCTATGGGATCTTTGGATAAGGCAATAAACCTTGCAAGCTGCTTCTTTTCATCTGTCCTAGGGGTTTCATAAGATGGGTCCAGTGGATTTTTGTTTGAATTTTTTGGATAATTCCTTTTTGGCTGAAAAATCACACTAGCCTTTGGAGACTTGATTGATGAGGGTTGACCCCTTTCCATGTTCCCTAAACTCGTTTCATTAGCTGAAATTTGTCTCAATTGGGAGAAGTGAGAAAAGACCTTATCTTGCTTGTCAATTGAACCAAATTTCTTCTTGATTTTTTTACCAAGCTTCCTCCATTTTGCATCTAGCTCTTGCTCAACTGCTGCTACATCAAGTTGTTTGAATTTATTATTTGACTCCAACTTAGCAGCTGCTATCTTGATCAGATCAATGCTGTCCAAGGATGGTGGATTAGTGAAAGCAATTGCTGGAACAATCAACTTGTTAATTTGTATGTCTAGCACTTTCTCCCCCTTGTTGACTCCCCTTGGCTAACTAGAACAATTGAGTCTTTTTTCCCCTTTTTGTTAGCATCAAGTTGAGTGGAGGTTGAAGTTTGTGCAGCCACCAGTTTCTGAAGAAGTAGAGTTTGTTGGACTTGATGTAGATGGATTTCAATAATTGATGTTTCCAGGGTTTTGAGCCTTTTGTCTATAAGGAGTCCACTTTGCTCTGTAGATGAGAGTTTTTCCTAAGTTGTCTGTTGATATCTAGCATAGTTGTGTCAGGAAACTTAGCCTCCAATCTCTCAGTAATATCCTTTTTGACTTGACCAATGTCTGTTTTCGGTGCAGTGACATCAACATTGTATTGGAGAGATTGGATTTGGTGTAGTTGAAGAGATTTTAGATGTGCTTGAAGAAATCTCTTGGTGTTGGCATTTGTAGTAGTTTGAAGAGCTATCTGAGTTTGTTGAATTATGTGAAGGAGAGTGAATTTGAAATGGTGTTCATCACATTCTTTGGAAAACACCCAAGATGGAGTGTTTGATATTGAGTTAGGGCCTGCTTTTTCCTCTATATCCATGAACTCTCCTTCATCATCATATTCATCCCTGTTAGTCCCTTAACAATATAGCAAGAATTACAGAAGGGGGGTTGAATGGAATTCTTGAACCTTTTTCTTGAAATAAAAATGTTTAACTCGAATATAGATATAATGTTTTGATTGGCACAATACGGAATAGAAATATAATGAATCAAAACATAAGTAATTAAAAACAAGAGTCTTTAAAAACTTTCTGGTGGATTTAAACAATTCCACCAGAGATATATATAATATATCGAGAGGACTCTGTGTGCAAGAATGCTCACAGCTGCTTACAAATGAACTACTGAGTTTACAGGAAATGCTAAAGATTCTGCTTACAAAAATTTCTCTATTTTTGTGTTTCTCAGCTATCTCAGTTATTTTTCTATTTTCTACTCTCTTGGTTTATATAATACCAAGATTACAAAGTCAAAAAGACTGAACAAATATAAAATCTAACAGTCTTAATCTTTGCTGCTTTTCGTCCTCTATTACCCAGTTAATGGGCTTCCACAATGTGTTTGTATACAACTCGACGGCTGTGTGTCAGCTTTCACTGTTCAACTGATGTTTGAATTCTTGATATGATCATCCGTCGACTTTCAGATCATCCGTCGATGACTTAATTGATCATTCGTCGACTGCTATGTTAAACATCCGTTGATAGTCATTTGATCATCCATCGAAGGCTTTGTTAATCATCCGTCGGTAGCTATTTTGGCACTTGACTTCATTTCACTTATACAGAATTACAAGACATTACTTATGTACAATTAATCAACCTATTCTGCATATCTAGTTAAAGTCAACATGACTTATATGCTACTATATATTCTATACAAAGGTGCATACATCACCGTGCTACAAACTTATTGTTACATAAGCTACTCACTCGATGGATAATAAGTTAATTATCCGTCAGGACTATAATGAGTTATCCGTCGGGACTATAATTCTTATCCGTCGAGTGCTACATTATTTCACTAAGTAAAATCTACTTAGATGTTTTGTTTAAGTGATCATCAAGTACACAACATATTCACAACAATCTCCCCCAATTTATATCTACTGGAATTGTAGCCATAAATTAAGAGATGCTTGATGATAACAAAACATCCTAAACATATATCTTTAAAGATAAGTAGATAAAACTGAAAGTGCTTCAATTAAACAAAATGTACAAGGTTTGGCTCACAGTCAGTTCAAGATGCTCCTCTAGCCTGAGCAGGTTTTTCTAGTTCCTTGAAGGTCTGGATCTTCTTCCAAGCTTTCTGTTGTTTTCTTCAATTTGATTCTGGAGCTGCCTGTGGAATTCTAGTTCATCAGATTCTGAGAGATCTAGCATTTCTTGCATCTCCAAGAGAGTCTCATTGCTAGAGATACTCAATTGGTCTTCTAGTCTGAAGAATCTTCTCACACCCTTATCATCGATGAATTCCATCAGCCAGTAGGGCCTTAGATGCACTCTTCTCCCTGTGTATGGGATGATTAGAGTCTTTGGGAGTGCATGTTTAGCTCTAACACTCCTCAGCTCTTCAATCCTCTTCAATACTAGTCTTCTTGCAGTTACATTGAACCCAAAGTTTTTCTTGAAGGATGAATAGACTTTGATCAACACAGCTTGGCTTTCTTGAAGTATCCTGTGAAGAGGCCACTGAATCTCCCTTCCTCCTTTGTATTTGAACACCAACCTTTCAGGTAGGTTTCTGTATGCATCAATTTCCCTTACTTCATCCAGCTCATCCAGATAAAGGTTTAGATTTGAGAATTCTTTGATGTCACACAAGTACAAGTAGTCTCCCCTGTTGACCTTGGGTTGAGCTTTAACTACTGACTTGGATTTGAGAGGTGACAGCTTCACTTTATTGACTGCCCTTGATTTTTTCCTTTTTGGCTTGGTAAGGATTGGCAAGTTGAAGTCAGGAATTGGTAATTTATCCCACTCTATTGGCTCATCCTTTGGCACAATAGGCTCTCCATGTATGTTCCTGTAGGGGTCCACCACCCTTATGTCTTCAAATACCACAGAGGGCTTTGATGTTTGAGTTTTAGCTGGTGTGGATTCCTTAGGAAATTGATCTTCCAATTCCTTGTCAACAACATCCAGTTTCCTTTTTGTTCTTCTAGCCAATTCTTTCTTTCTCGGGGATTTCTTCTGTTCTTCAATCTTCTTCTTTGATTCAGCAGCTTCAGATGGTTGAGAGGGAATTTGTTGAGAAGAGTTTACAGCCTGTAGCTTGGCCAAGATGACAATCTGCTCTTTCTTTTGTTTAGATTTTTTTGCATCTAGAGCAGCTTGCCTTTTTTCCTTCTTTAATCTTGCTTTCTCTTCTTTCTTTGCTTGAGCAAATTATGGATGTCCAGCTACCATACAAATTTCCTTTCCATTTCTGAATATCTTAGCAATTCTCCTTTTTGAGGCTGAATCAGCTGGATCTTTATAGAAGACAATGGATCTTGACATAAGCTTCTTTTCATCAGGCTTGGGTGTCTCATACACAGTGTCCAAGGGATTCTTCAAAGATGACTTTGGATAATTTGCCCTTGGTTTGAGAATTATTTCAGCCTTTTGTGATTTGATGCAGGAAGATTGTCCTTTCTCCAGATAGTTCATGCTCATATCATTCACACTTATTGGCTTGACATGAGAGTGATGGATGGCTGACTTAACTGACTCCTTGACTAGTTTAAACTTTCTCTAAATTTCCTCATCAATCTTTTCCCAGTTGATTAAACTCAACTTTCCTTTTTCAGCAACTTTCAAATTTGTTGCTGCTGCTTCAATTAGATCTATACCATCTACAACTGGTGGCTTGGAGATAGTAATTGAAGGTACAATTACTTTGCTGATTTGTACTTGAAGTTTCTCCCCCTCTGTTGGTCCTTTCTCCCCCTTACTTGATTCTCTCTCCCCCTTTTTGTTATCATCAAGTTGAGGAGTTAGGCCTTGTGCTTTAGCCAGTTGCATGAGAAGATTTGTCTGAGTTTGTTGATTTTGAAGAAGAATAGCCACTGAATCTTCAATAAATTGAACTCTTTTTTTCGGCTTGGCTAGCTTCTTTTCAGAGTCTGATTCTCTCCTCAATCTTAGTAGTAGATCTTGCATGGTACCATATGGCATTACTGAATCCAGCTTCTCAGAGTTATAGGTCTTCAAGTCAGCTATATCTCTTTTCAATTCATCCACACTGAGATTCTGTCTTAAGTGCTGGATCTTCATTAGATGTAGAGAGTCTAGGTGAGCTTGAAGAACAGCCTTGGTACCAGCATCTGAAATTTCCTGAAGGGCCTGTTGAATAGCCATTACTTGTTTGACTAAAGACACCTCAAATTGTCCTGGTGTAGATTCCTTTGCCCATGCCCATTCAGGTAAACTTAAAGCAGAACTTGGGCCTTCAGCTCCCCCTAAGTTCATGCTTCCATCCAAAGAACCAGAGTCATCATCATTAGAATTTACTCCAAATTCTTCAGATGGCTCTCCAGCTTGAGAAGGCATTCTGTTAACAACAGCTTTATCTCTTTGAAGAGATTCTGTGGTGTGCACTAAATTCAAAGTCTGCTCTGCCGCCACATTGCCCTGAGCAGCCAACAATTGATAGGCTGACACAGGATGAGTAAAAGTGTCAGCATCCAAGGAAATATTATCAATTTCAGCTTTGTAATGTTGCTGAAATTGTCTTTCCTTTTCAGCATCATCCACAGTCATTAACTCTTTAGCAATGGATGGATTCACCCTTATTTCTCCTGTACCTGCCTTTCTCTCATATTCTCTCTTTTGTTGCATCAGGGTCTCACCCTGGCTCCCCACCCTCACACCCTCACCTTCACCTACTAAGGTGGGACTCCTCTCACTCACTTTTGCCAATCCTGAAGAAATGGATTGCTGAGATTCACTCTTTTCCTCTCCTTTTGCCTGGGAGCAACCCAGCCTCTCACTCAATGCACTCTCCTCTCTCAGTCCTAAGAGTGACTGTATTACCACTAAATCTTCTGCACTTGAAATAATTGAAGTTTGAAGTTGTGCAGAGACACTCGACGGATAAGTGATATCCGTCGGGTGAGTGGTAAAGCTATCCGACGGATAACTGCTGTTAAGCTTATCCGTTGGGATACAATCACTACTCGATGAATGAGCAATATCCATCGAGAGAGTAGAAATGAATGAGGTTGGATGAGAAACTATTGTTGACTCTGTGTTGATTAAAGTTATTTGAGGCACAGATGTCACAATAGTATCTGAAAGAATTGGAAAGTGAGCCAACAAATCATCTAAAAGATGATGCTCACTTGCACTAGATTTTGGCTTCCCCAACAGAGTTAAAGAAGGGGAATCAGGAATTCAAGTGTTTATCATATCCATTTCCAGTGAGTTAGTTGGTGATTATGGTGTTTCAGTGGCTTCTATTATAAGAGATTTTGGCTGTGACTCCATATTTATTGGAGCCACATCAATCTGAATTTGAGAAAGTGCAGGGAATGTGTCTTTAGCACCAGTTTGCACTGTGTGTGTGCCCTGTGCATCCCCAGTTGTTTTGGCTTTCTTCTTTCTTGTGTAAGTTTGGGGTGAGCTTGTGTCCCTAACCCTTTTGGCCTGTGCTCTTGGCTGAGAGCTTTGTTCAATAGCCACATCCTTTTGGAATGATGCAGTTAGAAGTGAGCTTCTGTCCTTTTTAAGTATTGCAGTTTGTTGGGAAACTGCAGTGTGGCTAGGCTGGGATTCACTCAACTCTCCAACCTTATCCTTGGGGTTTCTTTGATGTTCACCCCTTCCCTCACATAACTGACCCTCCTTCACACTCCCCTCTTTGGCTTTGGTAGATTTTTCAACTAGTACCTTTTGAGAGATACCAGAGGGGGTTTTCTTTGGCTTGGATTTAGAAATTGTAGTTGATTTGGCAGCTTTGGTAGGCAACTGTTTGGTCATTGTCACAGTTGCCATAGCTACTCCTGAACTCAAAGAAATTGAGGAGATTGGAATAGTTGAGGGTATGGATGAACTTACCTCACTTACCTGAGGTGTCTGCATTACAGGAAAGTAGAACATTGGCACATCCCTATGATGGTTGGCTCTGTTCAAATCTGTAATGATTCTTCTCTCTTGAACCCAACAAGCTAATTTGTTGTTTGGGTTCTCAAGTACAATCTCTTGACAACGATGGTTAGCTAATATCATGAAAAATCTAGCATAATATACATTCTTTCCCCTTTTGGCTAACTCACCTAGTTTAAAACCTAACTTATACAAGACAAGGTCACTGAAATTGTAAAATTTATCTGTAACTAGCATGTATAGCATGTTAAGCATGGAAATGTTCACATAATCAAAATTACTGACTTTTCCAGAGAAAACTTTAGTCACAACATCACACATGAAACTCCATTCCTTCCTAAGACCTAATCTTCCAATCTCACTTAGCTTATTAGTAGGAAGTGCATAATGCATGGAATTAAGCATATTGATAATATCAGTGTCAGTGTGTGGTGAAGTTACATTATCATCAGGAATTTTGAAACATGCTTTTATCACATCACTATTGATACAGAACTCATTACCTTTGATAGTTAGAGTGATGGTTTTGTCAGTAGAGTTGTAGTTTGCAGTGGTCCACGTCTCTTCAACAACTTCACAATAAACTGTGGGTGATTCAAGCATGGCATAACTTAACTTGCAGTTCTTCACGAAGTCCATCATCTTGTGATAGTCTTCTGATTGCTGAATACCCTTATTGACCAAGGCAGTGAAGTTGTTCTTCTCATAAATGAACCCAGTCTGAGACACGATCTTTACTACAGGTGCCATTGTTAGAGAATGAAAGCTTGAAGAGAAAGATGATATTTGCTTGAGAGAGAATAAAATAAAAGCAGTTGAATTTGAGAATGATAAAAGAAAATAATTGGAATGAAATAAGCTTTTATACTCCCTCAAAAATAACGGATGAAAATAATAAAGAAAAGTAAATTACCCAATAGAAATTGCCTAAAATAGCCATTTTAAAAATAAACTATAAAAATTCCACCCATTATCCATCGTGTAATACTTACAAACTGTAAGTATACTCGATGGATAATGTTCAAGGAATTAACGGTTAAGATTTAGACAATTCGACGGATGAGGATAAACTATTATCCGTCGAGTTTTAAAAGATTCCAGAAAAGTAATTGACTTTTATTTGCACATTGTATATCGACGGATGACTTAACTCGATGGATAATGGTCATCCGTCGAGATGCAAATTTAGACTTAGCCAAAATTTCATCCATGACTAAAAAAATCAGTTAAATTTCTGGCTACATTTCAACTTACAAAATAACTCAGATAGATTCAAGAGTAATTAAGCATACCTAACTCACTTACCAACCTAGAAAAGGTGGATTCATCCAGTGGCTTGGTAAATATATCTGCAAGTTGCTTCTCACTTGGAACAAAATGTAACTCTACAGTACCATTCATTACATGTTCCCTTATGAAATGATACTTGATGTCTATGTGCTTTGTCCTTGAATGTTGCACTGGATTCTCAGTGATGGCAATTGCACTTGTGTTATCACAGAAAATAGGAATCCTCTCAACTTGCAAATCATAGTCTAGCAATTGATTTTTCATCCATAAAATCTGTGCACAGCAACTGCCAGCAGCAATATATTCAGCTTCAACTGTAGAGGTAGAAACTGAATTTTGCTTTTTACTGAACCAGGACACAAGCTTGTTTCCTAGAAATTGACAAGTTCCTGTTGTGCTTTTTCTGTCAATTCTGCAACCTGCATAGTCTGCATCTGAATAACCAGTTAGATGAAAACCAGAATCTCTAGGATACGAAATGCCAAGTTTTGGTGTTCCCTTGAGATATCTGAAGATTCTCTTAATAGCTATCAAGTGAGACTCTCTAGGATCAGCCTGAAATCTAGCACATAAACATGTAGCAAACATTATATCTGGCCTACTAGCTGTTAAGTACAGAAGTGAGCCAACCATGTCTCTATAGCTTGAAATATCCACAGACTTTTCAGCAGTGTTTAGTTCAAGCTTAGTTGCAGTGGCCATGGGAGTTTTTGCAGATGTGCAATCCATTAGATCAAACTTCTTTAAAAGATCAAAAATATATTTAATTTGACTAATGAATATTCCATCACTAACTTGCTTAACTTATAAACCAAGAAAGTAAGTTAGTTCTCCCATCATACTCATTTTATACTTACTTTGCATCAGTTTGGCAAACTTTTTACAAAGTTTCTCATCTGTAGAGCCAAAAATAATATCTTCTACATAAATTTGAACAAGTATGCTAGAGCCATTAACATTTCTGAAAAATAAAGTTTTATCTACAGTACCTCTTGTGAAGTGATTTTCCAAAAGGAACTTTGATAAAGTGTCATACCAGGCTCTAGGTGCTTGCTTCAGTCCATAAAGTGCTTTCAGTAGATAATAGACATACTCTGGAAAATTTGGATCTTCAAAGCCAGGAGGTTGACTAACATACACTTCTTCCTCCAACTCTCCATTCAGAAAGGCACTTTTGACATCCATTTGATAGACCTTGAAATTGACATGGGCTGTATAGGCTAAGAAGATTCTGATGGCTTCAAGTCTTGCAACAGGAGCAAATGTTTCATTAAAATCTATTCCTTCTTGCTGGCAATAGCCTTTAGCAACCAATCTGGCTTTGTTCCTTACTACTATGCCATTTTCATCCATCTTGTTTCTGAATACCCATTTGGTGTCTATTGGATTCTTTCCTTTAGGCTTGGGTACCAGCTTCCATACTTTATTCCTTTTAAATTGGTTTAGCTCCTCCTGCATAGCTAAAATCCAATCAGGATCTAACAGGGCTTCTTCTACCTTCTTTGGTTCTTCCTTTGATAGAAAGCTGCTGTATAGACATTCTTCTTGAGTTGCTCTTCTGGTTTGAACTCTAGAAGAAACATCACCAATAATCAGTTCAAAGGGGTGATCTTTTGTCCATTTCCTTGGTTGAGGTAGATTAGCTCTAGATGAAGAGACCTCAATGTTATCTTGATGTGTGATTGAGTTATGATTGCTAGAAACTCCCCCTGAGTTTGTGGATCTTTAATTTGAGAAAGGGGTACTTTCTATGGGTGATCTGCCTTGACTTCCTGCTCCTTTTGATAACCCGACGGATGGTGAATTTTGAGTACCGACGGATGAGGCATGTTGTCTACCGACGGATAACACAGATTGCCTTCCGTCGGATGAAGCATTTTGCAACTCGACAGATGTTGAGTTTTGTGCTTCATTGGTGGTAGATTTGTCTGCATTATCCTTAGACACTGTTTCTTGATCACTTTCATCATCACTTCCATCACTGACCATCTCAACATTGTCGAATTTGAGGCTCTCATGGTAATCTCCATCTCTCAGTCCTTCAATCTTTTTATCATCAAACACAACATGTATAGATTCCACAACAATGTTGGTTCTTAGATTGTAGACTCTATATGCTTTACCAACAGCATATCCAACAAAAATTCCTTCATCTGCTTTAGCATCAAACTTCCCATTTTGATCAGTTTAATTTCTCAAAATATAGCATTTACAGCCAAAGACATGAAGAAAGTTTAGAGTTGGCTTCTTGTTCTTGAACAATTGATAAGGAGTCATGCATCTTGCTTGATTAATCAGAGAGATGTTCTGAGTGTAGCATGCAGTGTTTACAGCTTCAGCCCAGAAATATGTTGGTAATTTCGATTCTTCAAGCATTGTCCTTGTAGCTTCAATAAGAGATCTGTTCTTTCTTTCCACTACTCCATTCTGTTGTGGAGTCCTTGCTGCTGAAAACTCATGCAAGATCCCATTTTCCTCACAAAATGCTCTCATGATATAGTTCTTGAACTCAGTTCCATTGTCACTCCTAATTCTTCTAACTTTGAAATCAGGATGATTGTTAACTTGCCTTATGTGATTGATGATGATTTCACTAGCCTCATCTTTAGACTTTAGGAAATATGTCCAAGAGAACTTTGAGAAATCATCCACAATTACTAGGCAAAATCTTTTCTTTGAGATTGACAATACATTGACTGGTCCAAACAGATCCATGTGAAGCAGTTGCAGAGGCTCTTCAATTGCTGAATCAAGTTTCTTCCTGAATGATGCTTTGATCTGCTTCCCTTTTTGGCAGGCATCACACAGTCCATCCTTTGTAAACTCCACTAGAGGAATGCCTCTTACTAGTTCTTTCTTTACCAGCTCATTCATGGTCTTGAAGTTTAAATGGGATAGCTTCTTGTGCCATAGCCAACTTTCATCTTGACTTGCTTTACTGAGAAGACAAGTTACAGATTCTGCTTTAGTTGAGTTGAAGTCAGCTAGGTACACATTTCCTCTTCTCACACCAGTGAGAACCACTTTGTTGTTTTGATTATTAGTCACAACACAGGCTTCTTTGTTGAAGGTTATTGTGTTGCCTTTGTCACAAAGCTGGCTGATACTCAACATATTGTGTTTGAGACCATCCACTAAGGCAACCTCTTCAATGATGACATTGTCCTTTGAAATCAAGCCATATCCCACAGTATAACCTTTGCTGTCATCTCCAAAAGTAATACTTGGGCCAGCTCTCTCCTTAAACTCTGTGAGCAGGGTAGAATCACCAGTCATGTGTCTTGAACAGCCACTATCCAAGTACCAAAGATTCTTTCTGTTTCCCTGCACACATCAAAATCAAATCAAGTTAATTTTGGTACCCAAGTTTCCTTGGGTCCTGCCTTGTTAGCTTTCTTCTTCTGTTTCTTAAGTCTTATCTCATTAGACTTAGGAATTTCAGATTCTTCCTTAGTCAATTGGGTTGTACCTTTGAAACCACTAAATGCAACAGAATTATCATGCATGTTATGGCTAACAAGAAATGGCATGATTGGTGTAAACATGTTATTCCAGTAAGGCATGCTAAATGGCATTTGAGGCATATTGTATGCAGCATAGTATGGATTAGGTGCAAATGGCATATTAGCAAACTGTGCATTCATATTCTGTGTAGGCATAGCATTAACAAGCATGGGAGGCATGGCATTTATGTTAGGAAATTGAGGCTGAACATACATGGGAGTAGGCATGGCAGATTTGCAATTAACAGACAAATGATTTACACTACCACACTTGACACAGATTTTTCTGGGGGCATATTTATCAGGTGTGTAGTTATTGTGTTTGTTAATCCCTACTTTACCATTCCTATTGTTTTTCTTTTTAGTCTCTATTTTTACCTCTATCTTCTCAAGTCTGTCACTTAACTGTTTGACAGTCATGTGACCAACATTAGCCTTTTTCCCTTTCTTAGCTTGACTTGACTCTCCTGAAACAAAGTTCTTGGAAACAGACCCATACTTTTCATTTAGCTTGATTAATTTGGCTTTGCTAATGGGTTTGCTTACAACCGACGGATGAGGATTTTTATCATTCGACGGATAACATTTTTTGTTATCCAACGGATAGTCCTCATCATCCGCCGAGTCTACATCTGTCAGCAACCCATCTACCAAAATAGGTTCCAGTTTCTCCTTATTCTTTTTCCAGGCTTCATCACAAAAAGACTCAATTCCTTGAACCTTGGTGATTTGAGCATGGACATCTCTGGATGTTTTCCATGCTTTAATCACCTCTTGTTCACGATCGAGCTGCTTCTTCAAAATTTCTTCCTTTTTCAAGGACTCAGTTAATTCCTCCTTAGCAATCTTACACTCAATTTTAATTTCTCAAACTCAACATATTGAGACTCAAGAACATTATTCTCCTCACTTAAAAATAAGTTGTTTTCTTTGATTTTAGCATTTTCTTTAGTGAGAGACTTAAGTGTAACACGCAAATGATACAATTCTGTAGACATGTCATTTAATGCATCATTACACTTAGCTTTAGATAAATGTGCAAGGTTTGTAGTGATTACCTGATTGCTTGAGGAACTTGTCTCTGTTTCATCAGACTTGGCCATAAGGGCTAGATTGACATAGCTGACATCTTCATCTTCATCCAAACCATCAGCTGCCCAGTCATTCTCTTGTGTAATAAAAGCCCTTTCCTTTTGTTTGAGTAGATCAAAGTATTTTTGCTTGTAATCTATAGACTCAAACCTTTTCTTACTGGAATCTGACTTTCTACACTCATTTGCAAAGTGCCTTGCCAAGCCACATTTGAAACATTTGAATTTTGACTTATCC
The DNA here is from genome assembly GCF_009905375.1 of Apium graveolens. Taxonomy (NCBI): domain Eukaryota; kingdom Viridiplantae; phylum Streptophyta; class Magnoliopsida; order Apiales; family Apiaceae; genus Apium; species Apium graveolens. The sequence goes on along the minus strand of NC_133657.1, from coordinate 41,995,731 downwards.
ACCATGTTTCTATTTGGCTTGGCTGCTCCAAAGTTCTTTTTGAACTTGAGCTTGGAAAATCTCCTTGAAAGAAATGCTAGGTGCTCATCAATGTCCTCCATGTCATCTTGGCTCAATGATTCTTCACTTTCTGCAGCTAGCCCCTTACCCTTATTCTCACAGACTTTTGAAGTTGATTCTACAGTTTCCATCTTCACTTCCTTCTCCTTTTCCAGATCAGCAACTAGTGCAATGGATCCTCCTTTCTTCTTTCCTCTCTCCATTCTTTCATCCTGCTCTATCTCAAGCTCATAGGTCTTCAGAATGCCATATAGTCTCTCCAAAGTAAACTCCTTATAATCTTGTGAGTTTCTCAATGAGACTATCATTGGTTTCCATTCCTTTAGAATAGATCTGAGAAATTTCAGATTGGAGTCTTTAGTCTGATAGACTCTTCCATGCAACTTAAGAGCAATTAGTAGTTTTTGGAATCTACTAAAAATATCAGTGAGTGACTCACTTTCTTCATTATGAAAATGCTCATATTGCTGAATCAGGAGCTGTATTTTATTTTCTCTAACTTGCTCAGTGCCATACAAATTATCTGTATTGTGTCCCAAACTTCCTTGGCAGTTTTACAGTTGATGATGTTATTAAACATGTCTGCATCAACACCATTGAATAGAATGTTCATGGCCTTTTTATCTTTCCTGACTTGATCAATGTCAGGATCAGACCATTCATGCCTTGGTTTTGGAACAGATGGCTCGTTTCCTGTAGCAGCTCTCATTGGAAAATGAGGGCCTCTTTCTATGCAGTCCACATAGGCCTCATCTTGAGAAAGCATATGAAGATGCATCTTTACCTTCCAATGATGGTAATTATCTTTATCAAGAAAAGGAATCTTGACTCCAACATCTTTCTTGTTCACCTTGCTGAATTGTTTTGATCTTTAAACTCTTTGTAGATTAAGAGCTTGCTCTGATACTAATTGTTAGTCCCTTAACAATATAGCAAGAATTACAGAAGGGGGGTTGAATGGAATTCTTGAACCTTTTTCTTGAAATAAAAATGTTTAACTCGAATATAGATATAATGTTTTGATTGGCACAATGCGGAATAGAAATATAATGAATCAAAACATATGTAATTAAAAACAAGAGTCTTTAAAAACTTTCTGGTGGATTTAAACAATTCCACCAGAGATATATATAATATATCGAGAGGACTCTGTGTCCAAGAATGCTCATAGCTGCTTACAAATGAACTACTGAGTTTACAGGAAATGCTAAAGATTCTGCTTACAAAGATTTCTCTGTTTTTGTGTTTCTCAGCTATCTCAGTTGTTTTTCTATTTGCTACTCTCTTGGTTTATATAATACCAAGATTACAAAGTCAAAAAGACTGAACAAATATAAAATCTAACAGTCTTAATCTTTGCTGCTTTTCGTCCTCTATTACCCAGTTAATGGGCTTCCATAATGTGTTTGTATACAACTCGACGGCTGTGTGTCAGCTTTCACTGTTCAACTAATGTTTGAATTCTTGATATGATCATCTGTCGACTTTCAGATCATCCGTCGATGACTTAATTGATCATCCGTCGACTGCTATGTTAAACATCCTTTGATAGTCATTTGATCATCCGTCGAAGGCTTTGTTAATCATCCGTCAGTAGCTATTTTGGCACTTGACTTCATTTCACTTATACAGAATTACAAGACATTACTTATGTACAATTAATAAACCTATTCTGCATATCTAGTTAAAGTCAACATGACTTATATGCTACTACAGATTCTATACAAAGGTGCATACATCACTGTGCTACAAACTTATTGTTACATAAGCTACTCACTCGATGGATAATAAGTTAATCATCCGTCGGGACTATAATGAGTTATCCGTCGGGACTATAATTCTTATCCGTCGAGTGCTATATTATTTCACTAAGTAAAATCTACTTAGATGTTTTGTTTAAGTGATCATCAAGTACACAACATATTCACAACAATCCCCAAATATATCCTCAGAACCACCAGTTTGATAATCAATATCATCACCAGCTGTGGGTGGCATGGCTGTGATGACATCCTTGGCTTTAATGACTTGTATACTTTTATATTATTTAAAAGTGTAATTATTAAATAATTAATTAAAAAAAATTGTGTATTTGTTTTGACCGCTATGTGTTATTTTATTATTATCTATGTGTGATTTTTGGTGTACAGGGTTGTTCGCGTAACTAATTATTAAGCTGTATTATTTTTGTTTCACTTTTAAAAGTGGATTTATTGAAAATTTATTTGCATAAATATTTGGAATGTCTCTAAAATTGTTGTTATGGTTTTATAATTACAATAACTATTTTTGGGATTTTATAAAATTTAGAAATTAATATTTCATCAATTATTTAGCCTTGTATGATTTTCTGATTTCATTTATTGGTAAAATCCGTATTTAATTCCAGAAATTTTCAAAAATTACGAAACTCATGGTTCTCTAAGTTTGGAATATTCTGAGAATTTTAAAATTATTTTGGGAATTTTTGGGATTAATTTCACCCGCATGTTGACTTGTTTAATTATTAAAAGCGGGTATAAATTGCGTTTCAAAAATTATTCTAACATTACTAAATTTATGTTTTAATTAACTTCGGGATGTTTATAATATTTTAAGATTATTTTGGAATTAATTATTCGCACCTTATACCATTAAACAAATTAAAACGGTACATAAACGGGGTTATTCAGATAAGTAATATTCGTCTCCTGCAACCAAATGGACACATATTCATTTTCTTTCTTCCCGTGCTACGTGTGCAAAGCAGGAGAGTCCGATTAATTTTTTTATATAACAAAACATCCCTATCTCTCCTCTCCTCCATCTCTCTTGATCTCTCTCGAACTCTCTTCCTGGTCTCTCCCTCTCTAATATGTTCTACTTGATTCTCTATAGCTCTTCCCTGTTCCTGGTAATTTCCGCCGTTCTCCTTCTTTTCCAGCCGCCTGTTGCCGCCTGTTCGCCGAAGAGGCGACGGTGGGGGGGGGGGTATGCCTGAATATGTACTTATGTGCTCTGTGTGCAGTTATGTGTGTGTCGTGTGTGATTTTCTGTGTTGTGCCTCCTTCCGGTGGCTGCTCTGTTATCCCGTTTATATTTTTCCGATTGTTTTCGTGCTTCAGTTTTTGCGGTGGTTTTGGCGCGTGTGATTACACGCCGTTGAATTGTGGTTCTTTTAATTATTTACTTATTTTATTTTCTGGAGGAGTAATTTTGATTAATATTTATGATATAACCTTCATGCAGAAAATTATTTAATCGGTGAAATACGCGTTGGAAACCCGAATTAATCGGGTACCCGCGGATTTTACCTCCGTCCGCGATGAATTTCGACGCGCGGACGGTGGACGATGATGATGTTTATCTGAGCCCTAATATTTTAAAATAAATAATTTAATTCGTTAAATTATTTTTGAAACGAGAATTTGTTATTTTATATCAAAGTCGAGCATGTAATTTGGTTGATGAATTGTGATTATTGGATTGATTGTTGGATTGGTTGTTAATTGAGACGTCGATTTTGTTCGACGGGTAGTCCGATAAATAAAGCAGACGCTGCCCAAATTTCAGAAGCGTGTCTAGTAAAATATCGGGAATATCAGTCGAGTGTATATTCTTCACTTTGACTTGTCGATATCTCTGAGATCTCTAGTGACATTTTGACTTGTCGATATCTCAGAGATCTCTAGTGATATTTGACTTGTTGATATCTCTAGAGTTCTCTAGTGAAGAAATGACTTGTCGATACCTCCAATCTTCATGTCTTCAATTGGCTTATCGATATCTCTGAGAGTTATCTAGTAGCTTTCCTGACTTCTCGATAAGTCATTTGGAGTTCTCGAATGACTTCTCTATAACACTAAATCTGTGACTTGTAGAGATCTTGACTTAGAATATTTTTATCAAAACAGATTTATTCAACTCCAAGCTTCTTCATAATTATTCTGAGGCATGATCTTCTTGATATTCTTCCAGATAGAATTCTTAGGCTTGATACTATTTAAATAAAAAGACTCCAGTCTGCTCTTTGACATTTTTACAGACTTTAAATGTTACAATACAAAGTGCAAACTGAGATTACAATACAACTTACATAGGGTTGTCAATTTGACATAGTCTTGTTAAAGTACAGGCATGTCTTGCACAACAATCTCCCCCAATTTATGAGAAGATGGTATTAACACAAATTCATGCCTGTTAACAAGACTAACCCCATGTTAAGATGGAAAATAAAGTATTTACATGAAAATTGACACAATTACAACTTTTATACATTAGAAGATTTACAAAGTTTAAGTAGTTACAAGCATCAGGTAAAGACTGTTTTTGCTTCTTTTTCTTGTCTAAGGATATCCTTTAATTGAACAAGAAATTCAAGTTCTTCTACAATAGGTGTCCCACTTAGAGCTTCTAGAAGCTTGATTCTGTCTGCTTTTGGATAACCGCTATTCAGTAAATCAATTCTAAATTTAGAGAATTGGCCAGCTTTGATGTTTAAAAACTTCCCATCTTTAGATATTCTGCTCCTTCCTTTTGCTTTTAGTTCTTCTAACCTTTTTATAAAAATTTCAATTTCCTCATCATACTTTATCTTTCTTTCCTCATATTCATCTTCATTTCTTTTTCTTCTTTCTTCTCTTTCAATCAACCACTCAGCTAGAATTGATCTCCATGCTCTTGTAGCAGAATCTTTATCCTTTAGCAGGTTTATCACTCTCTTAATTTCTTTGGGGGAGAGAGAATCCATTAAATTGCATCCAAGGAAGGTGAAGGACCCATCTTCATAGTAAATTCTAACTTCCCTTAGAGATACAACCTAGACTCTAACTATTTCCTCATCAAGTTGTTGAAAATAATCTTCATCTGAGATGCACCAATTCAAAGGTAGAAAGTCAGTTTGCTTGAAACAATTCCAGATGGCCCTTTTAGTGACTTCTACTTTTTCTGTAGGCTTGGATTTCTTAGGCTTCCTCCAAACAAATTTTTGATTGACTTTTAGTGAAGGCTTGGCTAAAAGTAAGTTTGTGATTTTCTTGAGAAATGTATGGCTTGTGGTGATTGGAATTTTCAGGTGAGAGTTAGCTGTTTGTTTGTATAGAAAGTTTGGCTTAGAGTTTAGAAGTGGTTTGTTGATTGAGGTTGTTAGCATAGAAGATTGAGCTAGAGGTTGAGATAGGGATGTTTGGATTTTTAGGATTTATTATGGTTCTGAGCCATCATGTCTTGTCTTACTCCTTCTCTCACTTGCTCTCTACTTCTCATCATTTTTCTTTTCATCCTCCTTCTTCTTCTTCTCTCCACCCTTGCTTCTAGATGGCTTAGTGCATTGACTTGGATTTGAGCCAGAAGGATTTTGATCATCTTTCTTCTGCTCATCATCATCCAAATTATCCTTGTTGATTTGAGTTTTGGGCAAGTTGGCTTCAGCACCACTTGGGTATCTCCCCAACAACTTTATCATCTCTACATCATCAAAAATCTTATTCTTCTTTGATTTTAAACCAGTTTCCAAAATCATGATAAGCTTCTTGTTGGCCATGACACATTATTTAGGGATTTGGAAGTGTTTGAAGTGTTTGGTTTTAGGACAAATGTATGTTATTCCCTTGCTTGGCCGTAGGTATGCTTCAGGGAAAGTAGCCACTTGTGCATTTTTCAATTCAGTTAGCAACAGGGTGTCTTCATGAGTCACAACTCTGACTTTGGTTATCAGAATGTCCAACTCAGGTGCCCTCCTTGAGACAAGATAATTGAGGGACACCTGCATTCACCTATCTATCCCAGAGTCATTTGTATTGATCACTAGCCTCTTTTATTGAAAATTGTCTTGAGTTACCATGATTACCCTTAAGAAGTTTATTGTCTTGTCCAGGGCGTTTTTGTATATGAAGTGATTATTGTTGAGAGAAGCTTTTAGAGCCTTGAGCAATTCATCAAATTCTCTGCTCAGGCTTGGTCCTTCAGCAGCCCTAATAAGCCTCTCCATGTCAAGATCTACTTCTTGATTTAAGTTCTTTTCAGCACCCTGGACTTGTTGAGTAGATAATCTGGATCTTACTAGCCTAGCCTCTATCTCCCCCTTAGTCTTGTTGTCAGGCATGAGGAGGGGAGTAGGAATTTCATGCCTTATCTGTTCTGGAAGTGATGGTAGAGGGATGTTGAGCTTCCCCATGATTATAACACCCCCAGATCCGGGGTCGGGGATCCGGGTCGTCACGGTCTTTCTTTCCACAATATCACTTCACTTAATTAATAATAATAACCTTATGCTGTGACCCCACACTAACACACACCACAGCCCGTTATAGTCTCAGAGATGAAATTGAAATAAGTACAAGTCTTTGAATCCACCATTTAAAAGTTATTACAACCCAAAATGATTACTTGATAAATTTACAGTTAATTGCCATTATCTGCCACAAGTTATAATTATACATAATTTGATTCTCAAAAGTAGATGGTCTGAACTACAATAGATCTACCTCTGCAGCTATAGCAGCTACAACATCATCGGGAAGACGCGGGATGCTTCCCACGCGCTTGCGCTGGGTCTGCTGGAGTCTGGCCATCTCTCCTAACTGTTGTTGTGTGATGAAGAAATAAAGCAAGAGTGAGCCTTACAGCTCGCAAGATAATACATAGTGATAACAATAATATAAGTATCTAAATGGAGACTTACTAGAATCTTTATCATGTGTAAGATAATTACTTACTAGATATAAGTAAAAACAAGGAATGAAGTTACCAATACTTCACTACACTTATATCATTTATAAAGCTACTTGAACTACCACCGTTCAAAGTATTATAAGTTTTAAAAAAAAACATCCCATAGATGAGACCACAAGTTAAGACTTGAATAGATTCAATCTTTGAAATATTATTGAATGAAATAAAGTTACGAGATACTTTATTTAGTCCCGATATATATATATATCCACATATATATCTCTTAAACATTTCCTGGAACCTCTGTTATGTAAAGTATGAACAGAGTTTGAAACATCCAATGAATTTTGGAAAGGAAAAGAATTTTGGCATAAACCAGATATCTTGCTGATCAGGCAAAGATACCAATAAGTAACCTTTTCTACTAGTAGATGGATGAATCCCCCACCGGTCATCACCCTGGCCTCATTAGGACCTTGTGCTGGACCGCCACCCGGCCTCTTACGCGTTGATGGACTGCCACCCAGCCACTTATACTTTGATAGACCGTACCCCGGCCTGTCGCTTATGCCGACTCAATTAGATGGGCTTACTTCCCGAACATTGGGCAAGTAATCAATTCATTTATCAAAACAACAACCTTGTTGCGAATATAAAATACACCATAGAGCCGGATCCCTCAGGTTTTGAGCGAGTATTTAAATCCCCTTAAAAGGAAGATCTTAAATATAAAAATGAGTTTTGGGATCCGCTCTAACTTTTAAAAATCATTTTGAAGACTCGAAAACACTTTAAAGAGTGTTTGGAGTAAAACTGATTTAATGAAATAAATCAGTCCCGATATATTAGAAAATATCTGAATATTATTATTTAAATAATATTCTCATAAAGAATTATCTTTATAAAAATAATTGAAGTAGAAGTATTAAAACTTATACTTGAAACGAGTATTAAATAACCAAAGATATACTTATATGAAAGTACTATCTTTATTTGAATAATCGAAAATAAGTTTGATTATTGACACCTTATTCTTTAATAAAATAAAGAATATATTTTAGTAATAAGCGGAGTCATATTACCTCGAATGAATATTATAAATAATATTCATAAAATAAAGGAGTCATACATCCTCGATTGAATATCCAAGTAATATTCAATAATAATATAAAGTTATCGAATAACCCTTATTCGATTAATAGTTTGGAAAACTATAACCATATATATATATATAAATATATATATATATATATATATATATCCATATCCATATATACAAAATCTACTCGGGATCCTCGACTCCCGGTTTTAGAAAATATTTTCACCTTTGGGTCCCTATACTAAGGGTATATGCAAGTTACCGCTATCCTCTAGCATAGGTATTATGCAACTGTAAGCATTTTAACCAACAGATATATAATCCAAGAATATGAAACAGGCATGCATATATACCATATCACATGCTACAATATATCGCAAGAACTTGCTAATAACAAATATGCATTTATCGCAAGATCATGCATATACACATATACATCACAACAACAGTTATACGGGTAGAAAACTTGCCTGAGCGACTTGGGGTGATAAAAGGCTCGGGACGAGTCTGGTAACCTATAAACAACAAGTAAGTTGGAATTAAACCAAAATCACTTGTAAATCTATACTTTAACTAACTTAGACTCTAACGCTTGTTTTGCGCTCACTGATTCGCTTAAGTCACTCGGGTACCCTCGGCTCCACCATTTTTAATAATTTAACCTTTACGAGTTTTAAAGCGATTCCTTCGCGAGTGTCTTACCAACTGCCTAACACACTTACCATAAATGTTTCATACATTAATTAACCCTTTTTGGTCTTTAACCTATGTTTCAAAGTAAGGCGAGGGGAAAAGTTTCGTTCGCGAAACGCCGTTACTTGAAACGGTCGTTTCTCCTAAACCGTGCATCGGAATCGAACGAACTACATATCAAAACGAAGCTCGTAACATGAGCTATCTAGACATGGCAATGGTCATAATCTATCAGGGGGTTCTCGGGTCCTAATGTTATGCACAAAAACAGTCTAAAGAAAATCGGACGTTACGACGACTATGTTTACGCGATTTCCAATATTTTAAACCATTCAAAACCATCCCAAATCAACCTCAAATCCAACATACAACCAACATCCATCCTTATCACATCATAACAACCCCAACCAATTCAATTTAATCATTCATACTTATGCCTAAGCTTAACTTTAATCATACTTAAGTTCTTTTAATCAAAACCACAACATTTACCATTCCATTTCACTACCATTTCAAATCCCAAACTCTAAATCACAACAAGCTACAATAGCACCCTACTAATCAAAATCATCTTATAATATATAGGAATATAGGGTTTGGAGATGGTATACCTTCCTTGAAGTGGTGGGAGGAGCTAGGAAGCCTTAAGAAGCTTTGAGAAGTCTTAGGAATGCTTGGATCTTCAAGGAAAACAAGAAAAACTTCAAGTTAAAAACTTGAAAACACTATTCATTGTCTTCTTCTTTGATTAAATGAAGAAGATTGAGAAGGAATTAATGGCTTAAACTCATGATATAGCCCTAACTAAGCATGAAGATGATTAGGGAATTTACTCACCAATTTAGGAAGCTTGGATCTTTGATTTTCGAATTTTTCTTGCCTTTTGAATAGTGAAAAGCCGAGAGCAAAGATGAACAAGGCCTTGGTTTCTTTTTGATTTTGATCAAGAATGAATTTGCTTGGCTTGGTTGATTTGTTTTTGTGTTTGATTTAGTCAATTACCTTCTTGCCCTTGAATTTGTGTGGTTACAAAGCCACCACACCTCCTTCCTTCCCATGTCATGCTTGTGTCATGTGGTGATGTCATCTTTCCCTCCTTGTCCCCTTTCTATTGGTTGGATGACATCATTCCCACTAATCCCTTTGATTAACTTCCTAATCATTTGCCTAATGACCGCTGATCTGTTATACGGTTCGCTTAACTTTCGTTCTCGTTTATCGTTTGAAGGATCATACCCGAGATCTTATTACTTAGGTTCCCTTAACCTTTCTCAATACATTATATTCCTTTTTATGATCCTCTATTATAATCCTTTAATTTAAATCCTTTTTATCCTGTTACCTTATACTCAATTCTCTCCGTATCTAGTGGATTTCCGGGAAAAACCAAAGTGTTCGGAATTGGATTCTGACGATCTTTACATACACTTATATACTACATAGAGTACTAATAATATCCCAGAATATCCATAACAGAACCCCTACATAGTGTGGCGTGAAAAGTTTTTTCATTCAGCTAAAACACTATTCACAAGGGTTACAAAAAGTTGAAAATTTTGGGGTTATTACAATGATGGCTCCCAAAGCAATAGAGTTTTGCATTTGAAGGTGCTTGTGAGAGTCCACCATGGTCTATATGTCTGTCTGTTGACTTTTGACTAGAGAAGTCAAAGCCCGAACCTGAGTGTTGAGAGATGCATTGAAGGTTTCCATAGAAGCTACTTGAGTCTTGAGTTCTTGAATGTCTTGTGAAGAGGAGCTTGTAGTAGAGAGAGCAGTAGATTTTCCAAAAGTTGCTTGCACAAATTTCTGAATTTCATCCATGACCAAAGGTGATGGAGTGTATCTTGCAGTGTGCATTTGATCCAACTTCAATCTTGTGTCATTGGATTTAGTGATGTGATCTTGAACTACTTTGTGCAAGGATATAAATGATTCTTTGAGCTGATTTACACTTTTATCAATTCCACTGAGATCATACCTTGACATTTGTTCAGAGAAGGTTTTGAATTGGTTTTTGATCTCAGTTTGAGAGGGGATGATTTGGTCCATCTTTTTCCTGACCATCTTAATGACTTTGTCTTGATATCCATTCAATGTGATTTGTAGTGCTTTTTCAAAGTTGTGGAAAGCCTTGATTTGAGCTTTGTAGACCTCACTGATGGCATCATACACCTCTTGTGGAGTGAGGGATCTGGCATTGCTTCCCAGAATTGTAATGTATTCCTCCCTGAACTTAGCTAACACAACATCCATTTCAATTATGAATTCCTTGTCCAATCAAGCATCACAGTTAGCATCCTGACCAGCTTCATCAACAATTTTTGCTTGAGTATCTTCAACATCAGCCTGATAGGAGAGCATGATAGCTTGGTAGTCTTGATTGGACATGTTGGATGTGAGTAGCTGTTGTAAAATTTGAGCAAGGCCTCCAAGTTGATCAACTCTAAGATCTTCAATTGTAGGAGGTTGATTTTCAGTGTCTTGGAGACATTGGGAGATGAGATGTGATTGAGAGGTGGAAGGGTGTAAATCAGAACCACCTGTGACTGAAGTCACAGTTTTACTCACAGATTGCTCCGTGGTTTTGACAAGTTATTGTTCCTCACATAAAGTAGGAACCTCCAATTAAATTGTAGGGGATTTGACTGGGTTACTATCATGTGCACCAGTCTCAAACCCTTATGCTTCTTGCAAAGCACTATTACTTGAATGTGATAAACTTGCCTCTCCTATAGCAGGGTCATTGGCAATTGTACTCCCAGCTTCAATTGTTAAATCAATTTCAGCTAGGGTTTTGAGGAGAGTTGTCCCTACATGAGGAACCTCCAATTGAATTGCAGAGAATTTAGATAGCTCCCCCTCAGAAGTAATACCCTCAAACCTAACAGCCTGTGAAGGCTGATTTACACATGAAGGTGCATTTGTGACATCCATGGGGTCTTCAGTAAAAACTGATGAATCCCCCATGGTTTTGATGGTGTCATCAAGGTCTACCCCAGCTAGTAGCCTCTCACCATCTGAATGTAGTGTCTGGATGATGAGCAAGGTTGCTTGAACCAAGTCACTTGAGTTAGTTTACACTTGAGAATTGGATTCAAGTGCTTTAGGTATAGAAGAAATTTGAGAGATTAGAAGTTGTTGCCCAGTAGTGAGTATTGGCAGCTCCCCCTGAATGGATGAGGGAGCTTCAAAAGATGTGTTCTCACTGTGTGTGCCATCCTTATTTCTTCTACCATACACTTGGATTTGATCAAGTGCAGGTTGTGCAGACAGACTCTGTACATGATGCATTTGGGTGAATGCTCTTTTCAACAAACATACCCTGTTGAGAGGATGTATCTAGAGTCTGTTTAATCCCAATATTTACAACTGCATCCTTTTGAGAGGATGCATAGGTGGCTTGAGTGGTCAACTCATATTTCTTACTCTTCTTTGATCTTTTGACCAGTGGTGACTCAGCCTCTGTTTGTTCCTCACCACTCTCATGCATAACTGTTAAGGTTACCCCTGTTCTCTTCTTTTTACTCACCTCATCCTTTTGAGAAGATGAGGTGGTTGGTTTCCTAGCTTCTAAAGGTTTTGAAGAAACAAGTTCAACATGGGTAGGTTCCTGTGGGTGTGCATGTGTTTGTGCTTCCACAGGCTCAGGAACCATTGTTGCACTAGGTTGACTTGCACTAGTTCTCATATTTGGCATAGAATAAGGGTAAGTCTTAAATCTTTTAATCATGAAAGGTGTTAACTTAAGACTTACTGGAACCTTATTCTTAGTAAGAAGTGATCCAAATAAAATTTTGGATACTTGCTTACAGTTTCCAATTAGTGACCTATTTACTCCCTCTAGCATATGTATGTCATTAACTTTATAATTTAAAGCTGACATAATAAATCTAGGTAGAAAAATTTCCTTACCTCTTGACTCCAATGGCATTGTTAGCCTGATGCTCAACTCCTCTAGTATGTAGTGTTCTATATTTATCTGTTTGTTGAGGGCCATTGAGTAGACCAGCTTCTGGACAACACTTGATATGTTATCAAACCCTGACTTCCTACAAGTGAATGCCCTTATCACAGAATCAAACAGAAATGATCATTCCCTCCTTAGATGCTTCTTGTTCATGCTGGCCAGGTTGATCCTCTCAAAATAATTGATGAAATCCATGAATTCATACAGCTCATCTTGAGTTGGAGCCTCCACCAGTTTGTCAATAGGAATGCCCAAAGCCTTATTGACATATTGTTGGTCTCCCGGGGGATGAAGGGTACAATATTGTTGGATGCCATTGATATGAGTATGAAGTTTAGTGGGTAAAACAAATTTGTGAGAAAGGAGTGACAACAAGAGAGAAATCGGTTTTGGATTGAAAAGCTAGGTCACTTGAGTTCTCGAAAGTTGTAAGTATGTATATGTATCGAGAAGTCTGGGTATTTTTAGTAAAATCTAATGATAGCTTACTTTATGACTAATATTTCATCTAACCGTTGAATTTCACAATATAGCTTAAGGATAAATTCTTCAGAAATAAAAGACCTCGTAGCTCCAGAATCAATCAGTACTTAAGCATTTACAGAATTTACATGAAGCGTACATGCAACCACATTCGGACATTGTACAGCTTCTTTCATTGACATATTGAAAGTCCTTGCCCTGGGCTGATTCTGTGGTGGTGGCAGGGGTAATGTTAAAACCCTTGGAATGCTAGCGGCCATTGCTGCTTCTCTTCAGTCCTTGGCAATGTGTCATTTTCTTCCGCATTGTAAACAAGTGACTTTTGCCTTCCCCATCGGACATTCTCCAGAATACTGGCCTTTTCTGTTTGCATTTGAAACACGTGACATTTGGCTTGTTACAAATCCTAGTATGTTTCTTTCCACAAGTTCTGCAATCAGGTATCGGCGGTCGGATAAGTCTTTGATGGTTTGGGGCTGAGAGTCGGATACCCGTCCTCTGGTTGCCCTGCTCTGTCCTTCGAAAATTCACATTTCCCAGGGCTTGGAATCCCGGCCTTCTACTAGAGCGGTTGTGGAAACTTTCCAGTCCCTTTTTTTTCTGAGACGCTTCACTCTCTCCTTCAATAATTATGGCCTTTTGAACAACGGCTGTATAAGTTGTCAACTCGAACACAACTACTTTACTACGGATCAATGGCTTTAATCTCTGCTGAAACCTCTTGGCTCACTTCTCATCCGTGTTTACTTGCTTTGGGATGATTCTAGCTAGCTCAGTGAACTTGGCTTCATAATCTATGACCGAAAAATTATTTTGCTTTAACTCCAGGAACTTAATCTCCATTTAGTTCTTCATATAGCGGGGAAAGTACTTTTCCAGAAAAAGATCGGTAAATCTATCCCAGGTCACCACACCTTCGCCCTCCAAAACCTTCTTCGATTTCCACTAGTAATTGGCCTCATCTTTCAGAAAGTAAGTAGCAAAATCCGTTTTCTGAACTTCCTCAACTTTTACTAACGCAAAAGCCTTCTCTATTTCTTTTAACCAAACCCTCGCCTTTGTAGGATCTGCGGAACCTTCGAATTTTGGAGGCTTCACCGACTGGAATTGCTTAAAAGTAACTACCGGTGCTGCTGCTGGTACTTGTTGTTCTGGATGAACGGCTTGTTGTAACATTTGTTGTTGAAATTATTGTTGTTGTTGCTGCATCTGTTGCTGCATCATCATCATTTGTTGTTGCATGAGGTGGAACATCTAATCCATGAGATTATTATTATTCTGACCCCCGATATTTCTATTAGACGAGTCAGGTCTTGCTTTTCTTTTAGGGGCCATAGTTCTGATAATAAAACAATTGGTTCTTTTAATAATAGTTTATTAAATAGGTGATATGAATAAAGAAACAATTTGTATGGTATCAAAACAAAATTTAAACAGTTGATATTGGAAAAAAAACAATTTACAAAATATCTAAAACAAGTAATTAAAAACAATCTAATGTTTAAGTAAATCACTTGGAAATGATTTGAGAAATCTGGGAAAAAAATAAATGATACAACATAGTTGTAAATAAAGACAACATTTTTTTAAAATATGCAACGGTAAAACAGTAAAATAAATGTAAATGCTTAAAAAACTGGAAAATAAAAGAAAACGTGAAAATGTTCATTTTATATATATAGGTATAACACTAGCTACATGTGTCAGTGCTTGATATAAAAAGGTCTACAACATATCAGTCATACTACTACTCCCAGTTAAAACTAACGGCTACACGCATACAAACTAGTCATACTATACTATGCTGCATCTATTTATATATAATACATATGGTACAACATCATACTGCCAGCTAAAATTAAAATACAGGTGGTACACGGCTCAACTCCTGCTGTAATGCCTCTGCCTCCGTCAGTCGCATCGCTCTGTGGTATACGGCATCTGTGCGCTCATCTTGCTGTCTCAAATCAACCATCTCCTGAGATCCTGCCCTAAGTATAAAATATGGCTGGAGTGCTCTGACTGATCCATACTGCCGAGTCTCAAATAATCCAAGGATCTCTCAACACTGATCCTGCCATCTCAACCTCTCCTCCCTCTCACTCTGGAACTGCTGATAAGGTACAATATGGGGCTCGCGAAGGTTGATGCGAGAACCTCGAGTAGGTAATGGCTGATCAACGACTACCTCATCCATAAACTCCTGCGGTGGAAACTGGTATATCCTAGGTACAGGTGCGTAAATAGCCAATGGTGCGGGAAATAAGACAGGCTGCTCTGGGGTGCAAACATAGGTGGCTCTGGCTGTAGCGGTGGCTGTGGAATTTGAGGCTGCTCAACAAGAACCTTTGGATCCAAATCCTCCCACAGAGGCAACTCATCTATGTCAGGAATATCAAACATCAGAAACCCTAACGACGGAAAATTAGGTATCTCTGACTCAAAATAACGAAAATAATCAACAAAGTCAGGTACCTCGGGTGCAGGGGGTACTGGCAACTGCTCTGGTGCAGGTCCCTGTGGCAATGGCGGAGGTGGTGGTAATGGTGGAAACATCTAAACTGGTGCTGGAGGTACTGCTGGTCCTGAGGCTGTCCGCTCAGAAGTCGATGCTGAAGAAGCCATCTAACAGAATAATCATAACACAAGAAAATCAAATCACATTCCTAGAACTCACAAACTCCTAATCTAATAAACAAACAACTGTTAACTGGAATTTATGACTAACTGGAATTTATGACACTTATTTATGATCTAATAAGCTTTGAGTTGGTGTATTTGTACTCAAGTTATTTGTGTTTTAACGTGTTTTCGAGTGTTTTTGCATTTCAGGCTTTACTTCGTGAATCAGGTGAATTAGCATGGTTTTAATGCTAATATGGTGTTTAGGATGTGTTTGAGTAAAAACTTGGAAGATTGGCTCAAAGCTGCAAGGAATAAAGGAGAAGAAATAAAGATTGTTGGCAGAAAGTCGGCGCGCCCGCGCTATTGAAGCGCGCAGCCGCACCATGAAGCAGGAAGTCGGCGCGCCCGCGCTGTTGAAGCACGCGGCCGCGTGGGGTCGGAATAAACAAATCCTGATTCTGTTATAATTCGAAATGCTGGACTCCTGGGATGCATGGACTGCTATATAAAATGTCTTAGGTCATTTTTAATAACAAGAAGTCAGAGACGGACCAGAGCGCAAGGAGAAGACGACAAGAGACCTTTTGGCACAATTCAACAAAGGCGAAGACGATCTATTTATTCTTGTGAATCTTTGTTTGAGTTGTAATTTGGATGCTTGTTTCTTGTTTTGTTGAACCTATACTCTCGTTTGTACTTGGTTTTATTTATTCGTATAAATACTACGTTTGCTATATCATGTTTTTATCGGAACCCACGTTGATGATGAGTCCGATTATGGGCTAATCGTTATCATGGGGTTCTAGCGGATTTATTTATGGATTGCTTTAGTTAAATTATTTGTATGCCTTAGTATGTGGTGATTGTATGATATCTTAGTTGATATGGGCCTAAAATTAGCCTAGAAATATAATTAATGTTGAATTAATTAGACCTGGTATGGTCCAGTAACGAAGCCCAATTACGAGGCCCGAAGCTCTGATTATTTATTGATTTCGTAATTAATAAATAAGGGAGATTAACATCTCATTAAATGAGTCCAATCAGTGATATAAATCTATAAAAGATAGCCCTAAGGGCACCTACACCAACAAGGAATCTGATTCCTTTATTTTAGGACTTCAAAGTCTATCTAAAGTCTGAGAACTTGATCAACAAGTCTCCTATCCCTAGTCCAATTCAAGGACTCTCAATATCTATATAAAGGGACTCAGCCCATCAACTAGAACTACATTTTTTTGGCTTGATTCTCTAATTCACAGAGATACGTAGGCATCTCGTAAAGGCAGAGTTAAGCTACGAAACACGAGAGTAGCCATTAAAGGCCGTGAGCTCCTGAACCTTAGTAATAAATACAACAAATAATAACCTTAGTTTTTTATCCATAGCATTTGGCACCGTCTGTGGGAAGCACAACAACAACAATGGCGAAAACACGGAGAACAGTTAGAGCCCTTGAAGGAGGAACACCAACGGGGATAACCCAAGTGATTTCGTCAACTGTGGAGGTACCTCCTCATTCAACTTATGCAGCCACACAAGGAGAAGCCCAGATAGGGGCAACTGAACCTCAACCACAAGGGACGATTCCCTCGGCTACTCAAGGTATGAATCCCCAAGTTCAACAACTACATGCACCTGTGAATTCTCGACCCATTGGGTATGAGTATTCAACTATTGTGACTACTAACCCCCCTTATGGGATGCCCCTTTACCCCGAGGTTGGAGGAAGTGGACATGTTGGATGGAGTGAAGCACGGGGGCGATCTCCCCCCTATATACGAGGTTTGGCTCCTATCCCTGAGGATTAGGAATTTTCTGGTCCTTACACTGAGAGAGACTCCGAATCTTTGGATGATGAAGTAGCCCCAAGAAGGAGACGTGCTGGAAAAGAGCCCATGGCTGATGGTAGCCAATGTCCTAAGAGCACCCAAGGGACGAATCCCCAAGAAGTGCAAGAAAGGATTAGGGCTCACGAGGCTGAGATTCAAAGGCTGAGGCGCGACTTGGAGGTGCACCAGTCCACCAGACCCCCAGTACCTCCTAGGGGGAGAAATCCTCCTCATGTCATAGACCTAGATGGTCCAGTATAGAGATGGGATGTTGTCCCAAGGGCTGATCCAAGCAATCTTCTTCCCCTTGGAGATCCTGATGATCCTACTACGCCCTTCACTGAAGAAATAATGAATGCCCATATCTCAAGGAAGTTCAAGATGCCAACTATCAAAGCTTATGATGGCACGGAAGATCCCGCTAATCATGTTAGGACATTCTCTAATGCACTGCTGTTGCAGCCCGTGAATGATGCTATTAAGTGTCGGGCTTTTCCTCAAACCCTGTCAGGTATGGCTCAAAGGTGGTATAGTCGTTTGCCCCCGAACTCTATTGGGTCGTTCATAGAATTAAGTCAGGCTTTTATTAAGAAATTCATCAGCGAGAGAGTACATGAGTAAAGTTCAGCATCTCTTATGAGCATTGTGCAGGGAACAAAGGAATCCTTGAGAGACTACCTGAATCGTTTCACAAAGGAGGCTTTAAAAGTCCCAGACCTTGATGATAAGGTAGCCATGATAGCACTGCAACAAGGAACTAGGGATGAGTTTTTCAAGATGTCCTTAGCCAAACGCCCCCCTGAAAGCATGTTACAGCTCCAGGATAGGGCAGGGAAGTACATCAAGGTGGAAGAGAGCATGAGGAAGACCGTAGTGAGTAATGAGCCCACTGGAGGCAAGTAGCAGAAAACTGATCTGGAGTATATCGCTAAGGACAAGTACAGTCTTCGGAGGACCATGACCCCGAGGGCCTGTGATAAACATAATTTTTGGAGGACCAACTGCTGCTGGGTTATCCAAGAACTCCAGGAAAGCGTATGCCTGAGAAGTTATGCATATTGTTGGGGAAGCCCCGAAGAGGGCCAGGACAGGAGTAACAATATCTTTTGATGATTCTGATATGGAGGGTGTGAAATTTCCCCATGGCGACCCATTGGTTATAACCCCGATAATAGGGAACAACCCAGTGAGAAGGGTCCTTGTGGATAATGGTGCTTCAGTGGATATCTTGCTCCATGACACCTTTTTGAGGATGGGATATAATGACTCCCAATTGACCCCAACCGACATGCCAATATATGGGTTTGCGGGAGTAGAGTGCCCCGTAGAAGGGATAATCAAGTTACCAACAACCATAGGACAGGAACCAAGGCAAACAACTCAGATGTTGGACTTCATGGTGGTGAAGGCTAGTTTGAATTACAATGCTATCATGGGAAGAACAGGGATACACGCCTTCAAGTTAGTCCCTTCTTCCTACCATTCAGTTATGAAGTTTCCTACCCGGGATGGGATCAGAGAAGAGAGAGGAGACCAAAAAATGGCTAGAAGCTGTTATGTTGCCTCTTTGAGGGCAGATGGAGTTGTGGGGCAGGTTCTTCCTATTGAAGATCTAGATATCTGAGAGAATGATGAGAAAAGAGGAAAGCAAGCAGAAGACTTGGTTTCAATTCCTTTAGCCCCCGAAGATCCTGAGAAGGTGACTTTTATTGGAGCAACGCTCGAGGAGCCCCTTAGAGGGAAGTTGGTGAAATTTTTGCAAGAAAATAGTGACGTATTTGCATGGTCAGCAGCTAATATGCCAGGCATAGACCCAGAACTGATTACTCACAAGCTGAATGTGGACCCAAATCGGAAGACAGTGAAATAAAAGAAAAGAAGTTTTGCTCCAGAAAGGCAAGAAGCTATAAAATAGGAAGTGGAGAAGCTCTTAGAGGCTGGTTTCATTGAGGAGATTCAATTTTCAGAGTGGTTAGCAAACCCTGTAATGGTGAAGAAGGCCAATAGAAAATGGAGGATGTGTGTGGACTTCACTGATCTAAATGATGCCTGTCGTAAGGACTGTTTCCCGTTACCAAGGATCAATACTTTGATAGATGCCATTGCTGGGCATGAAATGCTGAGCTTCATGGATGGATTTAGTGGATACAATCAGATTAAGATGCACAAGGATGACATTCCAAATGTATTATTCATCACTGACTTTGGTGTTTATTGTTATCTTGTTATGACATTTGATCTTAAGAATGTAGGAGCCACCTATCAAAGGTTGGTAAATAAATTTTTTAAGGATCTTATTGGCAAGACTATGGAAGTCTATGTTGACGACATGTTAGTCAAGAGTCTAGTAAAGACTGATCATATAACCCATTTGAGGGAAGCTTTTGAGGTCCTGAGGTACCATAAGATGATGTTAAATCCTGCAAAGTGTGCTTTCGGAGTAGGATCTGGAAAATTTTGGGATTGATGATCTCCAAGAGAGGGATCAAGGCCAACCCCGATAAGATAAAGGCAATCCTGGACATGGAACCACCAAAAAATGTCAAGGATGTTCAGAAGCTCACAGGAAGGGTTGCTGCGCTGGGATGATTCGTCTCCAAGTCAGGAGACAAGTGCTTGTCATTCTTCAAGTCACTAAAGAACATTAAGGACTTTGTATGGAGTGAGGTAAACCAGAAGGCATTCGAGGAGTTAAAGCAATATATGGCCCATGCCCCGTTGTTGGCCAAACCAGCTTTGATTGAAGTTTTATACTTGTACTTGGCCGTTTCAGAGAGTGCTTTGAGCGCTGTGTTGGTTAAGGAGGAATTGAAAATCCAGAAACCCGTATACTATGTCAACAAAATTCTGCATGGTGCTGAGTTGAATTATTCAACTATTGAGAAATTTGCTCTAGCCTTGGTAATGGCTTCAAGAAAGTTACGTCCTTACTTTCAGGCTCATCAAATTGAGGTACTAACAAATCAGCCCCTGAGAAATATCATTCATAGTCCCAAGGCTAGTGGGAGGTTGATCAAATGGGAAATAGAGCTGGGAGAGTTTGACATCAAGTATAAGCCACGAACGTCAATAAAAGCCCAGACATTAGCTGACTTCTTGGTGGAATGTACCATACCCAACCAAGAAGTCGGGGGGCATGAAGATACCTTACCCGAAGACAAGGAAGTTTATAAGGGGGACAAAGAGAAGGATGATAAGGAGAAAGAGTATTGGGTTCTATATTTTGATGGAGCATCAAAAACAAATTGAAGTGGAGCAGGATTGGTTTTACAAAGCCCTGATGGGTTCTTGATTGAGTATGCCATGAAGTTAGACTTCCCGACCACAAACAATGAGGCAGAATATGAAGCCCTGATAGCTGGCCTCGGCCTAGAAAGGATACTTAGAGTCAAGAACTTAAAAGTCCATGGAGACTCGAAGCTGGTCATATCCCAGGTAAAGGGAGAGTTTGAGGCAAGGGATGATACGATGGTTAAGTATGTCCGCCTAGTAAGGGCTGTGATGACCCAATTCGATGAATGCCATATTGAGCACATTCAAACGGAGGAAAATGCTAAGGCAGATGTATTGTCAAAGTTTGCTTCATCTGAGATAGAAGAAAGTTCTGGAAGTGTATACTTTCGTGTTTTGAAAACATGGAGCATTGATGTTAAGCTTTTGGCTCCTATAGGCCTGGGGACATCATGGATAGATCCCATTAAGGCTCACATACAAATCGGTTGGTTGCCAAATGATGCTACTGAAGCACGAAAATTGGTTGTTCGAGCACTAAGATACTCTTTGATAGATGGAATTCTGTATAAAAATCTTTCGTGGTTCCCTACTTAAGGTGTCTCAGGCCCGATGAGGCACGCTTGGCTCTTGAAGAAGTACATGAAGGCATATGTGGGCAACACTTGAGGGGCAGGGCCTTAGCTCATAAGATAACCCATTTAGGCTTTTATTGGCCAGAAATGATGGCTGATGCCAAAGAATATGAGAAAAAGTGTGACCGCTGTCAGAAGCACGCACCAGTTGTTAGACAACCCCCCGAGATGCTGACCTCCATCAACTCGCCCATCCCCTTTGCTATGTGGGGAATGGATATTCTGGGGCCTTTCCTCATGGCCACGACACAAAGGAAGTTTTTGATTGTAGCCATTGATTATTTTACCAAGTGGATTGAAGCCAAGCCCTTGGCAAAAATCAAAACTAAGCAGGTTGCACAATTCCTATGGGAAAATATCATGTGCCGGTATGGAATTCCCCGCATCCTAGTCACTGACAATGGAACATAATTCAACAACGAGGAATTCAAGAACTACTGTGAAGAAAATGAAATTGAGTTGCGGTTCACCTCTGTCGCTCACCCGCAAGCCAATGGGCAAGCAGAAGTTGCGAATCGAATAATCCTGGATGGACTAAAGAAGAGGATCGAGAAGTCGAGGAATAATTAGGTAGATGAAATACTCCCAATACTATGGGCCTATAGGACTACCTGTAGAGTCACGACTGGATCAACTCCCTTCATGTTAGCATATAGGGCGGAAGCAGTTGTTCCCTTAGAGATATCACATTCCTCTCCCAGGATTCAAGCTTTCAATGCCGAGGAGAATGAGGAAGGGCAAAGATTAGCCCAGGATCTAATTGATGAAGTCCGAGACGAGGCACATGCGGAGATAGTGGAGTATCAGAAAAAGGCTTCATTCTACTACAACCTAAGGGTTATAGAAAGGTTCTTCAAACAGGGTGACTTAGTCTTGAGGAAGGTGGAAGCTTCTGGTGTAGGGCAGAAAGGGAAGCTTGCCCCAAATTGGGAAGGGCCATAAAAGGTCAAGAGTGTACAGGGTAGAGGAACCTACAAGCTGGAGACTATGGATGGTATTGAAGTCCCGAGAACTTGGCATGCACAAAACCTGAAGGTTTACTATGTATGAAGCCATTAAACATGATTCTCACTTGTCAAGATGACAAGTAGGTTGAAAAGCACCTTGAAGCTTTGCTTGCTTAGAATTTACATGTTTTAGCTTTATTTTTGAAGATTATTAGGAGTTGTGTAAGGGATGAATCCCAAGAGTTGCCATAAACTTGTTTTACAATTGTTTAGTTCATCTTATCATAGAACTGTTTGGTGCATACTATATATGGTTGAGTTTGCTTATCTATTTTAGTACAAGCACGAGGAAAATAAGGGACAACTTTTAAAAAGCTAGCAAACTAATAGTAAAAGTACTTGAAAGGGATAGTAGAAAAGCAAACAAATAACTTAAAATAACATAATAAACCCCGAAGGGTAATAAGTTCCCAATACGAATAAGTCAATACATAAAAAGCCACGATGGGCCAAATAAGAAAAACAAACTACTCAAGATCCTTGAAAAAGTCATCATCAATGTTTCCCTCATCGGCAGCAGTAGAAGGGGGAACGAGCTTATCTCCCGTAGGATCAGCATCTCGAAGAGAAGCAGCTGTGGCCTCAACGGAAGTAGTGAGAGTAGGAGAGAGAGGAATATCCTCGAGAAGAGGCTCTTGCCCAGGAATAAAAGGGACTGGATAGGCTGCGAGAGTCACCTCCGGGATCTTCATCCCAATCTCCTCCACTATCTGCTCCTAACAGCTAGAAAAGGTCTTCGGGAAATTAGCATTGTACTCAGCATTCAGGACATCTTGAAAGTCCTGAGATGCCTTATACTCAGCTATCACCTCAGCCCGGGCCCTCTGAGCATCCAGCTCCAGCTTACGAACTTTCTCCTTTTCATCTGCCAGCTCCTTCTCTACCTCACGGAAATGAGTGAAGTTGGCTTCGGAAGCCTTGAGGTACCTGTCCCTATCTCTCTCAGCAATAGTCAGGCCAGTCCTCATATCCTTCAGATTGTGAAGGGCAGCCTGGAGATAGGTGTTCTTCTGCACGAGCATATCCAAATACAGTAAGTATGAAAGAATTGAAAACCAGTCAAAAAGGAGATGAGGAAGAGGCTTATAGAAGCCACGGCCTGAGCACCCAGACGCTCAATCTGTAGGTCATCAGAAGACTCTACTATCTCAGCCTTGTCACGAGGCGTAATCACACTCTCGAACCAAACAGCGGCAACCTCGGAACTCCCTACCATAGTGTCCCTCTTCTGAAGGCCCCAAGTGACGGTGAAAGGAGAGGTATCCTCATCAAGGCTAAGGGGCCTCTGGGATAAAAAGGTAGGGACGGACTCCTTAACCGTGACTGAAGGGCCGTCACCAATCCTAACCCGCTTGTCGCGGTGGGTCTCAACAGCAGAGCCCTTGGCAGCACGGGCCTCTCGCTTCTTGAAAATCGTGTCCAGAGCTGCCCTAGTTGCGAAAAGATATAGGCACGCAAGAAGAAGGACAAAATAAGGAATTAAGAAAATGGAATAAAAGGGGAAAGAAATACCCTCGGGACCTAGGTCACTTAGACCTAAATTTTGCAAATTACCCTCTGAAAGGATGAGAGCGCAATGATGTAAGTTATCAGTTGTGATGGCCTTGATGGCCGCATCCTCATCTATCCCCAATTTTAGGTCTCTTAAAGACATGTCTATAATTTTTTTGAAGTTGGGCCTGAAAAAATGGTCCCAACCCTCCTCGGAATCCAGAAACACATAAAACCACTCGCTCTTCCAAGTTGGATACGAGTCAGGGTTGGTGCCAGAAACAAAGCAGGAGCGGGCCAAGGATCTAAAAATTTAAAAAGACACAACCATTGGGCTCAAAACCATGTTTACGTGATTGGGCCATATAACTGTGAATGAAACGCCAAGAATAGGGTGTGAGTTGGGTCGGACAGACTCGGGCTTCAGCTAAAAGGCGAAAAATGAAAGGATGAGGAGGAAGGCAAAAACCAGCATAAAAGGTTTCCTTATAGACCCGAATGGCCCCAGGATTTGGATAACAGGCCCTATCATTTGGGCCTGGAGTCTCGGCCCTATAAGGGTGAGAAATACTAAAGAGGCGAGCTATGGTACCTACTTGTTCTGGACCAAATCTAGAAGGGTAATTATATGTATCTAAGTGTAACATGTTAAAGAAGGATTGCCCGAACTCGGTTAGAAGATCCCTAAGAAAAATAACTGAGGAATGGACAAGAGATTTTTTACCTCGGCTAGCCCTAGATGGACGGGGAACAGCTTGGGGAACCTGGGAGTGAGATGAATCGGAATCCGCCATGGATGAAGACTGAAACCCAGAAAGCTCTTGAAAATAATCGAAGAAGATGAAGATTCAAACGGAATCTTCAAAATGAGCCCAGAAAGCGGTTGTGTAGAATGCCGGAATTCGCTTTGTGGTGGCTATTCTTGAGAGAATATTTGTAGAGTAGAAAAATTTAGAGGTGAAGAAATTTTGTGGAAGTAAAGTGTGAGAAATGAGCTCATATTTCACTCCTTATATAGATGAGCGTGTCGAAGCTCAAACGTGTCTGGGCCAAAAGAAATGGGCTTAGTAAAGGTGGGAAGCCCATAAAGTTTGAATTTTGAAAAGATCTAGAATGTTCTAAACCAAAAAACCAAAATTCACTGAATAAATCAAGGCTTGAAAGCCCAACCACGCTTAGAGGACATGATTCCTGGGCATGGTGCCAAACATGTCTCCTAGGCGTGGGTATACAACGCCTAGAAATTATGAACGAATTAACCTCCAACAACGCCCAGGATGCAAGTTTCCTAGACGCTGTTGGAAGGATGTCTCCTAGGCGTGGGTACACAATACATAGGATTTATGAACGGATTGGCCTTCAACAACGACGTTGTTAGAAGTGTGGCTCCTAGGCGCGGATCAACGACGCCCAGGAAGCATTAGCCTTCAACAACGCCCATGACGCAAGTTTCCTAGACGTTGTTAGAAGTGTGGCTCCTAGGCACGGATTAATGACGCCAAGGAAGCATTGGCCTTCAACAACGCCTAGGACGCAAGTTTCCTAGACGTTGTTAGAAGTGTGGCTCCTAGGCGCGGATCAACGACGCCCAGGAAGCATTGGCCTTCAACAACGCCCAGGACGCAAGTTTCCTAGACGTTGTTAGAAGTGTGTCTCCTAGACGCGGATCAACGAAGCCCAGGAAGTATTGGCCTTCAACAATGTCCAGGACGCAAGTTTCCTAGACGTTGTTAGAAGTGTATCTCCTAGGCGCGGATCAACGACGTCCAGGAAGTATTGACCTTCAACAACGCCCAGGACGCAAGTTTCCTAGACGTTGTTAGAAGTGTGCCTCCTAGGCACGGATCAACGACGCCCAGAAAGTATTGGCCTTCAACAACGCCCATGATGCACATTTTCTAGGCGTTGTTAGGAGATTGTCTCCTAGGCGTGGATCAACAACGCCTATCATGCCTTGTGCAGTAAAATCCCATTTTTCAAATTATTTAATTACTTAGAAAATGGGCTAAAATCAGGAAAATTTCTAATAATTCCCAATAAATAGGGAAAATAAGCATAAAATCCCGGAAAATAAGGGAAAATTAGAAAACAATTTTCAAAAATTATTTATGGTAAAATATTAAGGAAAAAATCCCCGAAATTAAGGGAAAATTCCTGTAAATTAAGGAAAAATTCCTGTAAATTAAGGAAAAATTCCCGAAATTAAGGGAAAATTCCTGTAAATTAGGAAAAAATCTCGAAAGTTAAGAGAAAATTCCTGAAAAATGCCAGAAAATTCCTAAAAAGAAGGAATAATGTAAGGAAAACAATAGAGAGGTTCTAAAATAACCTTAAAGCCGTGTGCAAGGCAAATCATTGTAAATGTGTAGGTCGCTCCACACTTTACGCAAAGACGACACCTTGTAAGGGAACAAATAAACTTAACTTCTGCGAAATCTTTTACGGTTTCCCAGAAGTTGGGGGGAAAATGATATGGGCCTAAAATTAGCCTATAAATATAATTAATGTTGAATTAATTAGACCTGGTATGGTCCAGTAACGAAGCCCAATTACGAGGCCCGAAGCTCTGATTATTTATTAATTTCGTAATTAATAAATAAGGGAGATTAACAGCTCATTAAATGAGTCCAATCAGTGATATAAATCTATAAAAGATAGCCCCAAGGGCACCTACACCAACAAGGAATCTGATTCATTTATTTTAGGACTTCAAAGTCTATCTAAAGTCTGAGAACTTGATCAACAAGTCTCTTATCCCTAGTCCAATTCAAGGACTCTCAACATCTATATAAAGGGACTCACCCCATCAACTAGAACTACATTTTTTGGCTTGATTCTCTAATTCACAGAGATACATAGGCATCTCGTAAAGGCAGAGTTAAGCTACAAAACATGAGAGCAGTCATTAAAGGCCGTGAGCTCCCGAACCTTAGTAATAAATACAACAAATAATAACCTTAGTTTTTTATCCATAACACTAGTATTGGTTGTGCTTATTCGTCTTATGAGCGTCACGAACTTATAAGATAGCATGTTAATTCTTAATGAAGCAAAGTGAATTTAAGGATTTAGAACTTGCCATGCTAACATAGGTTCATGTCATTGTTATACATGATTCGTAGGTAATTTTAACCATCTTACTTGCCCTATGTAATCAAGATAGATAACTTATGCTTAAACCGTTATATTGTCAAATTCTATAGACATATAGGGTCTCAATATAATTGGTGCCTATTCAACTTCTATCTCTTTTGTGGATGTCTGGTAGAATGGTACTCGTGCAACGAAAGTTGGTGTTTATCAGTTTTGTGTTAACTGATTAGTGTTATCACCATTGCGTGCTAAACTTAAGAATAATAAGGCTATTGGATGAAGCATTTAATGAAGTTAGAATCCCATGTTTGTCATATATCAATTCAGTCGATCTTATTCTCGTAGTTATAATTGCTAGTATAATTCTTAGTTATAATCTACCTCAATTTTTTATCGTCTTAGCATTGGATAATAACCATATATTGGTGCTTAGGTGCATAAATTAGATAGTTAACCAATACAGTCTTTGTGGGAACGAACTTGAAAAGATTCTATAGTACTTGCGAACTCGTATACTTGCGTGTATTATTAGGGCGTGTTTAGCGACTAACAAGTTTTTGGCGCCGCTGCCGGGGACTGGAGTGTTAATTTATTTGTTTATGTGCTTTCCATCAGTGGACATTAAAGTTCATTGACTCAGACATTGTTACTTATCTGTTCCTTTTCTGGTTTCAGGTACTCTAGTGAGGGTGTATGCATACGTGTTCGCGTACTCGTAAGAGAACTCTGGATAAAGCCGAGGAAGAACTTGTGGTAGTTCATAAAGAAGTTTTTGAGGAGGAAGAAGAGAAAGTTAAAGAACCAACAATAGTTGAGATGGGCGATCAACCAAACAATCTGAAGGCTTTGATAGACTATTCTCAGCCTAAGATTAATGACATTCAGTCAAGCATCATCAGACCAGCCATCAGGGCTAACACGTTTGATATCAAGTCAAGCATAATTCAGATGATACAGAACTCAGTTCAGTTTGGAGGTAATCCTACTGAAGACCCAAACATGCATATTAGGGATTTCGTCGAGATCCGTGACATTTTTAAGTTCAATGATGTGTTTGAAGATGCCATTAAGATGCGATTATATTGTGAATATGTTGTGCACTTGATGATTACCTAAACAAAACATCTAAGTAGATTTTACTTAGTGAAATAATGTAGCACTTGACGGATAAGAATTATAGTCCCGACGGATAACTCAGTTTGAGTACCGACGGATGAGTAATTTATTATCCATCGAGTGAGTAGCTTATATAATGATAAGTTTGTAGCACAGTGTTGTATGCACCTTTGTATAGAATCTGTAGTAGCATATAAGTCATGTTGACTTTAACTAGATATGCAGAATAGGTTGATTAACTGTACATAAGCAATGTCTTGTAATTCTGTATAAGTGAAATGAAGTCAAGTGCCAAAATAGCTATCAACGGATGCTTAACAAAGCTTCGACGGATGATCAAATGACTTTCAACGGATGTTCAAAATAGCAGTCGACGGATGATCAAGTAAGTCATCAACGGATGATCTGAAAGTCGACGGATGATAATATCAAGATTCAAAAATCAGTTGAACAGTGAAAGCTGACACACAGCCGTCGAGATTGGATACAAACACACTGTGGAAGCCCATTAATTGGGTAATAGAGGATGAAAAGCAGCAAAGATCAAGACTGTTAGATTTTATATTTATTCAGTTCTTTTGACTTTGTAATCTTGGTAATATATATAAACCAAGAGAGTAGCAAATATAAAGATAACTAAGAAAACTAAGTGAGCTTAGAAACAAACACAGAGAAATCTTTGTAAGCACTATCTTTAGCATTTCCTGTGTTCTTAGTTGTTTCATCTTGTAAAAGCAGCTGTGAGCATTTCTGCACACAGAGTTCTCTCGATATATTAATATATATCTCTGGTGGAATTGTTTAAATCCACCAGAAAGTTTTTAAAGACTCTTGTTTTTAATTACTCTTATTTTGATTCATTAAAGGTTATATTCCGCATTGTGCTAATCAAAACAGATATATCTATAATCGAGTTGAACATTTTTATTTCAAGAAAAAGGTAAAGAATTCCATTCAACCCCCCTTCTGTAATTCTTGCTATATTGTTAAGGGACTAACAATTGGTATCAGAGCAAGCTCTTAATCTACAAAGAGTTTAAAGATCAAAACAATTCAGCAAGATGAACAAGAAAGATGTTGGAGTCAAGATTCCTTTTCTGGATAAAGATAATTACCATCATTGGAAGGTAAAGATGCATCTTCATATGCTTTCTCAAGATGAGGCCTATGTGGACTGCATAGAAAGAGGCCCTCATGTTCCAATGAGAGCTGCAACAGGAAATGAACCATCAGTTCCAAAGCCAAGGCATGAATGGTCTGATCCTGATCTTGAACAAGCCAGGAAAGATAAAAAGGCCATGAACATTCTGTTCAATGGTGTTGATGCAGATATGTTTGATAACATCATCAACTGCAAGACTGCCAAGGAAGTTTGGGACACAATACAGATAATCTGTGATGGTACTGAGCAAGTAAGAGAAAATAAAATGCAGCTCCTGATTCAGCAATATGAGCATTTTCACAATGAAAAAAGTGAGTCACTCACTGACATTTTTAGTAGATTCCAAAAGCTACTAAATGCTCTTAAATTGCATGGAAGAGTCTATCAGACTAAAGTCTCCAATCTGAAATTTCTCAGATCTCTTCCAAAGGAATGGAAACCAATGACAGTCTCATTGAGAAACTCACAAGATTATAAGGAGTTTACTTTGGAGAGACTGTATGGCATTCTGAAGACCTATGAGCTTGAAATAGAGCAGGATGAAAGAATGGAGAGAGGAAAGAAGAAAGGAGGATCCATTGCACTAGTTGCTGGACTGGAAAAGGAGAAGGAAGTGATGATGGAAGCTGTGGAATCAACTTCAAAGGCCTGTGAAAGCAAGGGTAAAGGGCTAGCTGCAGAAAGTGAAGATTCTTTGAGTCAAGATGACATGGAGGACATTGATGAGCACCTAGCATTCCTTTCAAGAAGATTTTCCAAGCTCAAGTTCAAGAAGAACTTTGGAGCTGCCAAGCCAAATAGAAACATGGTGGATAAGTCAAAATTCAAGTGTTTCAAATGTGGCTTGGCAGGGCATTTTGCAAATTAGTGTAGAAAGTCAGATTCCAGTAAAAAGAGATTTGAGTCTGTGGATTATAAGCAAAAATACTTTGATCTACTCAAACAGAAGGAAAGGGCTTTTATTACACAAGAGAATGACTGGGCAGCTGATGGTTTGGATGAAGATGAGGAGATCAGCTATGTCAATCTAGCCCTTATGGCCAAGTCTGATGAAACAGAGACAAGTTCCTTAAGCAATCAGGTAATTACTACAAACCTTGCACATTTATCTAAAGCTGAGTGTAACGATGCAATAAATGACATGTCTACAGAATTGTATCATTTGCGTGTTACACTTAAGTCCCTCACTAAAGAAAATGCTAAAATCAAAGAAAACAACTTATTTTTGAGTGAGAGGAATAATGTGCTTGAGTCTCAGTTTTTGAGTTTGAGAAACTAAAAATTGAGTGTAGAATTGCTAAGGAGGAATTAACTGAGTCCTTGAAAAAGGAAGAAATTTTAAAGAAGCAGCTCGATCGTGAACAGGAGGTGATTAAAGCATGGAAAACATCCAGAGATGTTCATGCTCAAATCACCAAGGTTCAAGGAATTGAGTCCTTTTGTGATGAAGCCTGGAAAAAGAATAAGGAGAAACTAGAACCTATTTTGGTAGATGGATTGCTGACAGATGTAGACTCGACGGATGATGAGGACTATCTGTCGGATAACAAAATGTGTCGGATAACAAAATGTGTTATCCGTCGAATGATAAAAATCCTCATCCGTCGGCTGTGAACAAACCCATTAGTAAAGCCAAATTAACCAAGCTAAATGAAAAGTATGGGTTTGTTTCCAAGAACTTTGTTTTAGGGGAGTCAAGTCAAGCCAAGAAAGGGAAGAAGGCTAATGTTGGTCACATGACCGTCAAACAGTTGAGTGACAAACTTGAGAAGATAGAGGTAAAAACAGAAACTAAAAGGAAAAACAATAGGAATGGTAAAGTAGGGATTAACAAACATAACAACTACACACCTGACAAATATGCTCCTAGAAAAATCTGTGTCAAATGTGGTAGTGTAAATCATTTGTCTGTTAATTGCAAATCTGCCATGCCTACCCCCATGTCTGTTCAGCCTCAATTCTCTAACATGAATGCCATGCCTCCTATGCCTGTTAATGCTATGCCTACACAGAACATGAATGCACAGTTTGCTAATATGCCATTTGCACCTATCCATATTATGCTGCATACAATATGCCTCAAATGCCATTTAGCATGCCTTACTGGAATAACATGTTTGCACCAAGCATGCCATTTCCTGTTAGCCATAACATGCATAATAATTCTGTAGCATCTAGTGGTTTCAAAGGCCCAACCCAAATTACTAAGGAAGAATCTGAAATTCCTAAGTCAAATGAGTTAAAACCTAATAAACAGAAGAAGAAAGCTAACAAGGCAGGACCCAAGGAAACTTGGGTACCAAAATCAACTTGATTTGATTTTGATGTGTGCAAGGAAACAGAAGGAATCTTTGGTACTTGGATAGTGGTTGTTCAAGACACATGACTGGTGATTCTACCCTGCTCACAGAGTTTGAAGAGAGAGCTGGCCCAAGTATCACTTTTGGAGATGACAGCAAAGGTTATACTGTGGGATATGGCTTGATTTCAAAGGACAATGTCATCATTGAAGAGGTTGCCTTAGTGGATGGTCTCAAACACAATCTGTTGAGTATCAGCCAGCTTTGTGATAAAGGCAACTCAGTAACCTTCAACAAAGAAACCTGTATTGTGATTAATAATCAAAACAACAAAGTGGTTCTCACTGGTGTGAGAAGAGGAAATGTGTATCTAGCTGACTTCAACTCAAATAAAGCAGAATCTGTAACTTGTCTTCTCAGTAAAGCAAGTCAAGATGAAAGTTGGCTATGGCACAAGAAGCTATCCCATTTGAACTTCAAGACCATGAATGAGCTGGTAAAGAAAGAGCTAGTTAGAGGCATTCCTCTGGTGGAGTTTACAAAGGATGGACTGTGTGATGCCTGCCAAAAAGGGAAGTAAATTAAAGCATCATTCAGGAAGAAACTTGATTCAGCAATTGAAGAACCTCTGCAACTGCTTCACATGGATTTGTTTGGACCAGTCAATGTATTGTCAATCTCAAAGAAAAGATTTTGCCTAGTAATTGTAGATGATTTCTCAAAGTTCTCTTGGACCTATTTCCTAAAGTCCAAAGATGAAGCTAGTGAAATCATCATCAATCACATAAGGCAAGTTAACAATCATCCTGATTTCAAAGTTAGAAGAATCAGGAGTGACAATGGAACTGAATTCAAGAACTATGTCATGAGAGCATTCTGTGAGGAAAATGGGATCCTGCATGAGTCTTCAGCAGCAAGGACAATGCTTGAAGAATCAAAATTACCAACATAATTCTGGGCTGAAGCTATCAACACTGCATGCTACACTCAGAACATCTCTCTGATTAATCAAGCAAAATGCAAGACACCTTATCAATTGTTCAAGAACAAGAAGCCAACTCTGAACTTTCTTCATGTCTTTGGCTGTAAATGCTATATTCTGAGAAATCAAACTGATCAAAATGGGAAGTTTGATGCTAAAGCAGATGAAGGAATTTTTGTTGGATATGCTGTTGGTAAAGCATATAGAGTCTACAATCTAAGAACCAACATTGTTGTTGAATCTATACATGTTGTGTTTGATGATAAAAAGATTGAAGGACTAAAAGATGGAGATTACCATGAGAGCCTCAAATTCGACAATGTTGAGATGGTCAGTGAAGAAAGTGATGATGAAAGTGATCAAGAAACAGTGTCTAAGGATAATGCAGACAAATTTACTATAAATGAAGCACAAAACTCAACATCCGTCGAGTTACATAATGCTTCATCCGTCGGAAGGCAATCTGTATTATCCGTCGGAAGACAACCTGCCTCATCCGTTGGTACTCAAAATTCACCATCCGTCGGGTTATCAAAAGGAGCAGGAAGTCAAGGCAGATCACCCATAGAAAGCACCCCAATTTCAAATCAAAGATCCACAAACTCAGGGGGAGTTTCTAGCAATCAAAACTCAATCACACATCAAGACAACATTGAGGTCTCTTCATCTAGGGCTAATCTACCTCAACCAAGAAAATGGACAAAAGATCACCCCTTTGAACTGATTATTGGTGATGTTTCTTCCAGAGTTCAAACCAGGAGAGCAACTCAAGAAGAATGTCTATACAGCAGCTTCCTGTCTAAGGAAGAACCAAAGAAGGTAGAAGAAGCCTTATTAGATCCTGATTGGATTTTAGCTATGCAGGAGGAGCTAAACCAATTTGAAAGGAATAAAGTATGGAAGCTGGTACCCAAGCCTAAAGGAAAGAATCCAATAGACACCAAATGGGTATTCAAAAACAAGATGGATGAAAATGGCATAGTAGTAAGGAACAAAGCAAGATTGGTTGCTAAAGGCTATTGTCAGCAAGAAGGGATAGATTTTGATGAAACATTTGCTCCTGTTGCAAGACTTGAAGCCATCAGAATCTTCTTACCCTATGCAGCCCATGCCAATTTCAAGGTCTATCAAATGGATGTCAAAAGTGCCTTTCTGAATGGAGATTTGGAGGAAGAAGTGTATGTAAGTCAACCTCCTGGCTTTGAAGATCCAAATTTCCCAGAGTATGTCTACTATCTATTGAAAGCACTTTATGGACTGAAGCAAGCACCTAGAGCCTGGTATGACACTTTATCAAAGTTTCTTTTGGAAAATCACTTCACAAGAGGTACTGTAGATAAAACTTTATTTTTCAGAAATGTGAATGGCTCTAGCATACTTGTTCAAATTTATGTAGATGATATTATTTTTGGCTTTACAGATGAGAAACTTTGTAAAAAGTTTGCCAAACTGATGCAAAGCAAGTATGAAATGAGTATGATGGGAGAACTAACTTACTTTCTTGGTTTACAAGTTAAGCAAGTTAGTGATGGAATATTCATTAGTCAAACTAAATATATTTTTGATCTTTTAAAGAAGTTTGATCTAATGGATTGCACATCTGCAAAAACTCCCATGGCCACTGCAACTAAGCTTGAACTAAACACTACTGAAAAGTCTGTGGATATTTCAAGTTATAGAGGCATGGTTGGCTCACTTCTGTACTTAACAGCCAGTAGGCCAGATATAATGTTTGCTACATGTTTGTGTGCTAGATTTTAGGCTGATCCTAGAGAGTCTCATTTGATAGCTATTAAAAGAATTTTCAGATATCTCAAAGGAACACCAAACCTTGGCATTTGGTATCCTAGAGATTCTGGTTTTGATCTAACTGGTTATTCAGATGCAGATTATGCAGGTTGCAGAATTGATAGAAAAAGCACAACAGGAACCTGTCAATTTTTAGGAGACAAGCTTGTGTCCTGGTTCAGTAAAAAGCAAAATTCAGTTTCTACTTCTACAGCTGAAGCTGAATATATTGCTGCTGGCAGTTGCTGTGCACAGATTTTATGGATGAAAAATCAATTGCTAGACTATGGTTTGCAAGTTGAAAGGATTTCTATTTTCTGTGACAACACAAGTGCAATTGCCATCACTGAAAATCCAGTGCAACATTCAAGGACAAAGCATATAGACATCAAGTACCATTTCATAAGGGAACATGTAATGAATGGTACTGTAGAGTTACATTTTGTTCCAAGTGAGAAGCAACTTGCAGATATTTTTACCAAGCCACTGGATGAATCCACCTTTTCTAGGTTGGTAAGTGAGTTAGGTATGCTTAATTACTCTTGAATTTATCTGAATTATTCTTGCAAGTTGAAAAGAAGCCAGAAATTTAGTTGATTTTTAGTCTTGGATGAAATTTTGGCTAAGTCAAAATTTGTCTCTCGACGGATGACCATTATCCATCGGGTTGAGTCATCCGTCGATATACAAATTGTAAATAAAAATCAATTACTTTTCTGGAATATTTTAAAGCTCGACGGATAACATTTTATCCTCATCCGTCGAAGTGTCTAAATCTTAACCGTTAATTCCCTGAACATTATCCATCGAGTATACTTACAGTTTATAAGCATTACACGACGGATAATGGGTGGAATTTTTAAAGTTTATTTTAAAATGGTAATTTTAGGCAGTTTGTATTGGGTAATTTATTTCTCTTTATTATTTTTATCCGTTGAGTTTGAGCAAAGTATAAAAGCCTATTTCATTCTAATCATTTTCTTTTATCATTCTCAAATTCAACTGTTTTATTTCATTCTCTCTCAAGCAAAAATCCTCTTTCTCTTCAAGCTTTTTTTCCCTAACAATGGCACCCGTAGTAAAGATCATGTCACAAACTGGGATCATCTATGAGAAGAACAACTTCACTGCCTTGGTCAATAAGGGGATTCAGCAATCTGAAGACTATCATAAGATGATGGACTTCGTGAAGAACTGCAAGTTAAGTTTTGCTATGCTGGAATCACCCACAATTTATTGTGAAGTTGTTGAGGAGATGTGGACAACAGCAATCTACAACTCTACTGACAAAACCATCACTCTGACCATCAAAGGTAATGTTTTCTGTATCAATAGTGATGTCATAAAAGCATGTTTCAAGATTCCTGATGACAATGTTACTGCACCACACACTGACACTGATATTGTCAATATGCTAAATTCCATTCATTATGCACTTCCTACTGCAAAACTAAGTGAAATTAGAAGACTAGGTCTTAGGAAGGAATGGAGTTACTTGTGTGATGTAGTAATTAAGGTCTTTTCTGGAAAAATCAGTAATTTTGATTATGTGAACATTTCCATGCTTAACATGCTAGTTACAGACAAATATTACAACTTAAGTGATCTGGTTGTGTATGAGTTAGGTTATAAACTAGGTGACTTAGCCAAAAGAGGAAAGAATATTTACTATGCTAGATTTTTTATGCTTTTGGCTAACCATCTTTGTGAAGAGATTGTACTTGAGAACCCAACCAACAAATTAGCGTGTTGGGTTCAAGAGAGAAGAACCATTGCAGATTTGAATAGAGCCAACCATCACAAGGATGTGCCAATGTTCTATTTTCCTGTAATGCTGGCACCTCAGGTAAGTGAGGTAAGTTCATCTACACTCTCAACTATTCCAATCCCTTCTATTTCTTTGACTTCAGGCATAACTATGGCAACTGTGACAATGACCAAACAGTTGCCTACCAAAGCTGCCAAAACAACTGCAATTCTTAAATCCAAATCAAAGAAAACCCCCTCTGGTATCTCTCAAAAGGTACCAGTTGAAAATTCTACCAAACACAAAGAGGGGAGTGTGAAGGAAGGTAAGATAGGTGAGGGAAGGGGTGAACATCAAAGAAACCCCAAGGATAAGGTTGGAGAGATAAGTGAATCCCAGCCTAGCCACACTGCAGTTTCCCAACAAACTGCAGTGCTTAAAAAGGACAGAAGCTCACTTCTAGCTGTATCCTCCCAAAAGAATGTGGCTATTGAACAAAGCTCTCATCCAAGAGCACAGACCAAGAGGGTTAGGGACACAAGCCTACACCAAACTTACACTAGAAAGAAGAAATCCAAAACAACTGGGGATGCACAGGACACACACTTAGTGCAAACTGGTGCTAAAGACACAGTCCCTGCACCTTCTCAAATTCAGATTGATGTGGCTCCAATAAATGTGGAGTCACAGCCAAAATCTCTCTTGATAGAAGCCACTGGAACACAATACTCACCAACCAACTCACTGGAAGTGGACATGATAAACACTTCAATTCCTGATTCCCCTTCTTTAACTCTGTTGGGGAAGCCAAAATCTAGTGCAAGTGAGCATCATCTTTTAGATGATTTGTTAACTCACTTGCCAATTCTTTCTGATTCTATTATGACATCTGTGCCTCAAATAACTTCAATCAACACAGAGTCAACAATAGTTTCTCTTCCCACCTCATTCATTTCTACTCTCTCGATGGATATTGCTCATCCGTCGAGTAGTGATTGTATCTCGACGGATAAGCTTAACAGCAGTTATCCGTCGGATAGCTTTACCACTCACCCGACGGATATCATTTATCCGTCGAGTGTCTCTACACAACTTCAAACTTCAATAATTTCCAGTGCAGAAGATTTGGTGGTAATACAATCACTCTTAGGACTGAGAGAGGAGAGTGTATTGAGTGAGAGGCTGGGTTGCTCCCAGGCAAAAGGAGAGGAAAAGAGTGAATCTCAGCAATCCATTCATTCAGGATTAGCAAAAGTGAGTGAGAGGAGTCCCACCTTAGTAGGTGAAGGTGAGGGTGTGAGGGTGGGGAGCTAGGGTGAGACCCTGATGCAACAAAAGAGAGAACATGAGAGAAAAGCAGGTACTAGAGCAATAAGGATGGAGCCAGCCATTGCTAGTGAGTCAATGATTGTGGATGATGCTGAAAAGGAAAGACAATTTCAGCAACATTACAAAGCTGTAATTGATAACATTTCCTTGGATGCTGACACTTTTACTCACCCTGTTTCAGCCTATCAACTGTTGGCTGCTCAGGGCAATGTGGAGGCAGAGCAGACTTTACACTTAGTGCACACCACAGAATCTCTTCAAAGAGATAAAGCTGCTGTCAACAGGATGCCTCCTCAAGCTGGAGAGCCATCTGAAGAATTTGGAGTAAATTCTGATGATGATGACTCTAGTTCTTTGAATGGAAGCATGAACTTAGGGGGAGCTGAAGGCCAAAGTTCTGCTTTAAGTTTACCTGAATGGGCATGGGCAAAGGACTTTACACCAGGATAATTTGAGGTGTCTTTGGTAAGACAAGTAACAGCTATTCAGCAAGCCCTTCAGGAAGTTTCAGATGCTGGTACCAAGGCTGTTCTTAAAGCTCATCTAGACTCCTTGCACTTAATGAAGATCCAACACTCCAGACAGAATATCAGTGTGGATGAATTGAAAAAGGAGATAGCTGACTTAAAGACATACAACTCTGAGAAACTGGATTCAATAATGCCATATGGTACCATGCATGATTTATTACAAAGGTTGAGAAGAGAATCAGATTCTGAAAAGAAGATAGCCAAGCTGGAGACCAGAGTTCAAGTTATTGAGAATTCAGTGGCCCTACTTCTTCAAAATCAACAGACTCAGACAAATCTTCTCATGCAACTGGCTAAAGCACAAGGCCTAACTCCTTCACTTGATGATAACAAAAGGGGGAGAGAGAATCAAGTAAGGGGGAGAAAGGACCAACAAAGGGGGAGAACATTGTAGTTCAAATCAGCAAAGTAATTGTACCTTCAATTACTATCTCCAAGCCACCAGTTGCAGATGGTATAGATCTTATAAATGCAGCAGCAGCAAGTTTGAAAGATGCTGATAAAGAAGAGTTGACTCTGATCAACTAGAAAATGGTTGATGAGGAAATACAGAGAAAGTTTCAATTAGTCAAGGAACCAGATCAGTCAGCAATCCATCACTCTCATGTCAAGCCAATCAATGTGAATGAGATGAGCATGAACTATCTGGAGAAAGGACAATCTTCCTGCATCAAGACTACAAAGGCTGAGATGATTCTTAAACCAAGGGCAAACTATCCAAAGTCATCTTTGAAGAACCCTATGGATACTGTGTATGAGACACCCAAGCCTGATGAAAAGAAGCTTCTGTCAAGATCTATTCTTCTCTACAAAGATCCAGCTGATTCAGCCTCAAGAGAGAAAATTGCAAAGATATTCAGAAATGGGAAGGAAATTTGTGTGGTAGCTGGACATCCACAATTTGCTCAAGCAAAGGAAGAAGAAAAAGCCAGATTGAAGCAGGAAAAGAGGCAAGCTGCTCTAGATGTAAAGAAGTCTAAACAAAAGAAAGAACAGTTTGCTATCTTGACCAAGCTACAGGCTGTGAACTCTTCTCAACAAATTCCCTCTCAACCAACTCAAGCTACTGGATCAAAGAAGAAGATTGAAGAACAGAAGAAATCTCCAACAAAGAAAGAATTGGCTAAAAGAACAAAAAGAAAGTTGGATATTGTTAACAAGGAATTGGAAGATCAATTTCCAATGGAATCCACTAAAGCTGAAACTCAAGCATCAAAGCCCTCTGTGGTATTTGAAGACATAAGGGTGGTAGACCCCTACAGGAACATACATGGAGAGCCTATTGTGCCAAAGGATGAGCCAATAGAGTGGGATAAATTACCAATTCCTGACTTCAACTTGCCAATTCTCACCAAGCCAAGAAGGACAAAATCAAGGGCAGTCAAGAAAGTGAAGCTGTCACCTCTCAAATCCAAGGCAGTAGTCAAAGCTCAACCCAAGATCAACAAGGAAGACTACTTGTACTTGTGTGACATCAAGGAATTTTCAGACCTAAACCTTTATCTGGAGGAGCTGGATGAGGTAAGGGCAATTGATGCATACAGAAACCTACCTGAAAGGTTGGTATTCAAGTACAAAGGAGGAAGGGAGATTCAGTGGCCTCTTCACAGGATACTTCAAGAAAGCCAAGCTGTGTTGATCAAAGTCTATTCATCCTTCAAGAAAAACTTTAGGTTTAATGTAACTGCAAGAAGATTAGTATTGAAGAAGATTGAAGAGCTAAGGAGTGTTAGAGCCAAAGATGCACTACCCAAAACTCTTATCATCCAATACACAGGGTGAAGAGTGCATCTAAGGCCCTACTGGCTGATGGAATTCATGGATGACAAGGGTGTGAGAAGATTCTTTAGACTAGAAGACCAATTGAGTATCTCTAGCAATGAGACTCTTTTGGAAATGCAAGAAATGTTAGATCTCTCAGAATCTGATGAATTAGAATTCCACAGACAGCTCCAGAATCAAATTGAAGAAAACAACAGAAAGCTTGGAAGAAGATCCAGACCTTCAAAAAACTAGAAAAATCTGCTCAGGCTAGAGGAGCATCTTGAATTGACTGTGAGCCAAACCTTGTATACCTTGTTTAAATTGAAGCACTTTCAGTTTTATCTACTTATCTTTAAAGATATATGTTTAGGATGTTTTGTTATCATCAAGTATCTCTTAATTTATGGCTACAATTCCAGTAGACATAAATTGGGGGAGATTGTTGTGAATATGTTGTGCACTTGATGATTACCTAAACAAAACATCTAAGTAGATTTTACTTAGTGAAATAATGTAGCACTCGACGGATAAGAATTATAGTCCCGACGGATAACTCAGTTTGAGTACCGACGGATGAGTAATTTATTATCCATCGAGTGAGTAGCTTATATAATGATAAGTTTGTAGCACAGTGTTGTATGCACCTTTGTATAGAATCTGTAGTAGCATATAAGTCATGTTGACTTTAACTAGATATGCAGAATAGGTTGATTAACTGTACATAAGCAATGTCTTGTAATTCTGTATAAGTGAAAAGATCTAGAATGTTCTAAACCAGAAAACCAAAATTCACTGAATAAATCAAGGCTTGAAAGCCCAACCACGCTTAGAGGACATGATTCCTGGGCATGGTGCCAAACATGTCTCCTAGGCGTGGGTATACAACGCCTAGAAATTATGAACGAATTAACCTCCAACAACGCCCAAGATGCAAGTTTCCTAGACGCTGTTGGAAGGATGTCTCCTAGGCGTGGGTACACAATGCCTAGGATTTATGAACGGATTGGCCTTCAACAACGACGTTGTTAGAAGTGTGGCTCCTAGGCGCGGATCAACGACGCCCAGGAAGCATTAGCCTTCAACAACGCCCATGACGCAAGTTTCCTAGACGTTGTTAGAAGTGTGGCTCCTAGGCACGGATTAATGACGCCCAGGAAGCATTGGCCTTCAACAACGCCTAGGATGCAAGTTTCCTAGACGTTGTTAGAAGTGTGGCTCCTAGGCGCGGATCAACGACGCCCAGGAAGCATTGGCCTTCAACAACGCCCAGGACGCAAGTTTCCTAGACGTTGTTAGAAGTGTGTCTCCTAGACGCGGATCAACGAAGCCCAGGAAGTATTGGCCTTCAACAATGTCCAGGACGCAAGTTTCCTAGACGTTGTTAGAAGTGTATCTCCTAGGCGCGGATCAACGACGTCCAGGAAGTATTGACCTTCAACAACGCCCAGGACGCAAGTTTCCTAGACGTTGTTAGAAGTGTGCCTCCTAGGCGCGGATCAACGACGCCCAGAAAGTATTGGCCTTCAACAACGCCCATGATGCACATTTTCTAGGCGTTGTTAGGAGATTGTCTCCTAGGAGTGGATCAACAACGCCTATCATGCCTTGTGCAGTAAAATCCCATTTTTCTAATTATTTAATTACTTAGAAAATGGGCTAAAATCAGGAAAATTGCTAATAATTCCCAATAAATAGGGAAAATAAGCATAAAATCCCGGAAAATAAGGGAAAATTAGAAAACAATTTTCAAAAATTATTTATGGTAAAATATTAAGGAAAAAATCCCCGAAATTAAGGGAAAATTCCTGTAAATTAAGGAAAAATTCCTGTAAATTAAGGAAAAATTCCCGAAATTAAGGGAAAATTCCTGTAAATTAGGAAAAAATCTCGAAAGTTAAGAGAAAATTCCTGAAAAATGCCAGAAAATTCCTAAAAAGAAGGAATAATGTAAGGAAAACAATAGAGAGGTTCTAAAATAACCTTAAAGCCGTGTGCAAGGCAAATCATTGTAAATGTGTAGGTCGCTCCACACTTTACGCAAAGACGACACCTTGTAAGGGAACAAATAAACTTAACTTCTGCGAAATCTTTTACGGTTTCCCAGAAGTTGGGGGGAAAATGATATGGGCCTAAAATTAGCC
Source organism: Apium graveolens (assembly GCF_009905375.1). Taxonomy (NCBI): domain Eukaryota; kingdom Viridiplantae; phylum Streptophyta; class Magnoliopsida; order Apiales; family Apiaceae; genus Apium; species Apium graveolens. The sequence continues at coordinate 41,954,002 of NC_133657.1, read as the reverse complement.
TATAAATATAATTAATGTTGAATTAATTAGACCTGGTATGGTCCAGTAACGAAGCCCAATTACGAGGCCCGAAGCTCTGATTATTTATTAATTTCGTAATTAATAAATAAGGGAGATTAACAGCTCATTAAATGAGTCCAATCAGTGATATAAATCTATAAAAGATAGCCCCAAGGGCACCTACACCAACAAGGAATCTGATTCATTTATTTTAGGACTTCAAAGTCTATCTAAAGTCTGAGAACTTGATCAACAAGTCTCTTATCCCTAGTCCAATTCAAGGACTCTCAACATCTATATAAAGGGACTCACCCCATCAACTAGAACTACATTTTTTGGCTTGATTCTCTAATTCACAGAGATACATAGGCATCTCGTAAAGGCAGACTTAAGCTACAAAACATGAGAGCAGTCATTAAAGGCCGTGAGCTCCCGAACCTTAGTAATAAATACAACAAATAATAACCTTAGTTTTTTATCCATAACACTAGTATTGGTTGTGCTTATTCGTCTTATGAGCGTCACGAACTTATAAGATAGCATGTTAATTCTTAATGAAGCAAAGTGAATTTAAGGATTTAGAACTTGCCATGCTAACATAGGTTCATGTCATTGTTATACATGATTCGTAGGTAATTTTAACCATCTTACTTGCCCTATGTAATCAAGATAGATAACTTGTGCTTAAACCATTATATTGTCAAATTCTATAGACATATAGGGTCTCAATATAATTGGTGCCTATTCAACTTCTATCTCTTTTGTGGATGTCTGGTAGAATGGTACTCGTGCAACAAAGGTTGGTGTTTATCAGTTTCGTGTTAACTGATTAGTGTTATCACCATTGCGTGCTAAACTTAAGAATAATAAGGCTATTGGATGAAGCATTTAATGAAGTTAGAATCCCATGTTTGTCATATATCAATTCAGTCGATCTTATTCTCGTAGTTATAATTGCTAGTATAATTCTTAGTTATAATCTACCTCAATTTTTTATCGTCTTAGCATTGGATAATAACCATATATTGGTGCTTAGGTGCATAAATTAGATAGTTAACCAATACAGTCTTTGTGGGAACGAACTTGAAAAGATTCTATAGTACTTGCGAACTCGTATACTTGCGTGTATTATTAGGGCGTGTTTAGAGACTAACAAGTTTTTGGCGCCGCTGCCGGGGACTGGAGTGTTAATTTATTTGTTTATGTGCTTTCCATCAGTGGTCATTAAAGTTCATTGACTCAGACATTGTTACTTATCTGTTCCTTTTCTGGTTTCAGGTACTCTAGTGAGGGTGTATGCATACGTGTTCGCGTACTCGTAAGAGAACTCTGGATAAAGCCGAGGAAGAACTTGTGGTAGTTCATAAAGAAGTTTTTGAGGAGGAAGAAGAGAAAGTTAAAGAACCAACAATAGTTGAGATGGGCGATCAACCAAACAATCTGAAGGCTTTGATAGACTATTCTCAGCCTAAGATTAATGACATTCAGTCAAGCATCATCAGACCAGCCATCAGGGCTAACACGTTTGATATCAAGTCAAGCATAATTCAGATGATACAGAACTCAGTTCAGTTTGGAGGTAATCCTACTGAAGACCCAAACATGCACATTAGGGATTTCGTCGAGATCTGTGACATTTTTAAGTTCAATGATGTGTTTGAAGATGCCATTAAGATGCGATTATATTGTGAATATGTTGTGCACTTGATGATTACCTAAACAAAACATCTAAGTAGATTTTACTTAGTGAAATAATGTAGCACTTGATGGATAAGAATTATAGTCCCGACGGATAACTCAGTTTGAGTACCGACGGATGAGTAATTTATTATCCATCGAGTGAGTAGCTTATATAATGATAAGTTTGTAGCACAGTGTTGTATGCACCTTTGTATAGAATCTGTAGTAGCATATAAGTCATGTTGACTTTAACTAGATATGCAGAATAGGTTGATTAACTGTACATAAGCAATGTCTTGTAATTCTGTATAAGTGAAATGAAGTCAAGTGCCAAAATAGCTATCAACGGATGCTTAACAAAGCTTCGACGGATGATCAAATGACTTTCAACGGATGTTCAAAATAGCAGTCGACGGATGATCAAGTAAGTCATCGACGGATGATCTGAAAGTCGACGGATGATAATATCAAGATTCAAAAATCAGTTGAACAGTGAAAGCTGACACACAGCCATCGAGATTGGATACAAACACACTTTGGTAGCCCATTAACTGGGTAATAGAGGACAAAAAGCAGCAAAGATCAAGACTGTTAGATTTTATATTTATTCAGTTCTTTTGACTTTGTAATCTTGGTAATATATATAAACCAAGAGAGTAGCAAATATAAAGATAACTAAGAAAACTAAGTGAGCTTAGAAACAAACACAGAGAAATCTTTGTAAGCACTATCTTTAGCATTTCCTGTGTTCTTAGTTGTTCTATCTTGTAAAAGCAGCTGTGAGCATTTCTGCACACAGAGTTCTCTCAATATATTAATATATATCTCTGGTGGAATTGTTTAAATCCACCAGAAAGTTTTTAAAGACTCTTGTTTTTAATTACTCTTGTTTTGATTCATTAAAGGTTATATTCCGCATTGTGCTAATCAAAACAGATATATCTATAATCGAGTTGAACATTTTTATTTCAAGAAAAAGGTAAAGAATTCCATTCAACCCCCTTCTGTAATTCTTGCTATATTGTTAAGGGACTAACAGATTGTTCCCATTCTCTTTAAGGGACAAAGCGAAGTGTTGGTTACATTCTCTACCAGCAGGGTCTATCACCACTTGGGAGGATCTTGCGCAAAAGTTTCTCACTAAATTCTTCCCTATGGCGAAGACTGCTGCAGTCAGGAATGCTCTTACTCAGTTTGCTCAGCAAACTGGAGAATCTCTGTGTGAGGCTTGAGATCGATATAAGGAGATGCTAAGGAAGTTCCCACACCATGGCATGCCTGATTGGATGATTATTAACTGTTTCTATAATGGACTGGGTGCTACTTCTAGATCCATGCTTGATGCAATATCAGGAAGAGCCTTGTGGGCTAAAAGCTACGATGAAGCTTATCAACTAATTGAACTGATGGCTGATAATGAGTACCAGAATCCTGCAAAGAGACTTACTCAGGGAAAAGTAGCAGGAATTCTGGAGTTGGATGCAGCAACTGCTATCGCTGCCCAACTTAGGGCTTTGACGATGAAGGTGGACACTTTGGCTAATTATGGAGTTAATCAAATCACTAGTGTTTGTGAGCTATATGCTGGTGCCCATGAGATTGATCAGTGTGCCATTTCTAATGAATCAGCTCAATATGTGAGAACTTCCAGCAATCGCAACAACCAGCGCCAACCACCTATCATCCCAACAACCGTAATCATCCTAATTTCAGCTGGAGCAACGCTCAGAATGCGGTTCAACAACCTCATCAGTCGTATACAGCTAAGCAGTACAACCCCCCTGGTTTTCAGCAACTGCATTATGCACCAAAACAATAATTTCAGCTGTAACCAGTAAATGAGAAATCCGAATTAGAGGAGTTGAAGCTTATGTGCAAGAGTCAAGCTATTTCGATCAAGACCTTGGAAAATAAAATGGGCAAATTGCCAATGCCTTGCTAAATCGTCAACCTGGTACATTGCCTAGTGACACTGAAGTGCCAGGAAAGAAGGAAGCTAAGGAGCAGGTAAAGGCAATCACTTTGAGGTCTGGGAAGGTTGCGAATCCCGATCAAACTCAAGAGTTGGCTAAAGAAGCCGGGGCTGAGAAAGAAGTAGAGTAGTAGGATAAAGAAGTGGAACCAAGGAATACTACTGTTGAGCACACTCCGCCTGAGGGTAATACAGGGGAGAAGCAGATCTAACCTCCACCGCCTTTTCCCAAGCGGCTGCAGAAGAAAATGATGGACAAACAATTTGAGAAGTTTCTGGAGGTGTTCTAGAAACTTCATATCAACATACCTTTCGCTGATGCTCTTGAGCAGATGCCTAGTTATGCAAAGTTTATGAAAGGTATTCTATCTCAGAAGGTGAAGCTAGATGATTTAGAGACTGTCGCTCTCACGTAGGAATGTAGTGCTGTGTTACAACAGAAGTTGCCTCCAAAGCTTAAAGATCCAGGAAGCTTTACTATTCCATGTACTATTGGAAAAGTATCTTTTGATAGATGCTTATGTGACTTGGGAGCTAGCATCAATCTGATGCCTTTGTCGATCTTCAAAAAGTTGGATTTACCTGATCCAAAGCCTAAATATATGACTTTGCAGTTGGCCGATCGTTCTATTACATACCCACGAGATATTGTGTAGGATGTCTTGGTCAAGGTGGACAAACTCTTCTTCCCTGCAGATTTCATCATTCTTGATTTCGAGGAGGATAAGAAGATTCCCATAATCTTGGGGAGACATTTCTTGGCGACTGGCTGAACCTTTATTGATGTGCAGAAGGGTGATCTTAAAATACGAGTGCTGGATCAGGATGTGACTTTCAATGTGTTCAATACAATAAAATTTCCTACTGATAAAGAGGAGTACTTCAAAGAGGAGTTGGTCGATTAGGTGGTCATATCGAAACTTGATCAATTGCTAAGGTCTGATGCCATAGAAAAAGCCTTGTTGGGGAATTCAGATAGTGAAGATGATGTAGGTGAAGAGCAATTGCAGTATTTGAATGCTTTTCCCTGGAAGAGAAAGATTGATATGCCTTTTAAATCTCTTGGAAATGAGGAATTGGATAAAGCTCATAAACGCCTCAAACCATCTATTGAGGAAGCTCCCACTCTTGAGCTTAAGCCTTTATGTGAGCATTTGAGGTATGCATATTTAGGTGATGCATCTACTCTGCCTGTTATTATTGCATCTGACCTTTCAGGTAGTGAGGAGGACAAGCTCTTGAGGATTTTGAGAGATTTTCAAATCGGCAATTGGATGGACTATAGCAGATATTAAGGGAATCAGCCCTTCTTACTATATGCATAAATTTCTACTAGAGGAAGGTAGCAAGCCTACAGTCGAGCAATAAAGAAGACTTAATCCTATCATGAAGGAGGTAGTGAAGAAGGAAATTCTCAATTGGCTAGATGCAGGGATCATCTACCCTATTTCTGACAGTTCTTGGGTAAGCTCGGTTCAATGTGTGCCAAAGAAATGTGGAATTACTGTGGTAGCAAATGAGAAGAATGAGCTTATCCCTACTAGAACACTCACGGGGTGGAGAGTTTGCATGGACTATCGAAAGCTAAATAAAGCCACGAGGAAAGACCATTTTCCATTGCCTTTCATTGATCAGATGCTCGATAGGTTGGCTGGTCATGAGTAGTCTTCTGGATGGTTATTCGGGTTATAATGAGATTTATATCGCTCTAGAAGATTAGGAGAAGACTACCTTCACTTGTCCATTTGGTACTTTCGCCTTCAGATGAGTTTCTTTTGGTCTATGTGGTGCACCAGCCATATTTCAGAGATGTATGATGGCCATCTTTTCTGACATGATTGGCCAGAATGTGGAGGTGTTCATGGACGACTTCTCAGTCTTTGGCGATTCTTTTGATGAATGCTTGCAGAATCTGCGACACGTTCTCAAGAGGTGTGTTGAGACCAATCTGGTTCTCAATTGGGAAAAATGTCATTTTATGGTGCGTCAAGGCATTATTCTCGGGCACAAGGTTTCTAATAAGGGTCTAGAGGTGGAAAAAGCCAAGGTGGGGGTCATTGAGAATCTTCCTCCACCTATTTCTGTCAAGGGGATTCGCAGTTTGCTTGGTCATGCGGGTTTTTACAGGCATTTCATCAAGGACTTCTCGAAAATTTCAAAACCTTTATGCAGTCTGTTAGAGAAAGATATTCCTTTTAAATTCGATGACGAGTGCCTTGCAGCTTTTGAGACATTGAAGAAGAGTTTAATCATGACACCTGTCATAACTGCACCTGATTGGAATGAGCCATTTGAGATGATGTGTGATGCAAGTGACTATGCAATTGGAGCAGTTCTTGTGCAGAGAAAGAACAATATATTTCATGTAGTCTACTACGCTAGTAAGACTCTAAATGGTGCTCAGCTGAATTACACTACTACAGAGAAAGAACTTTTGGCTATCGTATACAGTTTTGAGAAATTTCGATCTTATCTACTTCGGACTAAGGTGACAGTGTTTACTGATCACGCTGCCATTCGATATCTCGTCTCAAAGAAGGATTCGAAGCCTAGATTGATTCGATGGGTTCTTTTGCTCCAAGAATTTGAACTAGAGATCAAGGACATAAAAGGAACTGAAAATCAAGTTGCTGATCATCTCTCGTGTTTAGAGAACCCTAATGCCACTTCATTGGATAAGACATTGATAAATGAGTCTTTTCCCGACAAGTAGTTGTTTGGAGTGCAAGAAGAAGAACCGTGGTTTGCAGACATTATGAACTATCTTGTGAGTAATATCATGCCTCCCAACTTATCTTATGCTCAAAGGAAAAAGTTTCTTCATGAGGTAAAGTGGTACATGTGGGATGAGCCGTTTCTTTTTCGCCAAGTAGCTGACCAAATCATCAGGAGATGTATTCGTTACAGCGAAACGGGGGGGATCTTGCGAGATTGCCACTCAACGGCTTATGGAGGACATTATGGTGGAGAAAAGACAGCAGCTCGTGTTCTTTAAGCAGGTTTCTTTTGGCCAACTTTGTTTAAAGATGCTCATCAGTTCATTTTAAAATGTGATCGATGTCAACGAGTGGGTAATATGTCTAAGAAGGATGAGATGCCTCTTAAAGTGCTTCTCGAGATTGAGGTCTTCAATGTTTGGGGAATTGACTTCATGGGGCCATTTGTCTCATCTTGTAACAATCAGTATATCTTGTTGGAAGTTGATTATGTGTCGAAATGGGTTGAAGTTAAAGCGTTGCCAACAAACGATGTGAAAGTAGTGCTTAATTTTCTTCACAAGCAAATATTCACAAGGTTTGGAACTCCAAGAGTCCTAATCAGTGATGAAGGGTCGCATTTTTGCAATCGCAAGTTCACTGCTATGATGAAAGGGTATAATGTGAATCATCACATTGCTACTGCTTATCATCCTCAGACAAATGGTCAAGCTGAGGTCTCTAACAGGGAGATCAAGCAAATTTTGGAGAAAGTGGTATGTCCATCAAGGAAGGATTGGTCTTTAAAGCTTGATGAAGCTGTTTGGGCGTATAGAACAGTATATAAGACTCCATTGAGAATGTCGCCATTTCAGTTAGTGTATAGTAAGGGGTGTCATTTGCCTTTGAAGCTCGAGCATTAGGCATATTGGGCTTTGAAGAAATTGAATCTGGACTTGGATGCAGTTGGAAAGAAGAGGATGCTTCAGTTGAATGAACTTGACGAGTTTCAAATTCAAGCTTACGAAAACAACAAAATGTATAAGGACAAAGTCAAGAGGTGGCACGATCGTGGTCTAGTGATCAAGAAATTTGTGCCAGCGCAACAATTTCTTTTATTTAACTCTCGTTTCCATCTTTTTCCTGGAAAGTTGAAGTCAAGATGGTCAGGGCCCTTCATAATCAAAACTGTGTTTCCACATGGAGTGGTGGAAATTTTTGAGAATGATCCGGGCCAAGCATTTAAGGTAAATGGTCAACGGTTGAACCATTATAATGTTTACATGGCAAACCGCGAGGTGGTTAGTGCCGTATTATTGTCCATTTGATCTCGAGATTCTATGTCGAGCTAACGATGTAAAAGAAGCGCTTTTTGGGAGGCAACCCAAGTTTGTTGTAAATTAGCAAGTAGAGGAAGCAAGAAGAAAGAAGAAAATCACAAAAAAATGGAAAAAATGGAAAAATACAGGTCTCACTACAGAAGCCTGGCACGCCCATGCGTCGCGCCGTCCCAGCGCGCGGCCGCGCCATGTCCCGAGCCTGGAAAAAAAATAAAAGGCAGTTTTGAGGGGGGAAAACGGGAATTTTGTCCCAAAATCAATTCCAAACCAAAATTTACTCCCCCATATCCCATAATTCCCTCTCCTAATAAATTGTATTATTCCCATGATCCCCACAATCAATTCCCACTTCTATTCCTTATAGAATTCATACCTCTCCACCTATAAATACATGCACTTACATACAATTTCTCCACCACATCACAACTTCCCAAACACAAATTCTCTTCAAACACTTAAGCTCTTATTCTCTCTAATCAAATTCCAAGGCTCCCAAGAGATAAATAACTCAAGTCGATAGCAGCACCACCGATTCATCAACTGCAAGTGATGTAAGGCCGAGGTTTTCTACTCCCGAGGCTGAGGAGGAATACACAAGGCTTCTCGCGAAGCCTATTGCTAAGGAGAGAGGGTTCCTGCCATATGGTACTGGCGGTAACCTTCTGAAGATGATCTTGGAGATGGGCTGGGTTCTTTTTTGCGAGGTACCAGCCGCTGTACCTATGAGTGTGGTTCGCGAATTCTATGCGAACGCCAAGGCTGAGAAGAATGGCTTCACTGTGGTGCGAGGGAGGACGGTAGAGTATAGTGCAGAAGCCATCAGGACCGTGATTGAGCAGCCTGCGAGGAAGGTGGGGCATGATACTTGGAATGACAAGACTCCAGAGGACTTTGATCTGGATCTTATTGTTGCTACTCTGTGTCGGCCCGACACTCATTGGAAGATCAAGAGAGGTATAACCGCCGAGTATTCTACGTTTCCAGCGTCCAGTTTGAACAGGTTTGCTCGTGCATGAAATGCTTTTATATGTACTAATATCATGCCATCTTTGCATGTGCATAAGGTTACGGTAGAGCGTGCACGTCTGTTATGGGGCATTCTGCAGGGTGATTATGTGGATTTGGGGATGGTGATATACCAGGGGATTCTGAAGTTCTTAAGGGGGAGCACTATGGGGTCTATTCTGTATGCGTCAGTGGTGATGAAGCTGTGCATGGCAGTTGGTGTGCATTGGCACGCACATAAGCAGTTGCAGATTCCGAGTGCTCCGATCGATAGCACGACTTTGCCTATGATGTAGGAATGGGATGGAGGCAAGCCCGATCTGAGGGGGCTTGGTTATTCTTTTGACCACTTACCTAGTGGGAGGCCAGCTGCTGGTCAGGCGAGCAGGACTGAATGGAGATCTCAATTAGGAGATGAAGGAGGACCATCGCAGCAGCAGCAGGAGGAAGAAGGAACATACATGGGAGTTGGTTTGAGTTCGATACAGTACAGGCGTCTTGCTCGGAGGATGGATGTGATGCACGACATCCATAGTCGTTTTGCACAGGATCTCACCCATGCACTTGGGACTGCATTTAGATCCACCGAAGTTGAAATTCAGTGGCCAGAATTTGGTGAGGGCTCTGTGTATCCGCATCCTGACACTCCTGACACTCCACCCCTTGAGGGTGAGGATTCTAATTCACAGTTGGTATGCCTAATTCCTTACTATTACCTTCACTGAGGATAGTGAATATTTTAAGTTTGGGGGTAGTAGTTGAAGGAATAGTTTGTGTGACTCTCATATAGTTTGCATGTTTATGATAGTTTAGTTCATATAGTTTGCATATTTTGCCATGTAGTTTTTTTTTTTAATTTTTTGTAGCTTTTATCTTAGTTTGTTCATGTAGTTCCATGCATTTGCATTATAACATTATCCCTTAGATAATTTTTCTGATTGACTTGTGATATTGATGCTAGTGTAGTGATGTCGTATTTAGTGATGATGAGTCTTATTGGATTGATTTGCATACTGGAGACACTTGTATTTCACCAAGTCTTATAGGTTGCTAGAGTGCTAGATCATGATCATGGTTTATTTGATTTGTCGAGGTTTAATCGCTTGTTTATATTTAGAATTTAGGGTATTCTCTTAATAATAAAAGACATAGATATTTAAAAATTGGAGAATTTGGATTTCATTGCTAGTTGTGTGGCTAGGTGTCAAATGGCTAGTAGCCGGCTCATATTTATATGAGTAGTCTAGGGTTAAATGAGATGGAGCGAAACGCACTCATTCAGAAAAGAAAAAAAAGGAAAAAAAAAGAAAAAAAAGAATAAGTGTTATGTATAATTGATCACGAGTGGGCTCTTTAGTACTCGAGTTATTAAGTTCTTAAGGGACTTTGTGCCTAGTGACCTAAGGCTTGTAAAGTCTGAGATCCGCTAACCTAACGCTCACTACAGGGGTACCATTGTATAAGTCTTTTGTGGACCTCACTCACTGCACGGTTAAATAAACATATTTGTGTTATTTTGTTGAGAATAATAACATGAATTCGTATAAACTCCAATATAAGAATTGAAGTATTATAAGTTATTTTGAGTCTAGGTTTTTATTTTATTTATAACCTTGCGATTGCCTTGATGAGTAGAGAGTCATGATTGTTGATCTAGTTGCGATAGTATATCTGTAAGCATCTTCACACACGCACGTCTCCAGTTTGTAAGTTAATTTATAGGATTTGATTGATCTTCATGCGAATACTTGTATTTGTTAATATGTTGCTTGTTTGTTGGTTGAGTTATTCTATTAGGGATCGTTGCATTCATATAGTTACATTCATGCATTTTTGTTTCTTGTTCTTTGAGTCTGTTTATGCTTGAGGACAAACATCGATTCAAGTTTGAGGGTGTGTTAAGTGGCATTTATGACACTTATTTCTATGCTCTAATAAGCTTTGAGTTGGTGTATTTGTACTTATGTTATTTGTGTTTTAACGTGTTTTCGAGTGTTTTTGCATTTCAGGCTTTACTTCGTGAATCAGGTAAATTAGCATGGTTTTAATGCTAATATGGTGTTTAGGATGTGTTTGAGTAAAAGCTTGGAAGATTGGCTCAAATCTGCAAGGAATAAAGGAGAAGAAATAAAGATTTTTGGCAGAAAGTCGGCGCGCCCGTGCTGTTGAAGCGCGCGGCCGCGCGGGGTCGGGATAAATAAATCCTGATTCTTTTATTATTCGAATTGCTGGACTCCTGGGATGCATGGACTGCTATATAAACATGTCTTAGGTCATTTTTAATGACAAGAAGTCAGAGACGGACCAGAGCGCAAGGAGAAGACGATAAGAGACCTTTTGACACAATTCAACAAAGGTGAAGACGATCTAGTTTATTCTTATAATTCCCGTAATCCTCGATGATTCGTAAATATGGTCATTTTTCAAAGTTCATTTTCTTCGAAAATAATAGCATTTACATACACTCATTTGGTACGTATAATCATGTTATCAATTCCGAAACTCATTTTCTCATGCACAACATAGTGTGGCCTAAAACAATTTTCCCTGTCCGTCGGGGTTGCTATTCATTAAACGTTTTACAAGGTCTCAAAAATTCAAGTTATTATATTACTATTCATAAAGGTCTTTTACCGATGTCAAAAATTTGGGTTCTTACAGTCTTCCCTCCTTAAAAGGATTCTGTCCCGGAATCAGTTCAGAAACAGGTAGGGATATGCTTCTCGCATGACAACCTCGAGTTCTCATGTTGACCTTGCAGTATTTGATCTCTTCATAAATGTTCCACTCATCCATCCAATATATTTCCGGGTACTCGTTCTTGTAGTCTTATGACCTCTACACGTTACTCGATATACGCTAAGTCTGGCTACGAGTTTATTAGCTCATTTTCAATCATATGTTTGGTTTTGACAGTTGAATTTCCTAACCTCAATTCGTGGTACTCGTTATCTATTTGAGTCGATCATTTCCAAGATCTAATTCAAGTTTTTTCTTATGTAGTGGAAACGCCTTAAAGTCTGAAGTTTTACGCTTAAGGGAAGACATTGTTAGCCTATCCATAATACAAACGAGACTTCAATTACTCTGTTTAATCTAGAACAAAACCTTGAATCTCTGGAATTGTAGAAGTGACTAAAAGTTTCCCCTGATCGCAGAAAAGCCATTCTTGAGCGGAAAAAGGCAGAGAAAGATGCTTCGGCGGCCTCAAATAGGAGAAAATCAATTCTCACTTCAAAAGGGACGCCCCTTTTGATGAAAAAATGGACATATTTTTTTGTCATAGAGAGAGAATCATAACCAGAAGTCTTTTCCCAGGAACGATCAGAAGGATGAAATGCATTTGGTTCCATCTTTCTTTCGTTAGTTAAACCACCTTTTTCTAAAAGTTTTTGTAGTAATTCTGGTATTATAAGACTTGTAATTACTTTTTCAAATTGTTTAGGGAGTAACTAACGTTTCTTCCTTCTTTTCTTCTGATATCTATCTATACCGTAAACTATCGGATCGGGTCTTACTTAGATGTGAAACTTGCACCGAAACGATGGGGACTAAACAGGAACAAGAGGGATCCACCGAAGAAGATCCTTCTCCTTCCCTTTTTTCAGAAGAAAAGGAGGATCCGCACAAACCACCTCTCAATAGTTATAACAAGCTCCAAGAGACTCAAAGTCATATTCTCGGCCTATATGTTCAACTTTCTACCTATTCACTAAACTCCTATACTCTAATAAATTCTAATTTAGTAGGATGATAACCTATTTTTGTATTATACCGCGGCTTACTTTTTATTTTGTTTGTTCTATTTAAAATCTCTCAATTCTTGTTTCAAATATTAATACTATGGCTGCCATCAAGAAAATGTCTTCCCTTAAGCGTAAAACTTCAGACTTTAAGGCGTTTCCACTACATAAGAAAAAACTTGAATTAGATCTTGGAAATGATCGACTCAAATAGATGGTCCTCCGAACGATTCAAGCAAGTGAAACTAGAACAAAGAAGAAAGCGGGGTGCGACTTCAATGAGCAGACGATTACTGAAAACTTTCAACAGAATGCCTTTTTGCGGTAGTTACCTGACTAGTCGTAGTTTTCTTTTTTATCCTTTCAAACAAATTGAAATGATTGAAGTTTTTATATTTTATTTCAGCTTGCTGACTGGGGCTGGCAGCGAAATGAAGTCCTCGAGACCCCATAAGAGAAGAAAGTCGTGGAGTCCTTATGAATCGAAAGGGAGACTAGATCAGATCGGCGCGGCTCTCCTAATAATATCCATAAATGAAAAAACGAATCTATTCATAGAACAAAAAATAAGAGCTTCGAGCCAATAAAGACTAAGAAAATTGGCTTCAGATCGATTCGTTTTTGAATTTCTATACGTGCAATTCCCTCAACGCCAGAGGAATTTTTGGATTTTTTTTATAGTGGAAATGCCATAAAGCGCGAACTAAGATCCATGATACGAAAACCAAAATCAGCTGAAGTTGCTGTTAATGCACTTAGAGAAAAGAAAACAGCAAATGGGGGATATAATTGTGAAACGAGCAGGCAAGAAGTTCGGGATGCAGCGCGTATGCGAATTGGAGATACTGGTTTGATTGATTACATTTTAAAATCAATGAACAATGTCATTGTTGGTTCAGATCTGTTTGAAAAGTAGCAAGACGAAAACTGCTACCTTTTCCTCTCTATTTTGGTTCCTTACTTCGACAGGGCACAAATATCTAAATTGGATATTTTTAGATACTTTTTAAGGGCTTTGCCGCTTCACAGCTCCGCAATCCCGCAGTGAAAATAATGGCTATTGCGGCCTTCGCTCCTCGCTTTTGTTCAATTATAAATAACCACTTCACTTTGATGGAGATTTAAAAAGCCTAAAATTCCTAATAATAAACCAAAATCCCCAACACGATTAGTTACAAATGCTTTTTGGCAAGCATTTGCAGCAACAGGCCGTGTGAAACTGTTGAGTTATTTCCAAGTTCCAATCTTAGCAACCTGGATTATAAGGGAATATCCTTCGCTATTTTACTAAAAATGGAACGAAATGATCTTGTTTTGGCCCCGAAATGACCTGGACCAATAGGGAAATCCCAATTCATTGGGCCTTTCGATACAATCAAATAGAATGCCCAAGGGTACGTTTTTTTTGAAAAAAAAAATATGATGATTTTTCCTTAGCTCAGACAAGAACGAAATTAGATTAGTCCCACTTCCCGCAGGAGTACGCAAGCACATTCATTGATGCAGCGAATGCTGGGACTGTGAGTTGAATGAATAAACAGATGACATCAAGAAAAAAAATCGAAGAATTCAAAGAATGGTTCGGAAGGGGGTGTGCACAGTTAAGAAGAATAAGTTGTTTTCAAGTTAATCAGATGAATCCTATAATAAGTAAAAGGGACGAAAGGGGTGATTGGGAAATTAAAATGTTAAAGCAAATAATGAATTAGAAATGAGAACCTGATGATATGCTGTTAGCTCATAAAAGGGCTCCTTCAGAGCTTCAATGACAGGTGGATTGATAAGGAGATTTTAATGATGCTCGAACATGTACTTGTTTTGAGTGCCTATTTATTTTCTATTGGTCTTTATGGATTGATTACGAGTCGAAGGCTCCTATGATATATTTTTTCCAGGATTTTGAATCCAAAGCCCAAATCCATTCTATGGCTAATATTTAGCGTTATATCGCAAGAATAGGACTCCGTTATAATTTTTATTGAATCATCGTGGTTCTAGTATGAATCTGATGTTTTAATCGATTCATAGGGTCTTAACAAGAGAATTCCTATCAATAATAAAGAAAACAACAAATAAAAGCTACTTTTTATACAAAAAAGTAAAGAAAAAAATAGGGAAAAAGAGGATTCAGGAGGCCTGTAAGAATCGAGATAAAGACGGCTGAGCCAACTTGATATTTTGGTATTATCTCCATAAAGAAAAGTCAAGACTTATTTTCCCTCCTCTCAGAGGTGGAATTCATCCTCAACTGGATCAGACCAATATGCTAAGCACAGCCAACTCTTGTCGAATACTCAGGTATAAAATTTGGTTTATTTTACGTTGCCTCGTATCTGAATTTACTAGTTTCTTCATTATTTGTAACGGTTCTTTACTTGGGGGGCCGTGGAACACAAAATTATAGGGATGATTATTCATCTTCCTAGTATTCGACACAAGAAAAGGAATTTTCCACATCTCTTTCTTGTGTCGAAAGAAAAAAGGTTCTTTATCCTGTTCGTCAAAGATTACTAGTCTAAGTTTTTAATTAAAAAAAAAATATCAGAACTTTTTTAGATATATTACATAAATTATTTAATATAAAATAAAATAGAATCCGAATACTCATAAGGTTGGGTCGACGCCCGCCTCCCTCCAAACTGTACTTGCAAGTTTCCCCGCAAAAAGCTCTCCACGCCTACTCTTAGAAAGAACACTATTTATCTTTAGTTAGGTAGTTCTCCCGATTAAATGGTATAGTTCATTTGTTGATAGCTTGGGGGATTAAAAGCATGACTCCTGCTTTCCAATTGGCTGTAAACTTGGTGATCGTTCGACGATGGTGCTAATTTATAAGTCAACTTTCTTAGTCCTTTAATTCTTCAACTAGTCCAATACATCTTGGGTTTAACATTTCTTTCCCTTTCGAATCTCATCACTCCCTCCTCGGGAGGTACTCTCAACAATACCTGGTTCGCTACTTCGTACTTTCTGTCTTTATAGTTCTGGTCCGCATATCTCTATTATTCATCATGGGCTGCCACTTCTAGGAATTCCTTTGGTCTGTTGACTCAACTATGGTCCAGTATCCTCCGCTTACCAATTTCTTCCCAACCTAAGAGAGAACGATTCTTTCTTCCGTACAAAGCTTTGTATCCGTTCCAATGCACGCATGATAACTCGTTATTGTCAATAATTCGATTAACGTCAACTGGTCGCTTCATTTCCCTTAAAATCTATAACATGGACGATTAACGAATCTTGATTAGAATTTTTCTTTAAACTTATTCATTTCCCCCCTCCGTCGCTTCTACTAGTGCTAGAGTTTCGTTCCTTAACATTTTCCTATTTTGGCGCATCATCTTTGTCGATTATTTTATGTAAGAAGTTCTCGTCACATTTCAACACGCTCATCTCCTGTTACACGCTTAGTTTCAGATTTAACATTTCTTCCCGTAGTAACGTAAGGCACATCCTTGTCATGTTGCCATCTTGAAGGAAAACCATTTCATACGCAATTGATTGACACGTTTTAGGATCATGGAACGTCCAGCTTCCATCATCGCTCGGACTTCCATTCCATATATAATATCTATAGTACTACGATAACTTCTGGGTCATACTTTTTATTCTCGCTAGCGCCTTAGACGTATTCACGTTTATTGGTATCTGCTACCAGTGGCCTTTATAGGGCGTGTAAGATCTTCTTTTTCTTCTATCAGCTCGGACAATGACATCCTTCATTCTTTCACAGTGTCCTTCGTAAGGGATATCGGTGACTATTTTTCGTATGCTAGCGTGGTAAGTACATCTACACGAATTATATGTCAACAATAGGCAATTCCCCAAACCGTTCCTAATAAAAGGTAAGCCGCTAGACGTATCTTCAATGGTCAAGATAGTCCGCTCATTCTACTTGTCGATTTTAGAACTCTAAGTCATTCTTCTGTCCGTCCTTTTTCGAAAAATATCTTGGGAAATAGTCCCGTTAATTAAATCTTGGGTCCTTGCATCGCGCAGTCATCACAGGGTCTGTCTGTCCCAATTATCCCTTCCGCGTTCATAACAATTTTGTAGAGTGGACATCTATCGTTTGCATAATGAAGTAAGCGATCATATTTAATCTATCGCTCAAAATCCTCAAATAGCACGATGGCTAACTTGGTTCTTGATAATCATGGCCTTTGATCAATTTGACCATATCCTCTATCTCGTGTTCAGTGTAAAAAAAAATCCAAAATTTTCTCATAAGTAAACTCCTTGTCCCTTTTAGTCCGAACCTTATCGCAATTATTCTAGATTATTATTAGAAAGCCTTATGTCACGGTCCTTAAGCTGCGTAGACATATCATTAGACTTCACGCAACATCCTATTTTATCGTCGAGTAATTCTAGCACGGGATTGCTACTAACCTTACCTTCAATTCTTGAAAATCTTATTCCTTAAATTCATACATGCTTGGTTTTTCCCGAATTTATTAGCACCTCTCCCGATAATGTTTCATAGAAGTGTACCTCACTAATCACGTCGTATCCCTATTTTCGTTCTTCTATAACCATATTAAAGATACTTATGATAATAACTAAACATGGTATTCTTCTTTTTAAAACAACTTACTCATCACGATGCTCCGATTCCACCATCATAGCACTGAGCTTTCAGTCTCATATTACAACAATCGGTTCTCAACTATACCTCTCTTTGTTGGGAAGGCAATTAGCCTTGGAAAAATGATTTTCACGATATCGATGAAATTTATACAGTCTTAACAAGGTTTCAAAATCTAACATCTGAACATATAATGAGCTCTGAATAAAAGAGTCGCAACACTGAGAAGATTTATAACTTGGAAGGAAGAATATAACAAGGATTATCCTTCCATTTCCTTAGAATTCTATATTGTGATATTATGGAGAATATCCATTGAAAGCAATGATTGCTGAATAATAACATCATACGAATGATACTTGTAAGATTTTCCCATTGAAAGAATACTTTTCTTCTCGAATAATGAAAGAAATATCGAATAACATCCTCAACCAAAGGTTAACCATTGAGGTCTCCATTAGGTGCTATTTTGAAAGAAGGAATTTTATCCAATAATTAATAAATAAGGAAGTATATTATTCTTCAATCACATTATAATTTTAATTGGATATTCGTTATACAAATGAAAGAATAAAATATTTGATGAACAAAATATTTCATAAAACTGAATATGAATTCTCGTTTGAGTGGGCGACCTAGTTAGGTCTTAATTAAATCATTCTTTGAAAATTTCATCAACAATTAAATCTGGCATATATAATGCACAATGGAATAATCAAAATTTTATTGGAAGTGGAACTTAGCAAAATAATAACTAGTTCATATCAAGCAATATTCTCAACCGGCTAAGAAAATGGCCAGTAAAATTGGTTTGGCTCATAGCAACTAGTTAGGACGATTAGCTAGGATTTCGTCGTATTAATTAAAATTTTGACTAGTCAGGACAATTAACTAGTCATTCATGAGAACATATGCAACTAGGCATATTTCAATTTGTTTGTAAAAAAATCTCAACATCGTAACCACTGAAGAAATTGTGGCTACCTGGATAATGATTTTGAAATCAAGAGTTTTTTTTTATTTGGGCTGAGAAAGACAATTATAACTCTGAAACGAGTGGTCTTGGCTTCGGAACAATTGATAGCCTCTTATCAAACATTTCTTTCTAAATAAAGGGTACACTCATAGGTGCCCTAGTTCACATACTTTATCAGATCTTTAAATAGAATTGAATCGGAATACCAATATCAAATTGATACCCTTACTATGTATTCAAAGTTCAATATATAATTTTATCATGATTAGAGGAAAAGATTCCCGAGGAATATATGGATATTAGATCATCCATGTTTTTTTTAACAATTTGTTAGATATTTACAATCTCGACTGAGAAGAGTAAGTATGAAAGAAGAATCAAATGAAGATACTCATTATGAATATTCATCGATGAATTGAGGGAAAATTTATATATATAAAACAAATCTATTGGATAATTGAAATGAAGTATAAATATCTCTAAGTTGAACAAGAAGATCATAATCTATGACTGAAAGTTCATGGATTAACTAAAAGAATTGAATAAGTCCTGATGCGGAGAAAGACTATTCAAGATGGTCACAATTAGAAGTTCAAAGTAGGGAACGAAAAGGATTGCCTGATATAACTTATCCAGGAAATACGAATGATCAACAATTCGGAGGGAGTAACGTGATAGTGAGTAGGTGCCAAAATATTTCACTGATTATCCTAACTCTCGTTATTATCCATCTGAGGATGATCCCACCTCTTCTTCTTCGTAATTCCATGTTTCAAATAGTTTCTCTTTCAACATTATTTTAAAATCACTTACTAACTTGACTTTCGCACGTATATCTGTCATTCCGGTGTTTTACCTCAAAGACCTTACTCAGAAATATTCTAAAAACATCTGTTAAGCCGATAGTTGCCTTCCACACGCATCCGTTACCAACTATAAGTGCCAGTTTCTGGGAACAGATCAAAGAGATCTCTCAGGGATCTCAATGTAGTCCATAAGTTCAGTGGCATGTGTGTGTAATTGAACATACGTTACCAAATATATTAGAGGTCAACTGGTATATATACGTAGCCTCTGACATTATATCTACCAAAGAATTTCGCTCTAGACTAACTGGTCTATCCCTTTTTTAAAAAAGTTCCAAGATCAAACCATCGCTCGTAAGAATCTTACGCCATTTAATATAGACATGCCATCGATTCTCGATGCTCTTAATTTTTAATCTAAACCATCATATCCTTACATGTTAAGCACACTAATAATATCATGTAGTGTACTCGTCTTATGATGACATTCTTATACTACATTCAAATATTCTGTAATAGAATTAGAATCCTTAAGGGTATATTGGACACTATCTCTGGTTAATTTGTGATTAATACGACTCATTGGTAAAATGACACCTTTAACTAGTTTGGGTCAATAACCTCAACTGTATATTAATAATTAGACTTTACGGTTCTCACATGTGATGCCCCTTCATGGGCAACCTATAAAGAACTACGAGTAACAAGGTTTGGTTATCAAAATTTACATATGGTGTTGGTAATATCACCTTTACCCCAAATGCCCCGGAGACTCAGCTCCGAGTTCTACATCCACATCCTTGCCAAATCATATATAATTCAAAATTTTCTTCTCATCATTCTGATAATCTCTAATGGTTCTATTAGTCACACTTTAATACCTCAAATATACGTTTAATCTAACCTACACATTGAGGCTACATCCGGTAGTCCAATGATGAACTCTATATGAGCTCTTACGAAATCTCACATCTAGACAAAATCATAACACTCTCGTCTCTAAGTACTATAACTTAAGGCTCTGATACCATTTCTATAACGCCCCTAAATCCGGGGTCAGGAATCTGGGTCGTCACGCAATCCTTCAATCATGTGTAACCTGCATTAACTCAATAATTCGATAATTCCATATCACAGACCCCCAATCTCACACACTCACAAGTTATAGCCTTAGAAACGACGTACAACAAGTATCATCTGGTATTAAAACTCAAATGTACTTTACAGGATCTCAAACAATTATTCATAACCTCTACATGAAGTTACAATAATTATGACTGATATCATATACCTATTTTAAAGGTGTGAAAATGACTGTATGATAATTACGAGTGAGCTATAATGCCCAGCATAATAATGTACAGTATGAAAATGACTGTATGATAAACTCATGTAAAACATAATATATGATAATGACGTTTTATTCAAAAATAGTTTTCCTTGGTGACACACACCTTCTCATGAAAACAATTCTTTAGTGGATTTTATTATCCTGCGAATACCTTAATGGTAAACCCAGCACCTAGGCTTGGGTTACGGTATTGCATCACAATTCCAATTGGAAGAATAGGACATTCGTTGGAGCCACCGCATACGATGATCAGTCGTACTACGATAAAAGTAACCTTTTCTACTAGTAGAAGGACGACACCTTCGTATCCCGGTTATCACCCTTGCCGCATACAGGCTATGTGTCCTCATTTCGGGTATACACACACTTCGCAGGTCCTTAGGTACATATTGTATCATCTCCTACTGTACCAGTAGTCTATCCAATACACGAAGTACTTAGATCCTACCCCTCCCTTGTCCTTTAGGAAATCCTATCATATCTCGAGAACTCGAACCACATCGAAATTCCCCCAAGCGTTTTGCTTGTTGATAGGCATAACTTTACTTCATATATATATATATATATATGTACTTCCGAAAGTTTTCGAAAGAAGTACTAAGGATGTGAGTTGACCGTTGTCAACAGATAATTAAATAAGGGGGGAGTTTCTCTTTGAAACTATATTTAAAATATTAAAATACGTTGAGATGACATTTTTTGATGATTTGAAATTATTTGGATGATTTTCCGAAAATCAGAAAGTATTTTACATCAGGTTTTATGAATTTTAAAACATAAATGAATCCTTTAATAATAATAAATATTTAAATATTAATCGGTAAATAATTAAACCTCGAATGAGTTTACTTGAAAAGAATATTTGAAATAATATTCCTCAACTAATTTATATTTAAGTAATATAATAATCTTTAATATTTAATCGAGTCTGAAATAAATATTCACTGGAGAATACTTCCCCCATAATAAATGAATAGTAAATAGATAAGTATTATTCGAATGATAAAGTATAGTTGAGGGAATGTGATCTTTGGAAATCGTTTTAATAAAAGTTCGAGGTGTTTAGTATTTCGTGAATGGACGTTGAGTCCCTTGAAACGTAACTACTATGGACCTTAATCGTCCTATAAATATCACCGGAATGATTCCCGGGTTTTTATTTTATAAAAAAAACTTACCGACTCTCGGTCTTACAACTTATACATCACGCTCTATTATAGCGTTAATATTCTAATTAAAACACCTCCGGAATACTTCCAGGTTTTCATCAATTTTTATTGACCGATTCTCGGTCTAAAATATATACACGCCACGCTACTCGCTAGCATTAACGTTCTCAATTATAAACTCCTCTGGGATACCTCCTGGTTTTTGTAAGATCACACCGACCGAATCTCGGTCTAATATAACATTTCGAACTCGGAATGAATATATACTAGAAATTATCAATAATTGAGTAATGTAATACATCTCAAACTTCGTAAAACAGTTTAAAGCAATCTCATGCATAAATCACAATTTTGTAAAATATTCACAACACAACAGTTCTTAAAAGGTAGGGTTTGAAAACTTTCCTGGGTATCTCGAGGTGGAGGATGCTCTAGGTTCCGCTCGGAAATCTATAATCATAACATAATTCACTTCGTTAGGTCCCGTACTAATTTACGGCTACCCGCACTCATACGCTAATTATTATGCACCCTCTCAACTTATTTTATCCTTATTATTCCTTTAAGTCCTTATTCACATCATGGTCGCTTCATTTTTCAAAGAATCTTAAGTTCATTTTCATTTTCGCCATCGGCTCCGCTTATGGATTCTACGGTTTCTAATCGCGCGGTCTCGGCTCCGATATATTTATAAAACTTAAATATCATTCTTTTCACTTGAAATTTTTATGAAAGTTAGGAAACTCAATATTCTAATCTCTGTAAAAATTTCATGATTTATGAACACTTTTAAGTCAATCCTTTATATTTTCAAAGTTCGTAATTCGTAGCAGTTTTTGTCGCGTAAATCACTTTTAGTAAAAGGGTTATAACTTTTGACCCGTAAATCGGAATCAAGTGATTCAAGCGCCTAAACGATCCTTATTACATTTTCTATCATAATAAAGGGTTATTTTTCAAGAAAATACAGTTTACATCTTCGGGACTTTCTGAAGAATCTTAAAGTTATGTTTTATTCATTTTAATAAGATTACGTTTATGACTGGAGTTCCATTTACGCCTTAAATCTTTATAATACCACCAACAATCACCATATCATCATCAACACACTAATTTCTCTCAAGAACATCATGTTCTTGAGGCAACAACAATCAACCTTAATTCTACTTAGCTAAACATCAAGATCTTAACAATATCACCACTAAAACTAGGTTTATAACTACATACTAAAAGGATCTTGAATTTGAATCTTAAATAAAGTTGGGTCAAAGATTTTTACCTTTCTTGAAAGCTTGAGATAAATTCTTGAGGATGGTGGAGTCTTGGTAGTGTTTGGTATGGTTTTTGGAACCTAAAACCACCATTGAAATCAAGAAACCAAAGAAGAGTTACTATTCATACTATTCACTAGCAACTTTCTTGATTTTATTTCACCCATCAAACCTTGATAAAAAGGGATCAAATATTTATCTTACCTTAGTTTGGTTGTTAGGAATCTTGAGAATTAATGGGAGGATTTAACCATGGCTAGAACTTGAGGTTTTGAATTTGATTTCTTGGTGAAGAAGAAGAAGTCGAATGGAAACAATGAAGAAATGGGGAGAGTATTTATGGTTTCTTCTTGGTTGCTTCTTGGAAATGAGGTTGTGATAGCTTGTGATATCTTATATTGATTGATATCTTCTAGTTTAGGATCCTAGGTTTATTCTTGTTGCCAAATACATGGACAAGAAAACTAGCCAGCCTTGTAGTTTGTAAGCTAATCTACTTAACTTAGCCCTTTAGCTCACTATTTGCTTAGCCTTGGTTGATCATCCTATCTCTAGATCACTATTTTATAAAGTAACTATGGTTACTTTCTTACCATGGTTAGTTAGTGCTAACGTTTATTTAATCATTTGCGCGTTCGCTCGGTCGCTTAAACATTTTCGTAATACTTTCACGTAAATGGTTCGCGACGTAATTCCTTTCGAATTTATTCCTTATGTTTTGAATTATCATACTTGGATATAAATCCATAGGGTTTTAAATTCGTAATTCTATTACAATTCCCGTAATCCTCGATGATTCATAAATATGGTCATTTTTCAAAGTTCGTTTTCTTTGAAACTAATAGCATTTACATAAACTCATTGGGTACGTATAATCATGTTATCAATTTCGAAACTCATTTTCTCATGCACAACTTAGTGTGAGCTAAAAAGTTTTTCCCTGTCCTTCGGGGTTACTATTCATTAAATGTTTTACAAGGTCTCAAAAATTCAAGTTATTATATTACTATTCATAAAGGTCTTTTACCGATGTCAAAAAATTGGGTTCTTATACTGAACAAGCCTGCAACAATATATATATAGTGTAAAGAGAGAAGAATAAAGGAACTGGTAATCTGATGATGTGAACAACTATCTATTTATGTAACGAATAATAAATGCCTTTGCTAGCGAGTGCCAGATGATCGAGACTGGAAACAAGAACCAACATATGCACTATAGCCTGCTGATCAGTCAGGATATGGTGCGGATCTATACCCAACTGCATAGACCCAACCAACATAAGGGGTACCCAGGCAAGTATGGCCTCATAATCAAGGGTTCGGGTTATACCCGTCCCGTATCGTAACCATCCAGTCCAAAGAATAGCATCCGAAATAATCGGTATGCTTTCGATATATTCCCAAGATCGGAATATATCAGAGTATATGTGTATATGTATGTATAATAATTGAAATAGGAATAATAGATTCAATGAATTAGGAGAAATCAAGAATCAAAATGAAATTTTGTTAAGGAAACAATAATAGTGTATCAGTGTTTGTGAACAGGAATTATCAAGATATAACTGTCATGGAAATTGTGAAGCGATTCACTTACTGAACTTAGAATAGGGGAAAAACTTGCATGGCATGCACTTCACCTCGTATGACTTACTGCCTTCTGACTCTTGCTTGATTCGCCTTGTTGGTACTGAATCTATCATAGAAAGATATTAGTTTAGATAACTTATTACATACGCGTATCTCGAATTGATACCACGTAACCCTAATAGTCTACCCATTCGATTCTATCTGACTCACATATATAATTATATACCACAGAAGGTTCACACAATCACGTAAAGCACATAGCACATAAGGCACATAATTGAATTTAGACTTATAATTACTTTTAGAATCGATACTAGACTTGTACTCGTACTAACAAACACTATTTGGTTCGCTTCATAATTTTTCGGGATTTATTTGACTCGACTTTACCCCTAATAGGGCCTATAAACAATTAACTAACAAAAGGCGACTCGCTTCCGAAAAAAATTATGATTTATAATTATTTTTAATCGAATCAGGTCATTTTTCTTAGGGTCTTCGTTTCACTCAAATCGGACTAACGGTTTAATTACTACGTAATAAACAAGATTTAATTGATTATAAATCAATTATAATTAATTAATCATAATTAATTAAACCTTAATTATATTTTTAAATAATTATTTAAGAATGATTGAATTTTAAAATAATTTATCCTTAATTATTAAAATTAATTACAATTAATTATAATAAATTACAAATTATTATCAATTATACGACTAAGTCGATTATTTACGAATACTACTCGATATATATAACCATTACAACACTCTATTCGAATAAATAAACTATCGCTCGAATAATAACTCAACTCATCGATCAACTACTTGTACAACTACAAGTTACTCGTATTATTCGGATAATTATCGAATTATTATTAATATTATTTGGTATATTTTTAACCTTATTTATTAATTAATTATTTAATTATTAAATAATAAATCAATAAATAAATAATTACATAAATAATTAAATAATTAAATAAATAATTAATTTTTAATTTCTAACTTAATAAAATAATTTAAAAATTAATTATAATAATTTTCAGAATTTAAAACCAATTTTTATTAGATTTTTAGAATTTATTAAACTGATTTTGATTTAATAAAATATACATAAATAATAATTTAATCAGAAACAGAGAACAAGGATTGGTTTTAGGATTTTCAGGATCAAACCCGGGTCGATTCCCGGGTCGAAACCAGGTCGACCTCGGGTCACCAAGAACCGCCGTCGCCGTCCCAGAATCTGGCGACGGTGACGGTTTTCGGAGAGCAAAAACGGCGACGAACAATGAAGAAACCAATGATTTCCACTTCGTTCCTCCTGCACTTTCATTTCCCTTCGTTCCCAGGCCCCCTAGTCCCCCTTCCTCATCGAACGCAGCCGGAAAATGAGGAACGGCGGCAGCGGCGCCGTTTCCGGCGACCTCAAAACCAACGCCAAACTCGACGAAACCGGTGTTAATCGACTCTAAATTCAACGATCTATACTTCCCCATCAACGAAATCATCAATCAATTACTCAAACATAAAACCCGAATTCACAAATTAAACCCAAAAATATGAAATCAAAATCGATTCAACAAACAACAAAAACAATTACTTAATCATAAACTACGATTCACAAGCTTCAAAACGACTACTTACATATTTGATTTGGTTAACAGATTCACCTTCAAATCTGTGATTGAATTCCTTGAGTGTTCTTTACCAACAAACTAAATTCTTGATCTTCTGATTTTTTTTATAATAATTAACTAATTAATTAACAATAAATCAACTATTTATATTTTTGAAAATAATACCCCTAAATAAAATTAAGGGGCTAATTACACATCTAATAAAAATATTTGGCCCTAATTTTTATAAATTTTGGGTATTAATAATGAAATTTTAAATATTCAATAAATACAAAATAAATGCCAAAAAATCCCAAACATTGTGAAAAATACAAAAATGCAAAGAAAACTGATGTTTGATAATTTCATGATCCTATAAAAATAAAAGTGTGATTTTTGTGGGGTTTTGACACCCGAAGGGGTCCGTAAAAGTCATTTTTCGCGAAAAAGATAAATTTGTAAAATGTCTAGGGGTTCAGAATATCAATATGGCATGGGCCATACCTGGCCAAATAAGACTATTGATTTTATTTGAAATACGGGCTTTTTAAAACACTTGTTAGAGTCGTACAAGTTTTGATAAAAACATATAATTTAATATAAAACATTCGATAAATACTCGAAGCACATTCCAATCAAAACAGACAACACGTAACACATATCAGCTAGGGTTTTATGACCCAACACCCTTAATCACATAATAATACATATATAATCACTTTTATTAGAATATAATACAACGTAATTTCTCGGTCGTTACAATCGGGCTTACCCATGAACTGTCGGAAATAGGATAGATTATCCCTGCATCTAGCCACTTAAGAATCTCCTTCTTCACCACCTCCTTCATGATTGGATTCAGTCTTCTTTGTTGCTCGATCGTAGGCTTGCTAGCTTCCTCTAAGAGAATTTTATGCATGCAGTAAGAAGGGCTGATTGCCTTGATATCTGCTATAGTCCATCCAATTTCTGATTTGAAATCTCTCAAAATCCTCAAAAGTTTATCCTCCTCACTACCTGAAAGGTCAGATGCATTAATAACAGGAAGAGTAGATGCATCACCTAAAAATGCATACCTCAAATGCTCAGGTAAAGGCTTAAGCTCAAGAGTGGGAGCTTCCTCAATAGATGGCTTGAGGCGTTTAGGAGCTTTGTCCAATTCCTCCATTCCCAGAGATTCAAAAGGCATATCAATCTTCCTCTTCCAGGGGGAAGCATTCAAATATTACAATTGTTCTTCACCTTCGTCATCTTCACTACCTGAATTTTCCAACAAGGCTTTTTCTAAGGCATCAAACCTTAGCAATTGATCAAGTTCCGATGTGACCACCGAATCGACCAACTCCACTTTTAAGCACTCCTCATTATTAGTAGGAAATTTCATTGCATTGAACACATTGAAAGTCACATCCTAATCCAGAACTCGCATGGTGAGCTCACCCTTCTGCACATCTATCAAGGTTCGGCCAGTTGCCAAGAAAGGTCTCCCCAAGATTATGGGAATCTTCTTATCCTCCTCGAAATCAAGAATGACGAAATCAGCAGAGAAGAAGAGTTTATCCACCTTGACCAAGACATCCTCCACAATACCTCGCGGGTATGTAGTAGAAAGATCGGCCAACTGTAAAGTCGTGTATGTAGGCTTTGGATCAGGTAAATCCAACTTTTTGAAGATTGACAATGGCATCAGATTGATGCTAGCTCCCAAGTCACATAAGCATCTGTCAAAAGACACTTTCCCAATAGTACACAGAATAGTGAAACTTTCTGGGTCTTTCAGCTTCGGAGGCAACTTCTGCTGCAGCACAGCACTGCATTCCTCCGTGAGAGCGACAGTCTCTAAATCATCTAGCTTCACCTTCCGAGAGAGAATACCTTTCATAAACTTTGCATAACTAGGCATCTGCTCAAGAGCCTTAGCGAAAGGTATGTTGATATGAAGTTTCTTGAACACCTCCAGAAACTTCTCAAATTGCTTGTCCAGCTTTTTCTTCTGCAGCCGCTTGGGAAAAGGCGGTGGAGGATAGATCTGCTTCTCCCCTGTATTACCCTCAGGAGGAGTATGCTCAATAGTAGTCTTCCTTGGTTCCACTTCTTTATCCTGCTGCTCTACTTCTTTCTCAGCTTCAGCTTCTTCAGTCAACGCTTGAGTTTGTTCAGGGTTTGCAATCTTTCCAGACCTTAAAGTGATTGCCTTTACTTGCTCCTTACCTTCCTTCTTTCCCGGCACTTCATTATCACTGGGCAGTGTACCAGGATGACGATTTAGAAAGGCATTGACAATTTGTCCAATTTGATTTTCCAAGGTCTTGATAGAAACGACTTGACTCTTGCACATAAGCTTCAACTCCTCTTATTCAGATTTTTCATTGGCTTGTTGCAGCTGGAGTTGTTGCCTTGGTGCAGATTGCGTTTGCTAAAAACCAGGAGGGTTGTATTGCTTAGCGGAATACTGCTGATAGGGCTGTTGAACCGCATTCTGAGCGTTGTTCCAACTGAAATTAGGATGATTGCGGTTGTTGGAATGATAGTTGCTGGCATTAGTTGCTGCGATAGCTGGAAATTGCTCACAAATTGAGCTGATTCATTAGAAATTGTGCACTGATCAGTCTCATGGGCACAACACATAGCTCACAGACACTAGTGATTTGATTAACTCCATAATTAGCCAAAGTGTCCACCTTCATCGTCATAGCCATAACTTAGGCAGCGATAGCAGTTGCTGCATCCGACTCCAGAATTCCTGCTACCTTTCGATGAGTAAGTCTTTGGGAAGGATTCTGGTACTCATTAGCAGCCATCAAATTAATGAGTTCATAAGATTCATCCTAGCTTTTAGCGCACAAGGCTCCTTCTGATGCTGTATTAAGCATGGGTCTAGAAGTAGCACCCAATCCATTATAGAAACAATTAATAATCATCCATTTAGGCATGCCATGGTGTGGGCACTTCCTTAGCATCTCCTTATATCGATCCCAAGCCTCACACAGAGATTCTCTAGTTTTCTGAGCAAACTGAGTAAGAACTATCCTGATTGCAGCAGTCTTCACCATAGGGAATAATTTAATGAGAAACTTTTGCGCAAGATCCTCCCAAGTGGTGATATACCCTGCTGGTAGAGAGTGTAACAAACAATTCTCTTTGTCTCTCAAAGAAAATGGGAACAGTCGCAGCTTAATGGCAACTTTAGACACATCGTTGAACTTGAAAGTGTCACAGATCTCGATGAAATCCCTGATGTGCATGTTTCGGTCTTGAGTAGGATTACCCCCAAACTGAACTGAGTTCTGTATCATCTGAATTATGCTTGACTTGATCTCAAACGTGTTAGCCCTAATGGCTGGTCTGATGATGCTTGACTGAATGTCATTAATCTTAGGCTGAGAATAGTCCATCAAAGCCTTCATATTTTCTGCTTGATCACCCATCTCTACTAATGTTGGTTCTTCAACTTTCTCTTCTTCTTCGACTTTCTTTTCTTCCTCAAAAACTTCTCTACGAACTACCACAAGTTCTTCCTCGGCTTTATCCAGTGTTTTCTTACGAGTATGCGAATGCGTATGCATACACCCTGACTAGAGTACCTGAAATAAGACAAGGAAACAGTTAAGTAACAATGTCCGAGTCAATGAACTTTAACGACCAATGATGGAAAATACATCAACTAATAAATTAACACTCCAGTCCCCGGCAGCGGCGCCAAAAGCTTGTTAGTCGCTAAACAGGCGCTAATAATACACACAAGTATACGAGTTCACAAGTAATATATAATCTTTTCTAGTTCGTTCCCACAGAGACTGTATTATTTAACTAATTAATTCATGCACTTAAGCAACAATTTATGGTTATTATTCAATTCTAAGACGATAACAATTTGAGGTTGTTTATAACTAAGAATTATACTGACAATTATAACTACGAGAATAAGATTGATTGAATTAATATATATGACAAATATGGGATTCTAACTTCATTAAATACTTCATTCAATAGCCTTATTGCTCTTAACCTTAGCATGCAATGGTGATGATACTAATCAGACAACACGATACTGATAGATGCCAACTTTCGTTGTACGAGTACCATACTACTAGACATCCACAAAAGAAATAGAAGCTGAATAGATACCAATTATATTGAGACCCTATATGTCTATAGAATTTGACAATATAACGGTTTAAGCACAAGTCATCTATCTTGATTACACAGGGCAAGTAAGATGGTTAAAATTATCTACGAATCATGCATAACAATACATGAACCTATGCTAGCATGGAAAGTTCTAAATCCTTAAATTCACTTTCACTTCATTAAGAATTAACACACTATCTTATAAGTTCGCGATGATCATAAGACAAATACGTACAACCAATACTAGGCTATCAATCAATCACCACATACTAAGGCATACAAACAATTTAACTAAAGAAATCCATAAAAAAATCCGCTAGAACCCCACGATAACGATAAGTCCATGATCGGACTCATCATCAATATGGGTTCCAATGAAAGCAAGGTAAAATAAACGTAGTCTTTATAACGAATAAATAACAGAGTATAATACAAGAGTATGGGTTTAACAAAACAAGAAACTAGCATCCAAAATTATAACTCAAAACAAAGATTCACAAGAATAAACTAGATCATCTTCGCCTTTGTTGATTTATGCTATAGGTCTCTTGTCGTCTTCTCCTTAGCTCTGAAGTGTCTCCCTTGTCTCTCCTTATTAAAAACGACCTAAAAATTATTTATATAGCAGCCCCTTACAACATAGAAGTTGTAACACCCCCAGATCCGTGGTCGGGGATCCGGGTCGTCACGGTCTTTCTTTCCACAATATCACTTAACTTAATTAATAATAAATAACCTCATGCTGTGACCCCACACTAACACACACCACAACACGTTATAGTCTCAGAGATGAAATTGAAATAAGTACAAGTCCTTGAATCCACAATTTAAAAGTTATTACAACCCAAAATGATTACTTGATAAGTTTACAGTTAATTGCCATTATCTGTCACAAGTTATAATTATACATAATTGATTCCCAAAAGTAGAATGCCTGATCTACAAATAGATCTACCTTTGCAGCTATAGCAGCTACGACATAAACGGGAAGACGCGGGACGCTTCCCACGCGCTTGCGCTGGGTCTGCTTGAGTCTGGCCATCTTTCCTAACTGTTGTTGTGTGATGAAGAAATGAAGCAAGAGTGAGCATTACAGCTCGCAAGATAATATATAAGTGTAAACAGTAATACAAGTATCTAAATGGATAACTTACTAGAAACCTTTAACAAGTGTAAGGTAATTACTTACTGGATATAAGCTTAAAGGAAGATGAAGTAACCAATTACTTCACCTATACTTATACCATTTTAGAAACCTACTTGAACTACCACTATTCAAAGTATAATAAGTTTTTGAAGGTTCATTATATAAATGAAACTATAATATAAGACTTGACTAGATTCAATCTTTGAAATATTTTTTAAAGGAAATGAAGTTACGAGATACTTCATTCGATGGAAACACCATTATAACTGTTTGACCCTGTCAATGCTTCGGCAACCACCCATCCGTAGCCTTTCGATCAAAATGCTCCGGGTAGTGTTGCAGAAATATCCAACTGGATGATGAACTCATTACGGGAGTTTACCGCGCCAGGAAGATCACTTACGATGATCAGTCGCAGTAGTGCAACCCCACCATTTTCTACATGTGGAGGAGAACCTGTCGGATTTACTTGTCAATCGAACACTGGACTCCTAAGGAATGGACCGTCTTAACGGAACTTCCAGGCCATTTGGGCCAATATAATAAGGCTGGGCCGGCGCCACTCGACCACTTACGCCACTCCTAGTTCAGATGAAATCCATGACTCTGAAATGTAAAGCTCGTCCCCCCTTTCCCCCAAGTAGAAACTTGTTGATACGGCTCCACCAAGAAGTCGTATCTAGTTGAAAAGGAAAACTCACCGATATTTCCCAGGCGGTGCCTGTTAATGGATTAACTTGTTCTAAGAATTTTACTTCCCGAGTGTTGGGTAAGTAATCAAAAACTCTTTTATCAAAACAGCAACCTTGTTGCGAATATAAAATACACCACAGAGCCGGATCCCTCAGGTTTAGAGCGAGTATTTAAATCCCCTTCGAAAGGAGGATCTTAAATTTAAAAATGAGTTTTGGGATCCGCCCTAACTTTTAAAATCATTTTGAAGACTCGAAAACATTTTTAAGAATGTTTGGAGTAAGGCTGATTTAATGAAATAAATCAGTCCCGATATATTAGAAAATATCTGAATATTATTATCTAAATAATATTCCCATAAAGGATAATCTTTATATAAATAATTTGAAGTAGAAGTTTTAAAACTCATAATTGAAATGAATAATAAATAACTAAAGGTATACTTATACGAAATACGATCTTTATTTGAATAATCGAAAATAAGTTTGATTATCGAAACATTATTCTTTAATAAAATAAAGAATATTATTTAGTAAATAAGCGGAGTCATAAGTCCTCGAATGAATATTCAAAATAATATTCATTAAATAGAATAAACAGAGTCATAAGTCCTCGAATGAATATTCAAGATAATATTCATTAAATAAAATAAACCGAGTCATAAGTCCTCGAATGAATATTCAAAGTAATATTCATTCATAAAAATAAAGTTATCGAATAAACCTTATTCGATTAATAGTTTTGAAAACTATATCTATATCTATATATATATATATAAATATATATAATATACTCGGGAACATCGACTCCCGGTTTTAGAAAATGTTCGCCTTTGGGTCCCCTATACTAAGGGTATACGCAACTACTACTTATCTCTAGCATAGGTATTATACAATTATAAGCATTGGAATCAACAGATAGATATAAATTTTACGAAACAGACAAACATATAAACCATATCAGCATGCTCCAATATATCGCAAGATTTGCTAATTAACCATCATGCATCTATCACAAGATAATGCATATACATATATACATCACAACAACATAACGGGTAAAAAACTTGCCTGAGCGACTGGGGGTGATAAAAGGCTTGGGAAGAGTTTGGTAACCTATAAATAACATATAAGTTGGAATTAAACCAAATTCTCTTATGAATCTATACTTTAACCAATTAGACCCCAAACGTTCGCTTTTACACTTAACGATTCACTTAAGTCGCTCGAGTACCCTCGGCTCCACCATTTTTAATAATTTAACCATTAAGAGTTTTAAGGCGATTCTTTCGCGAGTACCCTACCAACTGCCTAACCCACTTTAAATAATTGTTTCATACTCCAATTAGTAATTTAAGGGTCTTAACCAAGGTTTCAAAGTATGGCGAGGGGTAAGGGTTCGGTCGTGAAATGCCGTTAAAAAGATTGTTTCTCCTAAACCGTACATCAGATTCAAGTGAACCACATATCAAAATGAAGCTCGTAACATGAACTATCTAATCATGGAAATGGTCAAAACCTAACAGTGAGTTCTCGGGTCCTGATGTTAAGAACAAAAACAGTCTAAAGTAAATTGGGCATTACGACGGCTATGTTTACGCGATTACCAAATTTAAACCATTCCAATCAATTCACAATTCAACCCACAATCACCACTACAACCAAAATTCATCCATTCTTTATTAAAACAGCCCCAACAACTCAATATTTCCAATTTATACTACTTCTCAATCATGAACTAAGAGCTTACTTAAGTTCATTAACTAATAATCAAGATTTACTACTCCAAAAACATTACAAAACCAATCAATCTCTAAATATTCAATAACCATGCTTCTCATGAACTATACTACTAATAACAAGCTTCTTAACATTCAATAATTATGCTAGGTTAAGAGATTATACCTTCCTTGTGAGTAGGAGTAACTAATGAGCTTGAAACAACCTTGGAAAATCCTTACTAAAGCTTTATCTAAACAAAAACACAAGAACAAAATTTCAAGTTCTTGAAAAACACTATTCACTCTCTTCTTCCATGAATTATAGGAAGAGATTGTGAAGGAATTTGAAGCTTAGATTTATAAAATGTCTATATCTATGCACAAGGAACCTTAGATAATTACCTCACTAATTAACAAGGCCTTGAATTTGAGTTTTCCTTTCTTTGAAATGGAAAAGAGGCCGAGAGCTTCTTCTTGAATAATGAAAGTCAACTTGTGTGTTTTGTGTTATGAATTGTTTTGCTTGGTTATTTTGCCTTTTTTTGCTTAATTACCTTTTAACCATGGTAAATTTTGTGTGGTTTATAATCAACCAACACTTCCTTCCCTTTGATCATGCTTTTGTCATCCTCCTATGTCATCTTCCCACACTTGTCCTCTTCTTGTTGGTGTGATGACATCATCATCACTAATCTCTTTGATTAGCTCCTAATTACTTGGCTAATGACCGCTGATCTGTTATACGATTTGCTTAACTTTCGTTCTCGTTTATCGTTTGAGGGATGATACCCGGGATCTTATTACTTGGGTTTCCTTAACCTTTCTCAATACATTATATTCCTTTTATGATCCTCTCTTATACTCCTTGAATTTAAATCCTTTTTATCCTGTTACCTTATACTCAATTCTTTCTGTATCTGGTGGATTTTCGGGAAAAATCAAAGTGTTCGAATTTGGATTCTGACGATCTTTACATACACTTATATACCATATAGAGTACTAATAAGATCTCAGAATAACAATAATAGAACCCCTACAAAGTGTGGCATGAAAAGTTTTCTTATTCAGCATAATCAGCAAAAACACTATTCATAAGGGTTACAAAAAGTTCAAAATTTTGGGGTTATTACAGTCTCCCCTCCTTAAAGGATTCCATCCCGGAATCAGATAGAAAACAAATGGGGGTACTTTTCTAGCATTGCGCTCTCTAGTTCCCAAGTTGATTCTTCCGCATTATGATTCTGCCATAGCACTCTGACTAGCTTGATCACTTTGTTCCGAAGCACCTGCTCCTTCTTATCCATAATCTTTACTGGTTTCTCCACATAAGTCAGATCTGGTTGCATATCCACCTGCTCGTACTCCACTATATGTTTGGCATCCCGATGATACTTCCTTAGCATTGACACATGAAACACATTATGAACTTGTTATAGGTTCGGGGGTAAGGCTAGCTCGTAAGCCAACTTCCCAATCCGTCTTAGTATCTCAAAAAGTCCAATGTATCTTGGGCTTAGTTTCCCTTTCTTTCCGAACCTCATAATCCCTTCCAAGGGGATACTTTTAGCAGTACTAAGTCCCCTAATTCATACTCCTTGTCCTTTCGGGCTAGGTCTGCATATTTCTTCTGTCTGTCTTGGGCTGCTACCAGCCGTCCTCTGATGAGATCCACTATGTCTTTGGTCCTTTGGACCACTTCGGGTCCGAGCATCTTCCGCTCTCCTACTTCATCCCAGTATAAGGGAGATCGACACCTTCTTACGTACAGGGCCTCATAAGGCGGCATTCCGATGCTGGCATGAAAGCTATTGTTATAAGAAAACTCGATCAACGGCAAGTGATCATCCCAACTTCCTTTAAAGTCTATTGCACAGACTCTCAACATATCCTCTAGTGTCTGGATGGTCCTTTCACTCTGCCCATCCGTTTGGGGATGGTATGCGGTACTCATATTTAATTTGGTCCCCGCACATTCCTGAAAGCTCCTCCAAAATCTGGAGTTAAACCCGGGGTCTCGGTCTGAGACAATGGACGCTGGGACTCCATGTCGCGTCACTATTTCCTTCAGGTAAATGTCCACCAGTCTATCGACCGTGTATCTCTCATTGATAAGAATAAAATGAGCTGACTTTGTCAGTCGGTCTATAATCACCCATATGGCGTCATGATTGGCTTTCGTCCTTGGTAATCTGACAACAAAATCCATGGCTATCTGTTGCCATTTCCATTCGGGAATCTCCAGGGGTCGTAAAAGTCCACTGGGTCTCTGGTGCTCTGCCTTAACTCTTTGGCAAGTCAAACATTTGCTTACCCATTCTGCTACGTCCCTCTTCATGTTGGGCCACCAGTAATACTCCTTCAAATCCCTATACATCTTGGTGCTTCCCGGGTGAATGGAATAATTTGAACTATGGCTTTCATCCAAAATCTCGTCTTTAAGTTCTTGAACATTCAGAACGCAAATCCTGTAGGAATACCTCATTATCCCCTTATCATCTCTCTCGGTATGGATCTCTTCTCCAGTCATTGACTCTATGCCTTCATTCATTACTTTTTCTTGGCACAATCTAATCTTTTCCAATAACTCTGGCTGCATCGAGATCTCAAACAGCTTTTTAGTTCTGGCTCCGGTTACCTTTACTTCTATTTCCATTCTCTCGAAATCCCTTATCAATTCTTCCAAAGTCATTATCATTTTGAGCTTTTCCTTCCTGCTAAGGGCGTCAACCACCACATTGGCTTTCCCTGGATGATAGAGAATCTCACAATCATAGTCCTTGATTAGTTCTAACCATCTCCTCTGGCGCATGTTGAGATCTTTCTGCGTAAATATGTACTTGAGGCTCTTATGGTCTGTGAAAATCTCGCACTTCTCTCCATACAAGTAGTGCCTCCAAATTTTTCAGGCAAAAACTATTGCCGCGAGCTCAAGGTCATGAGTAGGATATCTAATCTCGCATTTCTTCAGTTGTCTCGACGCATACGCAATCACCTTACCATGCTGCATAAGCACACACCCTAATCCTTTGTGCGACGCGTCACTATATATCACAAAATCTCCTTTTTCGTATGGCAATGCCAACACCGGGGCCGTTACCAACCTTTTCTTTAATTCTTGAAAACTGTTCTCGCATTTTTCCGTCCATTCAAACTTCTCTGTCTTACGAGAAAGTCGTGTCAAAGGGGCTGCGATCTTCACAAAGTCCTGTACAAATCTACGATAGTAGCCGGCCAATCCTATGAAACTCCTTACCTCTGTGGGTGTGGTTGACCTTTCCCAATTTGAGACCGCCTCTATCTTGGAGGGGTCGACCAATACTCCTTCTTTTGATCACATGTCCTAAAAACTGTATTTCATTCCGCCAGAATTCACACTTTGAGAATTTGGCAAATAACTGTTCCTCTCTGAGTATTCCTAGAGCTATCATCAAATGCTCTGCATGTTCTGCCTCGATCCTTGAGTAGATTAAAATATCATCGATAAAAACTATCACACACTTGTCCAAGTACTTCTTGAATACTCTGTTCATTAAATCCATGAAAGCCGCTGGAGTGTTGGTTAATCCAAAGGACATTACCAAGAACTCATAGTGCCCATACCTGGTACGGAACGCGGTCTTTGAAATATCTTCGGGTTTAATCTTTAGTTGGTGATATCCCGTTCTTAGGTCAATCTTGGAAAATAAACAGCATCCTTTAGCTGGTCGAATAGATCGTCTATTCTAGGTAACGGGTACCTGTTCTTTATGGTTAGCTTGTTCAACTCTCGGTAGTCGATGCACAGCCTCATGCTCCCATCTTTCTTCTTAACAAATAACACTGGTGCTCCCCACGGAGACACAATGGGTCTTATCATACCCTTATCTAAAAGTTCCTGCAATTGGGTAGCTAATTCCTTCATTTCTAATTGGGATAACCGGTAAGGTGCCTTTGAAACCGGCGCCGTCCCTGGGGCCAACTCAATAGCAAATTCAATCACTCTATCGGGTGGTAATCCCGGAAGGTCTTGTGGGAAGACATCTTCAAATTCGTTGACTACCGGAATATCTTATAAGTTGGGCACCTCCTTCTGCGTGTCCACCACATAGGCTAGGTAAGCCTCATTTCCTTTTTGTAACATCTTATTGGCCTGGGCCATGGTCAAAAATTTATGTGTCTGCCTTTTTCCTCTAAATATGACTTCTTTCTTCCCTGGGATATTCAACTTAACTTTTTTCCCCTTACAGTCTATCTGAGCATCATTGCTAGATAGCCAGTCCATTCCCAAAATTATATCAAACTCCCCTAATTTAAAAGGAATCAGATCAATACTAAAAGATTGTTCCTCTATGCCTAACTCACAGGCGGGTTGAATCTGGTTAACAGGAATAATTTCATGGTTGGCTATTTCTACTTGTAAGGGTTCTATCAAGGGTTCAGCCTTAAGTCTTAATTTATGCGCAAAGTCCTTTGATATAAAAGATTTAGTTGCTCCAGAATCAAATAAAACATTTGCACTGACTGAATTTAGAGAAAGGGTACCTGCTATCACATCTGAGTCTTTCATAGCATCTTGCACTGTCATGTTGAAAGTCCTCGCAGTAGGTGGCTTATTAGAAGCAACTCTGCTTGCTCCTGAAGCTGCTGGTTTGTTCATTGGGCATTCCCTCTTCCAATGACCTGGGCGTCCACACTGATGACAAGTGGTGGTTGGAATGACGGCAGGGGCTGACGAAGGGCATTTGTGGGAATATTGGCCCACTTGACCACACTTAAAGCAGGTTACTGGCTTTCCCTTACACTCCCCAGAATGCATCCTTCCACAAGTGTTACAGGCTGGCAATGGGGGTCGAGACTGGTTGGAATAGGACATTCTTGACTTCTGGCCGCTCTGGCTCACATTCACACTCATTGGCCGCTTAAACCCAGTGCTCTTTCCTGGTAGGGACACTACTCCTCGATTAAATCTAGTTGGGAAGCTCCCTCCTGCGGAACCTCCACCCATGCTCATACTTTTCCTCTTTATTCCCTTCTTCTCTCTTTCCTTCTGCATCTGTTCACTTCCGGCTTCTGCAATTATTGCCTTTTGCACCAGAGTGGCATAATCAGTAAGCTCAAGGATTGCCACCCTATTCTGAATCCACGGTTTCAGTCCCTGCTAAAACATCCTAGCTTTCTTTTCCTCGGTGCTCACAAACTCCGGCACAAACCTTGATAACTCAGTAAATTTTGCTTCGTACTCTGCTACAGGTAAGTTATTGTGCTTTAGCTCCAAGAACTTGAGCTCCATCTGGTTCTCCATAAACCTCGGGAAATATTTTCCAAAAAACAACTGACTGAATCTCTCCCAGGTTATAATAGCATCTGTCTCCATGTTTTTCTTGGCCTCCCACTAGTAGTTGGCCTATCCTTTTAGAAGGTAAGTAGCAAATACAGTCTTCTGTGCCTCATCGGTACTCAGAATCTCAAAGGATTTCTCCATTTCCTTTAGCCACACCCTTGCCTCAACTGGGTTGGCTGATCCGTGGAACTCAGGGGGCTTAAGGGACTTGAAAGCCCTGAAAGAGTTTGCCACATTATTGTTATTTCCTTGAGTGGGTGGGTTGGGTTGACGTTCCAAGTTCTGCCTTAATAGTTGCATGAACTGTCCCATGGGATCCATGCCTGGGTTTGGTACTGGTTGCTCAACCTCAGTTTCTCCTTCTTCAGCCTCTATCTCAAATCCTTCAACATCATATGTTATATCCTCCTCTTCATACAGGGAGTCATCCTGTTCAACATAATCCTCGTCTTCCTATTCACTGTGTTCTTGGTTCCAACCGTCCTGGTTATGGCTTCCCTGGTCCTCAGATCCAGGGTTCGCCCTAGTTCCAATCTTTCTTGGCGGCATGATACTGATAAATTTTTGGGAAATTCAACATTAGGTCACATTCATACACAAAATTATGCCTTGAACAGTTCTATAATGGGGAGAATGTATCTCGCAATTCTATTATATTATGACAGTTCTTATAAGAAGTGCAGTAATAATAATGATAAAAACAGTGATCTCGTCACTAAGGAACTGAACTGAAAGGAAACAAATATATACATAATGCGAGAAATACATAGTTTGATCTGGTCAAAGGTACAACAGTTCTACATCCATCTGCCCAAAAGTGATACACAAGAGTCTATCTGTCTAGTCAGAGAAAGGGATGCTATATACAAGTCAACTATCCCGGAAAATTGGCTCTTACTATGGCCTTGACTAACTAGACGACTAGACTACCCCATCACTGGTCCTGAATCACACACCGGAGCGGGTCAACTCCTACACCCTTTCCATCGCACGACGGAAGATGTAGTCAGCCTGCCTCCTAGAGATCCTGCATGCCTGTCCCCCTGGAGTGATTGGAGTCTCGCATGGGCCGTGAGCTCTATCCCATTCAGCTCCCTTCTCAGGGATCGGGGTATGGTAGCTCTAGCCTCATAAGATCGGGCACGTCGACCAGCCCTCTCCACCTCCAACTCCCTCATGACCTCATCCAGTCGGGCCTCAGCAACAGCCACTCGAGTCCTCAGTACATCCTGAACATAGCCGTGAGCTAACAAAGACTGCCTATGGGCAGGGTCAAGAGGTGGTGAATCCGGAGCCGCTGGGGGTGCCTCCTCGGTTTGCCTAGGCTCGGGAGTATGGGTCTTAGAGCTGTCGTCATAGAGTCTCCAAGATAGTGGTGCAGGGGTAGGAGCTCTGACCATCGGGAGTGAGGGTAAAGGGGTACCAGTGTACTCTACCACAGTTCCGACATGCTCCTCAGCCACTAGGACCTCATCTGGGTCCTCCTTATCTGAACTCGCAATAACCTCCATCTCTGACTCCTCTGAGGGGTCCTCTTCCTCCTCCTCCGTCTCAGGCTCCTCCTGATCCTCGGCATCTAGTAGTGCCTCATCATGCTCATGCTCGAACGACTCTGGGTCCTCTATCTCATGTGCCTACACATTAAACGGGCTAAGTTACTATCATGATACTTATAAGGGTTCCCGTAAGGGTTTTAACTATCAGTGCTACTTTAAGTAGTCCGACCATGAACTTGGCAAGAGCTCTTATTATCTTTGTGAGTTTATTATTATATCGTCGCATCATCTCTGAGGTTTATAACGCTTAGCTCTGATACCATTTCTGTAATACCCCCAGATTCGGGGTCGGGGATCCGGGTCGTCACGGTCTTTCTTTCCACAATATCACTTAACATAATTAATAATAAATAACCTCATGCTGTGACCCCACACTAACACACACGACAACACGTTATAGTCTCAGAGATGAAATTGAAATAAGTACAAGTCCTTGAATCCACAATTTAAAAGTTATTACAACCCAAAATGATTACTTGATAAGTTTACAGTTAATTGCCATTATCTGTCACAAGTTATAATTATACATAATTGATTCCCAAAAGTAGAATGCCTGATCTACAAATAGATCTACCTCTGCAGCTATAGCAGCTACGACATCAACGGGAAGACGCGGGACGCTTCCCACGTGCTTGCGCTGGGTCTGCTTGAGTCTGGCCATCTTTCCTAACTGTTGTTGTGTGATGAAGAAATGAAGCAAGAGTGAGCATTACAGCTCGCAAGATAATATATAAGTGTAAACAGTAATGCAAGTATCTAAATGGATAACTTACTAGAAACCTTTAACAAATGTAAGGTAATTACTTATTGGATATAAGCATAAAGGAAGATGAAGTTACCAATTACTTCACTTATACTTATACCATTTTAGAAACCTACTTGAATTACCACTGTTCAAAGTATAATAAGTTTTCGAAGGTTCATTATATAAATGAAACTACAATATAAGACTTGACTAGATTAAATCTTTGAAATATTTTATAAAGAAATGAAGTTATGAGATACTTCATTCGATGGAAACACCATTATAACTGTTTGACCCTGTTAATGCTTCGGCAACCACCCATCCATAGCCTTTCGATCGAAATGCTCCGGGTAGTGTTGCAGAAATATCCAACTGGATGATAAACTCATTACGGGAGTTTGACGCGCCAGGAAGACCACTTACGATGATCAGTCGCAGTAGTGCAACCCCATCATTTTCTACATGTAGAGGAGAACCTGTCGGATTTACTTGTCAACCGAACACTGGACTCCTAAGGAATGGACCGTCTTAGCGGAACTTCCAGGCCATTTGGGCCAATATAATAAGGCTGGGCCGGCACCACTCGACCACTTACGCCACACCTAGTTCAGATGAAATCCATGACTCTGAAACGTAAAGTTCGTCCCCCCTTTCCCCAAGTAGAAACTTGTTGATACGGCTCCACCAAGAAGTCGTATCTAGTTGGAAAGGAAAACTCACCGATATTTCCCAGGCGGTGCCTGTTAATGGATTAACTTGTTCTAAGAATTTTACTTCCCGAGTGTTGGGTAAGTAATCAAAAACTGTTTTATCAAAACAACAACCTTGTTGCGAATATAAAATACACCACAGAGCCGGATCCCTCAGGTTTTGAGCGAGTATTTAAATCCCCTTCGAAAGGAGGATCTTAAATATAAAAATGAGTTTTGGGATCCGCCCTAACTTTTAAAATCATTTTGAAGACTCGAAAATATTTTTAAGAATGTTTGGAGTAATGCTGATTTAATGAAATAAATCAGTCCCGATATATTAGAAAATATCTGAATATTATTATCTAAATAATATTCCCATAAAGGATAATCTTTATATAAATAATTTGAAGTAGAAGTTTTAAAACTCATACTTGAAATGAATAATAAATAACTAAAGGTATACTTATACTTATACGATCTTTATTTGAATAATTGAAAATAAGTTTGATTATCGAAACATTATTCTTTAATAAAATAAAGAATATTATTTAGTAAATAAGCGGAGTCATAAGTCCTCGAATGAATATTCAAAATAATATTCATTAAATAGAATAAACAGAGTCATAAGTCCTCGAATGAATATTCAAGATAATATTCAAGATAATATTTATTAAATAAAATAAACCGAGTCATAAGTCCTCGAATGAATATTCAAAGAAATATTCATTAATAAAAATAAAGTTATTGAATAAACCTTATTCGATTAATAGTTTTGAAAACTATATCTATATATATATATATAAATATATATAATATACTCGGGAACATCGACTCCCGGTTTTAGAAAATATTCGCCTTTGGGTCCCCTATACTAAGGGTATACCCAACTACTGCTTATCTCTAGCATAGATATTATGCAATTATAAGCATTGAAATCAACAGATAGATATCAAGATTATGAAACAGACATACATATAAACCATATCAGCATGCTCCAATATATCGCAAGATTTTCTAATTAACCATCATGCATCTATCACAAGATAATGCATATACATATATACATCACAACAACAGTATAACGGGTAGAAAATTTGCATGAGCGACTGGGGGTGATAAAAGGCTTGGGACGAGTCTGGTAACCTATAAACAACATATAAGTTGGAATTAAACCAAAGTCGCTTATGAATCTATACTTTAACCAATTAGACCCCAAACGTTCGCTTTTGCGCTTAACGATTCACTTAAGTCGCTCGAGTACCCTCGGCTCCATCATTTTTAATAATTTAACCATTTAGAGTTTTAAGGAGATTCTTTCGCGAGTACCCTACCAACTGCCTAACCCACTTTACATAATTGTTTCATACACCAATTAGTCATTTAAGGGTCTTAACCAAGGTTTCAAAGTAAGGCGAGGGGTAAGGGTTCGGTCGGGAAACGCCGTTACTTAAAACGGTCGTTTCTCCTAAACCGTACATCGGATTCAAGCGAACCACATATCAAAACGAAGCTCGTAACATGAACTATCTAATTATGGCAATGGTCAAAACCTAACAGTGAGTTCTAGGGTCCTGATGTTAAGAAGAAAAACAGTCTAAAGTAAATCGGGCATTACGACGGCTATATTTACGCGATTACCAAATTTAAACCATTCCAATCAATTCACAATTCAACCCATAATCACCACTACAACCAAACTTCATCCATTATTTATTAAAACAGCCCCAACAACTCAATATTTCCAATTTATACTACTTCTTAATCATGAACTAAGAGCTTACTTAAGTATATTAACTAATAATCAAGATTTACTACTCCATAAACATTACAAAACCAACCAATCTCTAAATATTCAATAACCATGCTTCTCATGAACTATACTACTCATAACAAGCTTCTTAAAATTCAATAATTATGCTAGGTTAAGAGATTATACCTTCCTTATGAGTAGGAGTAACTAATGAGCTTGAAACAACCTTGGAAAATCCTTACTAAAGCTTTATCTAAACAAAAACACAAGAACAAAATTTCAAGTTCTTGGAAAAGACTATTCACTCTCTTCTTCCATGAATTATAGGAAGAGATTGTGAAGGAATTTGAAGCTTAGATTCATAGGATGTCTATATCTATGCACAAGGAACCTTAGATAATTACCTCACTAATTAACAAGGCTTGGAACTTGAATTTGAGTTTTTCTTTCTTTGAAATGGAAAAGAGGCCGAGAGCTTCTTCTTGAATAATGAAAGTCAACTTGTGTGTTTTGTGTTATGAATTGTTTTGCTTGGTTGTTATGATTGTGAATAGAATCAGGAATCTGACATCCCGACACGGCGCGGCCGCGCGCTTGATCAGCACGGGCGCGCTGGCTCTCTAAAGTTCTGGCTCGGTCGCGCGCTTGATCATCGTGGGCGCGCTGGGCTTCTACCAAAAACTGAATTCTTTCTCTTCCTTGTAGCCTTGAGCCGACTTTCAACGAGCTTTTATTCCAACACAACCTAGACACTATATTAGCACCAAAATAATGCTAATTCACTTGTTTCACAGATTAATTCCTGAA
The DNA here is from genome assembly GCF_009905375.1 of Apium graveolens. Taxonomy (NCBI): domain Eukaryota; kingdom Viridiplantae; phylum Streptophyta; class Magnoliopsida; order Apiales; family Apiaceae; genus Apium; species Apium graveolens. The sequence continues at coordinate 41,909,631 of NC_133657.1, read as the reverse complement.
ATGCAAAAATACTAGAAAACACGTTAAAACACTTAACAACTTGAGTACAAATGCATCAATTTAAAGCTTTTTAGTGCATTATAAAGTGTCATAAATTCCACTCAACAGTGAGCACCACTGTCTCCATTATTCCAACCTCCCAAATTTCTTTCCCTTTGAGTGTGGCTATGGCATCTGTGTCAATGACCCAACAGATGCCTACCCAAGCCACCAAAACAAAAATTTCCAAATCCAAACCAAAGAAAACCCCCTCTGGTGTCTCTCAAAAGAAATGAGTTGCAAAATCTACCAAAACTAAAGAGGGGAGTGTGAAGGGTGGTAAGGGAGGTGAGGGACAGGGTGAACATCAAAGAAAACCCAAGAATAAGGATGGAGAGATGAGTGTACCGAAGCCTAGCCACACCACAGTTTCCCAATAAACTGTGGTGATTAATAAGAAAAATAACACAACTCTAGTTTCATCCTCCCAAAAGGATGCTACTATTGAAACAAGCTCCTAACCAGGAGCACAGACCAAGAGGGTGAGGGACACAAGCTCACCCCAAACTTATGCCAGAAAGAAGAGATCTAAAACCATTGGGGAGACAAAGGGAACACACACAATGCAAACTGCAGCTAAAGACTCAGTCACTGCACCATCTCAAATTCAGTTTGATGTGGCTCCAATAAATGTGGAGTCACGGCCAAAATATTTAATCATAGAAGCACCTCACACACAAAACTCTCCCATGAATTCTCTGGATATGGATATGATTCACACATCAACTCCTGATTCTCCTTCTTTAACTCTGTTGGGGAAGCCAAAATTCAGTGCAAGTGAGCATCATCTTTTAGATGATTTGTTCGCTAACTTGCCTATTCTTTCAGGAACTATTGAGACATCTGTGCCTAAATTATCATCAATCTCCACAGAGTCTATAATAGTTTCTACTCCTCATTCTATCTTTTCTTCTATCCCGATGAATATTGTTCATCCATCGGCTAGTGATTGTATCCCGACGGATGTGCCTGGCAGCAGTCATCCGTCGGCATCTCTAACTACTACTTCGATGGATGTTCCTCATCTGTCGGTACTCACTACACAAACTAATTTTTCAACTATTGTCACAAGTGTAGATGATGTAGTACAATCACTTCTAGGACTGAGGGAAGGGGGTGAACAGAGTGAGAGGCTGAGTTGCTATCAGGAAAAAGGAGAGGAAATGAGAGAATCAATGCAGGCTATTTCTTCCATCCTGGAAAAAGTGAGTGAAGGGAGTTCCACCTTAGTAGGTGAAGGTGAGGGTGGTGAGCCAAGCGGAGCCCTTGATGCAAAAAGAGAGAGAAAATGAGAGAAAAGCAGGTACAGGAGAAATAAGGATGTAATCCATTGCTAGTGAGTCAATGAATGTCAGTGATGCAGACAAAGAGAGACTATTTCAGCAAGATTATCGAGCTGCAATTAATTCTATCTCTTTGGATGCTGAGACATTTACTCATCCTGTCACAGCATATCAAATTTTTGCTGGACAGGACAATGAGGAGGCTGAGAAGCTACTCAACTTGGTGTACACTACAGCTTCAATGCAAAGGGCCAAGGATGCCATCACATCCATGCCAACCAAGACTGATGATGATGTTGATTATCCTTCTAGTGGCTCTGAAGACTTCTTTGGAGATGAATATGATGATGAAGAAGGGTTCATGTTTATAGGGGGAGAAGCAAGCCCTAGCTCAAATTCCAATATTCCATCTTGGGTGTTTTCTAAAGAATGTGATGAGCAGCACTTCAAGTCTACCCTCTTCCACATCATTCAACAAACCCAGACGGCTCTCAATGCCTCCACAAATGCCAATGCCAAGAAGCTTCTCCAAGCTCATCTCAACTCTCTCCAACTGCATAAAATCCAGTCTCTTCAACATGATCTAGAAATGTCTACACTCAAAACAAAAATCTCTCAAGTCAAGCAAGATGTGTCTGAAAGATTGGATGCAAAGTTTCCAAACACCACAATGCTTGATATTCAAAGATAACTCAGGAAAAACACTGATTTGACAATGAAGGTAGACTCTCTGGACACCAGGCTCAAATCACTAGAAGGATCTCTCACAGCCATTCATCTTCATCAAGCTCAATAGACTCAACTCTTGCAGAAACTGGTTGTTGCTCAACTCCCTACCTCTACTCAACTAGATGCTAACAAAAAGGGGGAGAAAGAACATTCACTTGTCCCAGTTAGTCAAGGATGGTCAACAAGTGAGGGGGAGCAATTAAACATTCAAGTTAGCAAAGTAATTGTTCCAGCAATAACCTACACAAAGTCAGTAGTCTTGGATAACATTGATCTAATCCAATTAGCAGCTGCTAAGTTGAAGTCAAGTGAACACCTTAATCAAAGTGATGTAGTGGATGTTGAACAAGCAGTAGATGCACAGTAGAAAAAGCTTGGTGAAAGTATCAAGGAAAAATTTGGACAGATAGAGAAACCAGACAAGACTTTTGTAACACCCCCAAATCCGGGGTCGGGGATTCGGGTTGTCACGAGTTCCATTTCCCTTATCAATACTTAATCTTAATAGTCAACCAACTACTGCGTACTGTGACCCCACAATATACACACACACAACAAGTTATAGTCTCAGAGATGAATACCAAAAATAACACAAGTCTTTTATTCCACAATTATAAACCATTTCACCATAAAAAGGGTTTCTGAATAATTTACATATTATTTTCCATTATTATAATTCATAAATATACATAAGTCTAGCACAACAAAAGTTGAAAGCCTAGCCTACTGGTAGCTCCTACCTCAGCTACAACGGCATCAACGCCTACAGAAAAATGCGGAACGTTTCCTAACCGCTCACGAATTGGGAGCTTGATCCTGTTCATCTTGTATATCTGTTATTGTGTGATGAAAGAAGAAAGCAAGAGTGAGCAACAAGCCCACCAAAATAATATGTAGAATAATTAACAATATATGAGCATTCCCATAGTACTCGTGAAAGTCTTGGTCAAAAGAAATGAACCAAGTTTGATCTCTTATGCGACCAATTCGCAAAATATTCAGTATATATACATATATACTTTTCACAATCTTTGAAATCCTCTGACCTGTATAATATACACAGAGTTCCAGTTTATAACTGTATAAAAATATCGTTACAAGGTGATCTCATATATCTAACCTTGTCTCAACGTTTTTCTGAAAATTTTTGTCATGCATAAGATAATCAATAACCAGATATAAGTTGAAAAGATGAAGTTACAAGATACCCCAATATACTTATATCTTTCCCAAATACTACTTGAACTACCACCGTTCAAGTTATAATCAATTTCAAAAGTTCATCACACTGATGAGACTACAAGATAAGACTTGAATAGATTCAATCTTTGAAATATCATTTGAAAGAAATGAAGTTACGAGATGCTTCATTAAGTCCCGATATATATATACACCTATATATATATACATTTCATACACTCCTTGAAAACCTCTGTTATGAAAATTATAAACAGAGTTGCAATATTCAATGAATTTGGAAAAACGGAATTTTGGCATAAACCTGATATCTTGCTGATCAGGCAAAGATACCAATTAAGTCACCTTTTCTACTAGTAGATGGATGAATCCCCCACTGGTCATCACCCTGGCCACATTAGGGCCTTATGCTGGACTGCCACTCAGCCACTTTCGCATTGATGGGCTCCCACTGAGTCACTTACACTTTCATGGACGCCCACTGAGCCCATGTTGCTTATGCCGACTCAATAGATGGACTTACTTCCCGAACGTTGGGTAAGTAATCAATTCATTTATCAAAGCAGCAACCTCGTTGCGAATATAAAATACACCACAAAGCCGGATCCCTCAGGTTTTGAGCAAGTATTTAAATCCCCTTTTAAAGGAAGATCTTAAATATAAAAATGAGTTTTGGGATCCGCTCTAACCTTTAAAATCATTTTGAAGACTCGAAAACATTTTTAAGAATGTTTGGAGTAATGCTGATTTAATGAAATAAATCAGTCCCGATATATTAGAAAATATCTGAATATTATCATTTAAATAATATTCCCATAAAGGATATTCTCTATAAAAATAATTGAAGTAGAAGTTTTAAAACTCATACTTGAAATGAATAATAAATAACCAAAGATATACTTATATGAAAGCACGATCTTTATTCGAATAATTGAAAATAAGTTTGATTATCGAAACATTATTCTTTAATAAAATAAAGAATATTATTTAATAAAATGAGCGGAGTCATAAGTCCTCGAATGAATATTCAAAATAATATTCATTTAATAAATTAAGCGGAATCATAAGTCCTCGAATGAATATTCAAAATAATATTCATTTAATAAATTAAGCGGAGTCATAAGTCCTCGAATGAATATTCAAAATAATATTCATTTAATAAAATAAAGTTATCGAATAAACCTTATTCGATTAATAGTTTTGAAAACTATATCTATATATATAAATATATATATTTTATACTCGGGAACATCGACTCCCGGTTTAGAAAATGTTCACCTTTGGGTCCTCTATACTAAGGGTATACGCAACTACTGCTTATCTCTAGCATAGGTATTATGCAACTTATAAGCATTGAATCAACAATTAGATATAAAGATTACGAAACAAACATGCATATAAATATCATATCACATGCTCCAATATATCGCAAGATTCGCTAATAACAATCATGCACTTATCACAAGATAATGCATATACATATATACATCACAACAACAGTATAACGGGTAGAAAACTTGCCTGAGTATTCCCGGATAGACTTAAGCTTAGAGTTGGTCCGATAACCTATGAACAACAACATAAGTCAGAATTAAACCCCGGTCGCTTAAGAAACTAGACTTTAACCAATTAGACTCTAACGTTCGCTTATGGTCACTTCTACGCTTAACGAATCACATAAGTCGCTCGAGTACCCTCGGCTCCCCCATTTTTAATAAATTAACCATTAAGAATTTTAAGGCGATTCTTTCGCGAGTACCCTACCAACTGCCTAATCCACTTTAAAAAATTGTTTCATACCCCAATTAGTCATTTAAGGGCCTTAACCAAGGTTTCAAAGTAAGGCGAGGGGTAAAGGTTTGTTCGCGAAACGCCGTTACTTAAAACGGTCGTTTCTCCTAAACCGTACATCGGATTCAAGCGAACTACATACCAAAATGAAGCTTACGACACGATCTAGCTAAACATGGCAAAGTTACAGACTGGTCAGTGAGTTACCTGGTCCGAGATTCATGTACAACAGTCTAAGGAAAATGGGCATTACGACGGCTATGTTTACGAGTTTTCCAAGTTTCTCACTACACCAAAACCTCACCAAACAACCCACAATTATTAACACATCAAAACCTCAACTAAATAATACTATATCAGTCCTTATTCTCCAGATTCTTCATCTCAACCAACTACAATCAAGTTCTATTATCTATAACAAGATTCATTCACCAAATCACTCCAAATTCATATCAAACTACTAATAATCAAAGATCATGCTTCTCATTTAGAAAACCAACCATCAAACTCACTAATAATCAAAGTAAAGGCTAGGGTTTGAAGTTTATACCTTCCTTGGGAGGTGTTAAGTTGCTAGGAAGCCTTAGGGAGCCTCCTACAAGCTTGATCTTTCCAAAGAAATCAAGAACACAAAGTTAGGCTTTGAAGTTTCTAAAAGTTCAATTGAAAGAACTGTAAAATGAGGGTCTTACCATGCCTATTTGGACGAGACTTGTGAACAAGAGTTTTAGGCCATCTCAATAACTTTCAACGAGCTATAGAACACAACATTTGAGTGAATATTGAAGGAGATATGGCAGTTTGAAGTTGCTGGGTTTGTTTTGGCCGAGAGCTTTGTTCTTGGAAGCAAAAATCAACTCTCCTTCTTTTTGTTTTATGAAATAATGTTTGGTTTCTTCTCTTTTTGTCTGAGCAAATGATATAAATTTTTTTACCATGGTTAATTTTGCATGGTCCAAAATCAACCAACAAAACAAAATCCCTTTGTCATGCTTATGTCATCAAGCTTGTGTCATCTTTTAACACTTGTCTTCCCTTTGTGGTGTGATGACATCATCACCCACTAACCTCTTTGATTAACCCTTAATTACTTGGCTAATGACCGCTTATCTGTTATACGGTTCGCTTAACTTTCGTTCTCGTTCGTCGTATGAGGGATCATATCCGGGATCTTATTATTTGGGTTCCCCTAAACCTTTCTCAATATTTTATATTCCTTTTATGATCCTCTCTTAAAATCCTTGAATTTAAATCCTTTTAATCATATTACCTTATACTCAATTCTTTCGGCATCTGGTGGATTTTCGGGAAAAAATCAAAGTGTCCGGATTCGAATTCTGACGACCTTTACATACACTCATTTACTTTATGGAATACCAATACGATCTCAGAATTTCCATAACAGTACTCCTATATAGTGTTGTCTGATAATTTTCCTTAATCAGCATCATCAGCAAAAAGTTACTATTCATCAGTGTTTCAAAAATTCCAAAAATTGGGGTTATTACAGTCTCCCCTCCTTAACGTCCCGGAATCAGATAAAAAATGAATAGGGTTACTTTCTTAGCATTGCACTTTCTAACTCTCAAGTCAATTTTCCGTATTGTGGTTCTACCACCAAACTCTGACTAGTTTGATAACCCTTCTCCTAAGTACTTGTTCATTTTCGATCTATAACCCTTACTGGTTGCTCCATATAGGTCAACTCTGGTTGCATGTCTAGGCGCTCGTATTCTCCTATGTGTCCGACATTCAGATTATGCTTCCTTAATATTGATACGTGGAACATGTTATAAACTTGCTGCAGGTTCGGGGGTAGGGCTAGTTCATTTGATAACTTCCCAATACATCGTAATATATCCAAGGGTCCTACAAATCATGGACTTAGCTTTCCTTTCTTTCCGAACCTCATTGATCCTTTCCAAGGGTTTCCAAGGGGATACCTTTAACAACACTAGGTCCCCTATTTCATACTCTTTGTCCTTTCGAGTCAAATCAGCATACTCCTTCTATCCATCCCGGGGTTGCTACCAGCCGTCCTCTGATTAGATCCACTATGTATTTGGTCCTTTGGACCACTTCGGATCCGAGCATCTTGTGCTCTCCAACTTCATTCCGATACAAGGGAGATCAGTATTGCCTTCCCTAAAGGGCCTCATAAGGCGTCATCCTGATACTGACATAAAACCTATTATCGTAAGAAAACTCAATCCGTGCTAAGTGTTCATTCCAAATTCTTTCAAGTCTATCGCACAGACTCTCATCATAGCTTCTTGCGCTATAGGTTTTCCTTCTCAATACCCACTCTTTTCCAGTTCGTAGTCATTACTATCTTCCGTACAAAATACTATATTGGTTACACTTTTGCTCGTTAGCATTCTATAACCTTTTAATAATTGCGTCAACCTTAGTATCACGAACGCGTTAGATTCGGAATACCACCGCACTGATACTACTTCCTTTCTAGCTGCTTCCATCTTCAAAAGCTTGATCCATCATATAGAAGTAAAAGATTTTATTGAGAGATCACTATGATCATGAACACTTGTTACATCGCATAGTTAGTACAGAAGGTGGCCAGCCTTTAGTACTTGACAAGCAATTAAATAATAGATGGTATCCTACTAGGCTTCTATCACACAGATAGATAGTCATTCGGCAATACCTCCCCTTCTGGAAGGGTTGTTCTTATCAGCTTATACAAAATGAAAAGGAGAGAAAAGAACGAATTGAAGAGAATTGTATATATTATAAATATACTGCCACAAAATATCTGGCTTGGAAACTACCTCTGAACTATAGAGGTTTGTCATAGGAGAACAAAACATATACGTATATATATATCAACATCAAGTATTATAGCATCATATTTCACATGCCTAAATATTTTTGCTATTCCGTCCATCATTCTATGGACCCATTCTCTTGCTTGAGCTTATACACAATCACCTTTGAAACTCCCTCGACATCGAAAATCGAATCTGGGATTTCATTCTAGACATCATCGTCACTAGAATTCTATGCTTGCACTGCAACCTTCCTCGTATAGTAATATAGTTCTCTATTCATAAGAAGGAATAAATATTCAATAGGTAGATAATCGACTCAATTAGGCTATCAATGATAACTTATACATCACCATAACCCGATTAGTGGTACTCAATCTCAACATCCATTCCAATACAACTCTCACGGTTGTAATTAATCGGCTCATTACTCGCAGAATCATTCCTGCATTACTATGGTCCACCGTTGACCTACTGTAGTCATTCGTTTTCCATGAAGTCTTAATATCTAACCATACGGAGTCCATACATATCGTATCAAATCCTTCTAAGGAGGTAACATAATCACCATTCATGATTCATGAAGAACACTCCTGATCCTGACATACATACATGACATGAAGCAGATCAAATTGCAGAAGAGTTTCAATCAAAGCAACGATAGCAGGTTAATACCATTCTTAATCATATGCCTTCAATAGAAGACTTAACTCAAAGGTTTGTTTAGTCCTTTTTGAAATATGGTCCTAGCTTATTCTCAACATAGGACCTTCTAAGATAGATAGCCCGCTCATGGCGATTACACGAATTAAACCTTTACCCAACTACTATTACGGTTGAGTATTCCACAGTCATCAGAAGGAATGTCAATCTTCTGAACCGTAATACAACCTTCCTGGCTTCAACCATCATCACTGTATTCCTCTCGTATGAGCGCCTATAATTATCCTCTTATATTTAAAGTGTCGGCCACCTCTTTGGCCTTTCCTGATAGTAAAATTTCCTTACAATCAATGTCATTTTAACCACCTCCAACTAAATTTTCTACCTCATTTCAATCACTGCTTATGTGAAAATGCTTTTCTTAAATCCTGGTGAGAGAAAAAAAATCACCATTTTTCCATAAGTCATTACCTTAGTCTTTAGATGTGAACATTGTCACGACTGACTCTCGATCATACTTAGGACGTCTCTTATCTTGGGTCCTTCTTGTTTTCACCAATCTCGACCTTCATTGGGTTGATCTATACTTTCTCATGGTTCAACACGTGCCCACCTGGCATTATTATAATTACGTCATATTTCCTTCATCAGAATCTCTATTTTTGAGAACTTTGAATATTACCTTTCTCCTTGTAAAACCTCTAAGGTTATCCTTAAATCCTTCAGCAGGTACACCCTAGGCACAGGGCATATCAAGATACCATTTACTAATACTAGAATCATTGTCTATATACTTCTAAAAATTTCTCCACTGATCCTTAAAGGTTGTTGTTACCTTAATCTTTTCCAATTCATATTGTCAAAACTCATGTTGTCCCTATTAAGGGCGAAATGCCAACCCTTATACATTCCCCTAGGGTTCATCTCAAGTTATTGAGATTATATCCTTAATTCCACCTTTAAAAGGGTACTTGCATCCTTACATGGATAAATAAAGTCATATATCCCTGATAAGGGTATCTTATTCAATCATTTCCACCTCGATAGTCTATACCGAATTTCACAATAGCATCCTTATTGAAGTTAAGGTCAATCCACGTGGCCTCCAAAAGATAAAAATGGTTATCCGCTGATTTGGTAATGATCACATGGATGTTCTGGAAGATATTGGTCGTGTTCAACGTGAACTTCTTCTTAATAAATCCTTATTTACTTTTGTTGTTTATCTCAACAGTCATCTCAATGTTGGGATATCTTTCATACCTGGCGTCTCCCTTTCTGGGTATCATGCCCCTGGTCTTACACTTCACATTCTTGAAGGTCACTTCCTTCATCCAATTTTCCTAATTTCTTACTTTCTTGTCTCCTCAGTCTATCCGCGTCTCATTGTTTATCCTTCGAACTATCTCAAGGTTTCCCCGAATCCTCCCAACTTAAAGGGGATAAAATATATGTATATCTTATGCCTTCAACCATCAATTTTAACTCATGGTGAATCACCCTCATCCTGACGATTACATACTTTTCTATTTCTATTGCTACGAGTCTTTAGGGTTTCCTCATACCCAACTCCCTTATCATTCCTCAAACTCTATTACCTTTATATTCCTTTCCACTTCAGTTTCTTTTTATTTTCCTTTCTCTTATCATTATTTCATGAACCAACACAACATAAGCATTGATTTCAAACATCCCGTCATTCTGGATTCGTGTCCTCAGAACGAATCTTGATAACTTTTACAACTTAGATTCATAATTCATCATACTCGTCTGCCTTTGTTCTGGCTCTAAAGCTTTTACACTATCTCCATAACCTTGGGAAGTACTTTCCTGAAAATAATTGACTGAACTTAAATCAGTTTATTATAATCTCTTGGTCTGTGCCTTCCTTGGCCTTTCACCAGCGGGTGGCCTCTCTCTTAGGAGGGTAAGTGACAAAAACAGTCTTTTGTGATTCGTCAATCATTTAAAATCTCAAATGATTCCTATATTTCCTTTAGCCAGGCTTCAGCTTGTTCCTTGGAACTCTGATAGCTTAGCGACTTAAAGGTCCTGAAAGAATTTCTCACCGCATTATTTCCTCAGGATGGTGGTTGGGGATAATAGTATAAGTTTTGTTTAGGCAGATCCATGGATTGTCCAATAGGAGTACCATCCTAGTTCATCTTATCTTGCTCGACTCTTGTTTTCTCATTATGAAAAGTTTCATCCTTCTCCCATAATCGGGGTTATTTTATACGTTAAAATCCTTGATTTCCACTTTATTATGTTATGAGTTCCCTTTTTTTTTGACGACCTCCCTAACTATCACATTCAGGTTTTGTCTTAAATCTTATTCCTCGAACTATGGTTTTAATCTAAGATCCCGTCCTTAAGCTTTTGAACATTTGGAACCCAAATTCTGTCGGAATACCTCATTATTCCCTTATCATCTTTCTCGATATTAATCTCTTCTCCCGTCATTGGATCTCTGCCTTCATTCATCACTTTTTCTTGGCACAAAATGATCTTTTCTAATAATTCGGGCTGCATTACAATCTCAAACAGCTTTTCATTACCGGCTCTGGTTACCTTCACTTCTATTTCCATTTTCTCTAAATCTCTTACCAATTCTTCCGAAGACATTGTCATCTTGAGTCTTTCCTTTCTACTAAGGGCGTCAGCCACCATATTGGCTTTTCTTGGATGATAAAGAATCTCATAATCGTAATCCTTGATTAGATCTAACTACCTTCTTTGTTGCATGTTGAGCTCTATCTGCGTGAAAATGTACTAGAACTCTTATGGTTTGTGTAAATCTCGCACTTTTCTCCATACAAGTAGTGCCTTCAATCTTCAGGGTAAAACTATTGCCACGAGCCCAAGCTCATGGGTGGGGATATCGAATTTTATATTCCCTTAATTATCTTGACGCGTACGCGATTAGCTTGATGTGCTGTATAAGAAGCACCCTAATTCCTTACATCACAAAATCTCCTTTTCCATCTGGAAACGCCAACATAGGGGCATCACCAATATTTGCTTTAGTTCTTAAAAGCTGTTCTCGCATTTCTCTGTCCATTCGAACTTCTCAGTCTTACAAGTAAGCCGCATTAAAGGGGCTACTATCTTTACAAACATGAATGAACCTCCGGTAGTGACCGGCCAATCCTACCTCTAGTAGTCACCCTAACCATGGTCATCAATTCCTCAGTGGTCCTTTATTCATTCTTGTCAGGATCCTCCACGGGATCCTCCTCAGCAACAATCCCTTCTAGGACAACATCCTTAACCGCTACATCCTCAATATGAACATCATCTGGTCCCGTGTTAGGACGCTCTATCAGATCCACAATCTGATCTCTAATACGTAATAAAACATCATCGCGTTGTTGCTCCACAACGTCAGGGTTCGGAGTCCCGCTACCATATACGATAACGAACTACGCTTCTATCACGATATTTATAAGGGTTCCCATAAGGGTTTTAACTGTCAGTACTATGTTAGGTAGTCCGACTATGAACTTGGCAAGAGTTCTTATTATCTTAGTGAACTTATTATTTTAACGTCACATTATCTCTGAGGTTTATAACGCTTGGCTCTGATACCATTTCTGTAACACCCCCAAATCCGGGGTCGGGGATTCGGGTTGTCACGAGTTCCATTTCCCTTATCAATACTTAATCTTAATAGTCAACCAACTACTGCGTATTGTGACCCCACAATATACACACACACCACAAGTTATAGTCTCAGAGATGAATACCAAAATAACACAAGTCTTTTATTCCACAATTATAAACCATTTCACCATAAAAAGGGTTTCTGAATAATTTATATATTATTTGCCATTATTACAATTCATAAATATACATAAGTCTAGCACAACAAAAGTTGAAAGCCTAGCCTACTGGTAGCTCCTACCTCAGCTACAACGGCATCAACGCCTATAGGAAACTGCGGAACGTTTCCTAACCGCTCACGAATTGGGAGCTTGATCCTGTTCATCTTGTATATCTGTTGTTGTGTGATTAAAGAAGAAAGCAAGGGTCAGCAACAAGCCCACCAAAATAATATGTAGAATAATTAACAATATATGAGCATTCCCATAGTACTCGTGAAAGTCTTGGTCAAAAGAAATGAACCAAGTTTGATCTCTTATGCGACCAAGTCGCAAAATATTCAGTATATATACATATATATTTTTCACAATCTTTGAAATCCTCTGACCTGTATAATATACACAGAGTTCCAGTTTATAACTGTATAAAAATATCGTTGCAAGGTGATCTCATATATCTAACCTTGTCTCAACGTTTTTCTGAAAATTTTTGTCATGCATAAGATAATCAATAACCAGATATAAGTTGAAAAGATGTAGTTACAAGATACCCCAATATACTTATATCTTTCCCAAATCCTACTTGAACTACCACCGTTCAAGTTATAATCAGTTTCAAAAGTTCATCTCACTGATGAGACTACAAGATAAGACTTGAATAGATTCAATCTTTGAAATATCATTTGAAAGAAATAAAGGTACGAGATACTTCATTAAGTCCCGATATATATATAGACACCTATATATATATACATTTCATACACTCCTTGAAAACCTCTGTTATGAAAATTATAAACAGAGTTGCAATATCCAATGAATTTGGAAAAAACAGAATTTTGGCATAAACCTGATATCTTGCTGATCAGGCAAAGATACCAATTGAGTCACCTTTTCTACTAGTAGATGGATGAATCTCCCACTGGTCATCACCCTGGCCATATTAGGGCCTTATGCTGGACTGCCACTCAGCCACTTTCACATTGATGGACTCCCACTGAGTCACTTACACTTTCATGGACGCCCACTGAGCCCATGTTGCTTATGCTGACTGAATAGATGGACTTACTTCCCGAATGTTAGGTAAGTAATCAATTCATTTATCAAAGCAGCAACCTCGTTGCGAATATAAAATACACCACAGAGCCGGATCCCTCAGGTTTTGAGCGAGTATTTAAATCCCCTTTTAAAAGAAGATCTTAAATATAAAAATGAGTTTTGGGATCCGCTCTAACCTTTAAAATCATTTTGAAGACTCGAAAACATTTTTAAGAATGTTTGGAGTAATGCTGATTTAATGAAATAAATCAGTCCCGATATATTAGAAAATATCTGAATATTATCATTTAAATAATATTCCCATAAAGGATATTCTCTATAAAAATAATTGAAGTAGAAGTTTTAAAACTCATACTTGAAATGAATAATAAATAACCAAAGATATACTTATATGAAAGCACGATCTTTATTTGAATAATCGAAAATAAGTTTGATTATCGAAACATTATTCTTTAATAAAATAAAGAATATTATTTAATAAAATAAGTGGAGTCATAAGTCCTCGAATGAATATTCAAAATAATATTCATTTAATAAATTAAGCGGAATCATAAGTCCTCGAATGAATATTCAAAATAATATTCATTTAATAAATTAAGCGGAGTCATAAGTCCTCGAATGAATATTCAAAATAATATTCATTTAATAAAATAAAGTTATCGAATAAACCTAATTCAATTAATAGTTTTGAAAACTATATCTATATATATAAATATATATGTATATATATATTATACTCGGGAACATCGACTCCCGGTTTAGAAAATATTCACCTTTGGGTCCTCTATACTAAGGGTATACGCAACTACTGCTTATCTCTAGCATAGGTATTATGCAACTTATAAGCATTGAATCAACAATTAGATATCAAGATTACGAAACAAACATCCATATAAATACCATATCACATGCTCCAATATATCGCAAGATTTGCTAATAACAATCATGCACTTATCACAAGATAATGCATATACATATATACATCACAACAACAGTATAACGGGTTGAAAACTTGCCTGAGTGTTCCCGGATAGACTTAAGCTTAGAGTGGGTCCGATAACCTATGAACAACAACATAAGTCGAAATTAAACCCCGGTCGCTTAAGAAACTAGACTTTAACCAATTAGACTCTAACGTTCGCTTATGGTCACTTCTACGCTTAACGAATCACATAAGTCGCTCGAGTACCCTCGGCTCCCCCATTTTTAATAAATTAACCATTAAGTATTTTAAGGTGATTCTTTCGCGAGTACCCTACCAACTGCCTAATCCACTTTAAAAAATTGTTTCATACCCCAATTAGTCATTTAAGGGCCTTAACCAAGGTTTCAAAGTAAGGCGAGGGGTAAAGGTTCGTTCGCGAAACGCCGTTACATAAAACGGTCGTTTCTCCTAAACTGTACATCGGATTCAAGCGAACTACATACCAAAATGAAGCTTACGACACGATCTAGCTAAAAATGGAAAAGTTACAGATTGGTCAGTGAGTTATCTGGTCCGAGATTCATGTACAACAGTCTAAGGAAAATGGGCATTACGACGGCTATGTTTACGAGTTTTTCAAGTTTCTCACTACACCAAAACCTCACCAAACAGCCCACAATTATTAACACATCAAAACCTCAACTAAATAATACTATACCAGTCCTTATTCTCCAGATTCTTCATCTCAACCAACTACAATCGAGTTCTATTAACTATAACAAGATTCATCCACCAAATCACTCCAAATTCATATCAAACTACTAATAATCAAAGATCATGCTTCTCATTTAGAAAACCAACCATCAAACTCACTAATAATCAAAGTAAAGGCTAGGGTTTGAAGTTTATACCTTCCTTTGGAGGTGTTAAGTTGCTAGGAAGCCTTAGGGAGCCTCCTACAAGCTTGATCTTTCCAAAGAAATCAAGAACACAAAGTTAGGCCTTGAAGTTTCTAAAAGTCCAATTGAAATAACTGTAAAAATTAGGGTCTTACCATGCTTATTTGGATGAGACTTGTGAACAAGAGTTGTAGGCCATCTCAATACCTTTCCAACGAGCTATAGAACACAACATTTAAGTGAGTATTGAAGGAGATATGGCAGTTTGAAGTTGATGGGTTTGTTTTGGCCGAGAGCTTTGTTCTTGGAAGCAAAAATCAACTCTCCTTCTTTTTGTTTTATGAAATAATGCTTGGTTTCTTCTCTTTTTTTCTTAGCAAATGATATAAATTTTTTTACCATGGTTAATTTTGCATGGTCCAAAATCAACCAACAAAATAAAATCCCTTTGTCATGCTTATGTCATCAAGCTTGTGTCATCTTTTAACACTTGTCTTCCCTTTGTGGTGTGATGACATCATCACCCACTAACCTCTTTGATTAACCCTCAATTACTTGGCTAATGACCGCTTATCTGTTATACGGTTCGCTTAACTTTCGTTCTCATTCGTCGTATGAGGGATCATATCTGGGATCTTATTATTTGGGTTCCCCTAAACCTTTCTCAATATTTTATATTCCTTTTATGATTCTCTCTTAAAATCCTTGAATTTAAATCCTTTTAATCATATTACCTTATACTCAATTCTTTCGGTATCTGGTGGATTTTCGGGAAAAAATTAAAGTGTCCGGATTCGAATTCTGACGACCTTTACATACACTCATTTACTTTATGGAATACCAATACGATCTCAGAATTTCCATAACAGTACTCCTATATAGTATTGTCTGATAATTTTCCTTAATCAGCATCATCAGCAAAAAGTTACTATTCATCAGTGTTTCAAAAATTCCAAAAATTGGGGTTATTACAACTTTTCATCACTACTCTCAAGTCAAGCAAATTCATGTGAATGAAATGAGTCTGAGTTACTTGAAAAAGGGCTAAACCTCATGTATTAAGTCTCCAAAAGCCAAACTGGTTTTGAAGCCAAAAAGAATTATCCAAAATCATCAGACAAGAATCCCTTGGATCTCATGTTTGAGACTCCAAAACCAGATGAAAAGAAGCTGTTGGCAAGGTCCATTGCATTCTTCAAGGATCCAACTGATTCAGTATAAAAGAAGAGAATTGCCAAAATCTACAAGAATGGAAAAGAGATTTGTGTGGTGGCTGGACACCCTCAGTTTGCAGCAGCTAAGAAGGAAGAAAAAGAAAGAATCAAGCAAGAAAAGAAGCAGGCTGCTTTAGATGCTAAAAAGCTCAAACAGAAAAAGAAGCAAGATGCTATCTTGGCCAAACTTCAAGCTGTGAAAGCTGCAACTGAAATCTCTGAAAAGCAACCTATAGAAGCTAAAGATCTGGGTGAGAAAATGCATAAGGAACCTCAACAGAAAAGAAGATTCAGATACAAGCTCCATTCAAAGAGAAAATTGGACTTCAGTGATGAGGAAATGGAAGATTAAATTCCTAAACAGTCTACTTCTGCAACTCAAACATCCAAACCCTCAGTGGTGCATGAGGAATTCAAGGTGGATCCAACAAAGAACTTTCATGGTGAGCCTATAATTTCCAAGGATGAGCCAATAGACTGGGAAAGCTTGCCAATTCCTAAACTCAATTTACCTATCTTCAACAAGCCAAAGAAAACAAAGATAAGAGCAACCAAGAAGATCAAGCCTTTGAGTTTCAGATCCAAAGCACAAACCAAAGCTCAACCAACTGTCAGCAAGGGAGATCTTCTATACATCTGCGACATCAAAGAATTTTCAGAGATTAATCTCTAGATGGATGAACTAGAAGAAGTAAGAGCAATTGATGCTCACAAAAATCTTCCTGAAAGATTAGTGTTCAAGTACAAGGGAAGGAAGGAAATCACATGGCCTCTTCACAGGATTCTTCAAGAAAGCTGCTCTGTACTGATAAAAATCTTCTCATCATTCAATAAAAACTTTAGGTTTAATGTGACTAATAAGAGAATGGTACTAAAGAAGATAGAAGATCTAGGGAGTAATAAAGCCAAAGATGCACTACCAAAAACTCTATCAATTCCCTTCACTGGAAAAAGAGTGCATTCGAGGCCTTATTGGCTGATGGAATTCATGGATGACAAGGGTGTTAGAAGATTCTTTAGACTGGATGACCAATTGAGTATCTGTAGCAATGAGACTCTATTGGAAATACAAGAGAAGCTGGATCTATCAGATGCTGAAGAACTTGAATTCCACAGACAACTCCAAAATCAAATAGAATAAAATAACAGGAAGCTTGGGAATAAATCCAGACAATCAAGGAAATAGAAATCATCTGCTCAGGCTAGAGGAACACCTTGATAATGATTGTGAGATTTTTTTGTACACTTTACTTTGTTCAATTTTCAAATAAATTTGTAGTACTTGTCAGTTTTATCTACTATATCTCAATCTGTACATTTAGGGTGTTTTATTATCATCAAGTTTCTCTTAATTTATGGCTACAATTCTAGTATACATATATTGGGGGAGATTGTTAGAAATATGTTATGAACTTGATGATAAGATAAATAAAACACCTTAGTAGATTTAACTTAGTGTAATTTTAGCTCTCGACGGATATTTTATTATAGTCCCGGCGGATGATCTTTATAGTCCCGACAGATGATAACTGAACATCCCTCGAGAGTGTAGCTTATGTAATAATAAGTATTGTAGCACATATCTGCAAACAACAAGGTATTAGTTGAGTAGATTCTGTAGGATTCTCTAAGTCATGTTGACTACTAGTTTGATATACAGAATAGGGTGACTAATTGTAAATATAAGATGTCTTGTAATTCTGTATAAATGAAATAGAGTCAAGTGACAGAAAAGGCTCCCGACTTATGGTTGTTATGGATAAAAAACTAAGGTTATTATTTGCTGTATTTATTACTAAGATTCGGGAGCTCAAGGCCTTTAATGGCTGCTCTCGTGTTTCGTAGCTTAATTCTGCCTTTACGAGATGCCTACGTATCTCTGTGAATTAGAGAATCAAGCCAAAAAACATAGTTCTGATTTGTGGGGTGAGGCCCCTTATATAGATGTTGGGAGTCCTTGAATTGGACTTGGTATAGGAGACTTGGTGGGCAAGTCTCATAATTAGAATGGACTTTGGAGTCCTAGATAGTAGGAAACTGATTCCTTATCCTTTTAGGTCCCCTTAAGGCTAATCTATAAGGATTTATATCCTTATAGGGACTCTTCTCAATAGCTGATTTTTCCCTTATTAATTAATTACGAAATTAATTAATAATCAGGGCTTTTGGGCCTTCTTTATTCCATCAGACCTGATCTGGTCCATCAGGCTTAACCTTTCTGGTCTGAGTATCATATATTATTGGGCCTAGAAGCCCACACCTTGCAGTATTTAATTATACTATCATAATTTATTTATCCCTATCAATGGTCTACAAAGACTCCCGATGGATGATCAACAAAGGCTCCCGACGGATGACCAACAAAGTCCCGACGGATGATCGAATTCAAAATAGCAGTTTATAGTGACAACACAATCACATGCGTCGGGTGTTTGCAAATGGAATGTGGCAGCCTAATTGCAGGTGTTAAAGAACAAAGAAGCATTACCATTTTCATGCAAATGTAAAGACATTCAAAGATGCAGAATAGAGTAATGTAGCAGCTTGATATTAGACTAGATTTATTTTGTTTTATTGTCTTGTCTTATTATCATGTAACTTGGTGGTATATAAACCAAAAGTAGCAAGTAGAACAATGTATCTCTGGTGGATACATTCAAATCCACCAGAAAATTTTAAAGCTTGTGTTTTATTACTTAGTATTTTGAATGCTATTATTCTTCTATTCCGCATAACTGAAAATCAAACACTGTTATATATTAAGTTAGAACATTCTTTAAATTTGAAAAAGGAGCCAGAATTACATTCAACCCCCTTCTGTAATTCTTGTTGTATTATTCGGGATAACATTTTTTCAAAGTTGTGGAAATCTTTGATTTGAGCTTTATATACTTCATTGACTGCATCATAAACTTCTTGAGGAGATAAGGATCTGGCATTGCTCCCTAATATAGTTAGGTATTCCTCCCTGAACTGAGTTAATACAACATCCATTTCAATTGAAAATTCATTGTCTAGCCATGCATCATAATTTGTATCTTGACCAGCTTCATTAACAATCTTGGTTTGTTGATCTTCAACGTTTGTATGGTAGGAAAGCATGATGGCCTGGTAGTCTTGGTTTGATATGTTGGATGTGAGAAGCTGTTGTGATATATGTGTAAGTCCATCAAGTTGATCAACCATTAGATCATCAATAGTGGAGGGTTGAGCTGCTGTTTCTTGTAACTATTGGGAAATGAGACGAGGTTCTTTTGGTTTTGAGGTTGAAGGTTGATTGTTTGGGTGTGAAGGTGATAGGGTAACAGAATCACCTATGACGGGAGTCACATTTTGACTCACAGTTTGCACTGTGGTTATGACAAGGTGTTATTCTCCACTTGTGGTGGAAACCTCCAATTTAATTGGAGGGGATTTGGTTGGATTACTGTCATGTGCAACAGCCTCAAACCCTTGTGCTTCTTGCAGAGCACTGTCACATGAATGCGATGTTCTTGCATTTTCCATAGCAGGGTCATTGGCAATTGAACTCCTAACTTCAATTGTGAGTGCAATTTCGGAAAGGGTTTTTAAGGGAGTTGTTCCTGTAACAGGGACCTCCAATGGAATTGGAGAATTTAGATAGCTCCCCCTCAGGAGTACTACCCTCAAACCTAACAGCCTGTGAAGGCTGATTTGCACATGAAGGTGAATTAGTAACTACCATGGGGTCTTCAGTGAAAACTGATGAATCCCCTATATTTGTGATGGTGTCATCAAGGTCTACCCCAGCTAGTAGCCTCTCACCATCTAAATTTGGTGTCTGGGTGGTGAGCAAGGTTTCTTGAACCAAGCCACTTGAGTGAGATTGCACTTGAGAATTAGATTCAAGTGTTGTATAGGAAGAAGAAATTTTAGAGAAAAGAATTTGTTGATCAGAAGTGAGTGTTGGAAGCTCCCCCTGAATAAGTGAGTGAGCTTCAAACGATGTGCTCTCTTTGTGGGTGTCATCCTTATTTCTCCTTCTATACACTTGAATTTGTTCAGGTGATGGTTGTGTAGACTCATTACATGGTACACTAGGGAGAGTGCTCTTTTCAATAGAGACACCCTGTTGAGAGGATGCCTCTAGAATCTGTTTTTGTCCCTTATTTACAACTACATCCTTTTGATAGGATGTAGAGGTTGCTAGAGTGGTCAACTCAGTTTGCTTTTCCTTCTTTGGCTTTCTGACCAAGGGTGACTCTTTTGGTGTATCATCCTCACCACTCTCATCTATTTTAGGAAGGGGTGCCTGCTTTCTCTTCTTTTTACTCACTTCATTCTTTTGAGAGGATGAAGTGGTTGGCTTCCTAACAACTATAGGTATAGAAGAAGTGGTCTCAGCATTGGAAGGCCCCTGTTGGTGTTCATGTGTTTGTAGTTCTACAGGTTCAGGGACCATTACTGTACTACATTGAATTACACTAGACCTCATGTCAGGCATAGGATATGGATTAGTCCTAAATTTCTCCAACATAAATGGAGTTAATTTAAGACCCACCTGCACCTTGTTCTTTGTAGATAGTGATCCAAATAGAATTTTAGACACTTGATTACAATTGCATATTAATGATCTATCTACACCATCTATCATATTTATGTCATTTACTTTATAGTTTAATGCAGACATAATGAATATAGGAAGAAATATTTCCTCACCTCTTGATGCTAATGGCATTATTAGCCTGGTGCTCAGTTCCTCCAAGATGTAGTGTCCTATATTTATCTGTTTGTTGTGAGCCAATGAGTAGACCAGCTTCTGGACAACACTTGAAATGTTGTCAAACCCCGACTTTCTGCAAGTGAAAGCCCTGAATACTGAATTAAAGAGAAAAGACCATTCCCTCCTCAGGTTCTTTTTGTTCATGCTTGCCAGATTAATCTTTTCAGAATAATTGATGAAGTCCATGAATTCATAAAACTCATCCTGAGTTGGAACCTCCACCAGCTTGTTAGTAGGTATGCCCAAAGCCATATTGACATCATTCTCAGAGATCTCCACATGTTGGTCCTTGATTGTACAATTTATCACTATTGATGCTGCCTGATTCTCATGCACAACATTCAAGTAGAGTACAAGATTAGCAGTAAGAGCTCCCACAAAATATGTTTCAGACAGAAATTTCACAAAGCTTTTGAAAGCTTCAGGAGCTTGATTTGCATCCAGAAATGCAAGAAAGTTGGTTTCTTTTGGGGTAAAGGGTACAATAATGTTTGATGCCACTGAGAAGAGTATGAAGTTTAGTGGATAAGAAAATTTGAAGAGAAAGAGTTCAAAACGAGAGAGAAAACGGTTTAGATTTAAAAATTAGGTCACTTAGAGTTCTCGAAGGCGTAAGGATGTGTATGTCGAGAAGTCTGGGTATTTATAGAAAAAGGTAAATGACTTATCGAGAAATCAAAATAAACGTTTGGAGTTTGCTTATCGAAAAGTCATTTTTTAAAAAATAAATTCATGTCGATATGTCAATTTCCTGACTCTTATCGAGAATTAGAAAATGACTTATCGAGATGTCAAATAAATACCCAGTTTGTCCAAAACGAACTGAATTGTTTCCAATTTTTATTTGAATAAATCAAAATAAAATAAGAATGATTTTGTTAAAAGTATTTTACTAAAATAATTTAGTAAATTAAATTATCTCAGTTCTAAGTTATTTATAAGTATCAAATTATACTTGTAGAGAACTCTAAAAGTTAACACTTATAGAGAACTCTACAATGACTTATCGATAAGTCATAATGAAGTTACCGAGAAGTCCCTAGAGAAGTCAGACAATTGACTTATCTAGAACTCACTCTAGAAGTCTTAAAATGACTTGTCGATAAGTCAATTAGACTTATCGAGAACTCAGTTCTCTATATTACTTTTGATCACTTTGATTCTGCCTTATGCTAATTTTGCATATTGAAAATGCAAATCAACATTTAGACAATTTTCTTAGAATTGAAAAATTCCAAGCTAAATTTTAAATTTTAAAAAATAAATATGCAGAGATTTATAATATATTTATAATTCATATTCTAGTTAATTTCCAATTAAATCAAATTAATTTTGATTTACTAAAAATTAATCTGCTGTAAAACATTGGCTGAGTTCTTGCCTTAGGATGAAGAATTTAACATTCCAATTTCACCTACAAGTCTAGTGAAAGTTGCTTCATCCAAATATTTAGTAAAAATGTCAGCTAATTATTTTTCTTTTGGAACAAAAATGAGCTCAATGGTACCATTTGCAGAATGTTATCTAATAAAATGGTACCTTACATCAATGTACTTTGTTCTAGAATGATTAACTGGATTAGCCACAATAGATATAGCACTATTATTATCACACATAATTGGAATTTTGTGTAACACTAGGCCATAGTCCATTAGCTGACTTCTAATCCAAAGCACTTGAGCACAATAACTTCCAACAACTATGTATTCAGCCTCAGTTGTGGAAGTTGACACAGCTTATTGTTTCTTGCTATACCTGGATACAAGTCTTTGTCCAAGAAACTGACAGCTTCCACTAATACTCTTTCTGTCAACCCTGCATCCAGCAAAATTTGCATATGTGTATCCCATAGTTTTAAAACTAGTTCCCTTAGGATACCAAAATCCCAAGTTTGGGGTCTCCTTCAAGTATCTGAAAATCCTCTTCATATCCATCAAATGTGATTCTTTTGGATTGGCTTGAAATCTTGCACACAGACATGTTGCAAACATGATTTCTGGTCTACTTGCAGTTAAGTATAGCAAATATCCAATCATTCCTCTATATCTTGAAATATCTACACTTTTTTTCTTTTTATCTTCATCCAACTTTGTAGCTGTAGACATAGGTGTAGATGCAGGTGAACAATAAACTATACCAAACTTTTTCAATAAATATTTGACATACTTAGTTTGGCTGATGAAGATTCCGTCACCTCTTTGACTGACTTGAAGTCCAAGAAAGTAACTCAATTCCCCCATCATACTCATTTCATATTCACCCTGTATAAGCTTGGAGAATCTTTGACACAACTTTTCATTTGTAGAACCAAAAATGATATCATCCACATAAATCTGAACTAGGATTATATCACCACCATGCAGCTTGTAGAAGAGTGTCTTGTCTATTGTTCCTCTAGAGAATCCATGTTTAAGTAGAAAATCTAACAATGTGTCATACCAGGCTCTAGGTGCTTGTTTTAGTCCATAGAGATCCTTGAGCAACTTGTATACAAAGTTTGGAAATTATGGATCTTCAAAGCCAGGTGGTTGTTGCACATAAACTTCTTCTTCCAACTCACCATTAAGGAAATACTCTTGACATCCATTTGATATACTTTAAATTTTGAATGCGCAGCAAATGCATGAAAAATCCTTATTGCTTCAAGTCTTACAACTGGAGCAAAAGTTTCATCATAGTCAATTCCTTCCTCTTATGAGTAGCCTTTTGCAACCAACCTTGCTTTATTTCTGGTGACAATTCCATTTTCATCCATCTTGTTCATGTACACCCACTTTGTTCCAATTATACTTCTGTTTTTTGGTGCAGGAACCAACTCCCAAACTTTGTTTCTTTCAAACTGATTTAGCTCCTCTTGCATAGCAGATATCCAATCAGGATCAAGTAGAGTTTCTTCAGTTTTCTTTGGCTCGATTTGTGAAATAAAACATGCATGTAGACATTCATTTGCAGTTGCACTTCTAATCCTCGCTCCAACAGTAGGATCACCAATAATTTCTTCTCTAATGAGACTTCTATCCCACTTTCTGGTGTGAGTTTGTTGACTTGAGTTTTCTGTATTTTCTTCATCATTGGCATGAATTGCAGAACCTTCCTCTCTTTCTCCCCCTGAGTTTGTGTTATCAAATTCAGGTACATGAGATGAGCTTCCATTCTCATGAATCACTTGATCAGTAGACTCTTCATCAATTATGTGGTTTGTGTTGACGTCAGCTTCATCATCAGAATCACTATCAATTTTGAGATTTTCCAACTTTAGGGCTTCAGCTTCATTTTCATCAAGGCATTCCAAGCCTGGGCACCTGTCATCATCAAAAGTAACATCTGTGTTTTCCATAATTTTCTTTTATTTAATCACATAGATTTTATATGCAGTTCTCTCCAATGAATATCCCAGAAAAATTGCCTCAAAAACCTTAGAGTCAAATTTTCCCACATATTCAGAGTTGTCCTTCAAAACATAGCACTTACTTCCAAACACATGAAGATGCTTCACAGTAGGCTTCCTTTTAGACAAGATTGAGTAGGGTGATTTTCTAAGATTCTTGTTAATGAGATATTTAGTTCGCAGTTTTGCATCTTGCAGCATTGTTCTAGCAGCCTCTACCAGTGTTCTGTTCTTTCTCTCAACTACCCCATTTTGCTGAGGTGTTCGAGCAGCTGAGAATTCTTGAATAATGCCCTTGTCTTTGCAGAATTCAGTTAAGGTTGCATTCCTGAATTCTGTTCCATTATCACTCCTCAATCTTTTCACACAGTCCTAATCTTCATCCTTCTTTTCAACCTTCTTGATGTGTTTAATTATGATATGTGGAGTTTCATCTTTAGAGTGCATAAATACTACCCATGTATATCTTGAGTAGTCATCCACCATCACAAGTGCATATCATTTTCTTGAAATTGACTGGACATTAAATGGTCCAAATAAATCCATGTGAATAAGTTATAAAGGTGCACTTATAGAATTCACAATTTTACTCTTGTGACTTGATCGTTTCATTTTTCCTTTTTGACAAGCATCACAGACTTCATCTTGAGCAAATTCCAGATTAGGCATGTCTCTCACTAACTCCTCTTTGACTAGAGTATTGATTGCCTTGAAATTCAAGTGAGATAGCTTTTTATGCCATAACTTGCTTTGGTCTACAGATGCCTTGGTGTAGAAGCAACAAATTTCATCCTCATTTGCTGAGTCTACAACAAATAAGCTTCCTTTCCTTGCTCCTTTCAGAGCAACTTTGCCATTCTTTTTGCTTAAAAAATGCATTCTCCTTTGTCAAATGTGACCTTGAATCCTTTGTCTGTAAATTGACTAACATAAAGGAGATTCACTTCAAGACCAGTTACTAGTGCTACACCTTCAATGACAATATTTACAGAAATCAATTTGCCATATCCCATTGTGAAACCTTTGATGTTGTCTCCAAAAGTCACTAATGGGCCAGCCTTCTCCTCAAATTGTGATAACAGGGCCATATCACCTGTCATATGTCTTGAGCATCCACTGTCTATGATCCATATGACTTTATTTTCTTTGCCCTGCACACAATGAGTTTAGGTGTGTTTAGCAACCCAAGCAGTGTTGGGTATTATTCTCTTGTTAACAGATTTGATAGAGGTAGAGTTTGATGATTCAGAAAGAATAGAATTCATTGAATGATGTGCATTTTCCTATTTAGCTGAAGACTCAATATTGATTTTCTTAAGATCAACTCTCAGCTTGTGGCAACTTGTCATTACTTTCATGGTGCAAGGTATGCAATCAAACTTGTCACAGAATAAGTATGGATCTTCAGTTTTTGCTTCATTGTACTTGCATGCTCCCACTCCCGGCTTACTAACAACCTTTTTGAAAAGGTGAGTTAGATGATTCACAGAGCCACATTTTTTACATTGTTTTCTTGGAGCATCTGCAACATAAGAAAATTTTTTGCTCTTGTTTATCCCAATCTTTCTATTTCTATTTTCTTCTTCTTTCTTGCATCTTCAGTTTTTACATCCTTGACAGGTGTCTTGGAATCTTGGTTGACCATGGGTTTCTTTTCAGCTTTGGAAGTGGAGTTATTTCTGCATTTTTCTTCTCATTATCTTCATCAATAATTTCTTGCTTTATGATCAACTCTTCTTCACTGAAATCTACTTCATATGCTTTGAACATAGGTGAACCAACCTTTCTCAGAATAGCTGGGACATCTTCATTTTTAGTTGCTTTTTCTTTACCACCTACAGCTTTCTTGTTGCTATTCAAAACAGCATAATCAAGACCAATAACAATGTTAGCACATGGCTTGTTCTTCTCATGGTACTGACCAAGCAACTTAGATGCATTCCTGAATGATTTCAGTTTCACCTCATTCTTTTCAATCTTCTCTCTTAACACAGCTTCAATCTCATTGGAACACTTCAGCTTATTTTTCAAATATTCATTTTCTTGCTTGACTGACTCAAGCTCCACAAGCAGCAGATCCATCTTTTCATTCTCACTCTCAAGCTTCTCATTAGCTTTTGTTAGCCTACTGACTTCCTCAGTAGCTGCTACCAAGCTAGTGTGTATATGAAACATCTCCA
Organism: Apium graveolens; assembly: GCF_009905375.1. Classification (NCBI taxonomy): domain Eukaryota; kingdom Viridiplantae; phylum Streptophyta; class Magnoliopsida; order Apiales; family Apiaceae; genus Apium; species Apium graveolens. The sequence continues at coordinate 41,882,916 of NC_133657.1, read as the reverse complement.
CAATCATCTTTTTCACAGTCTCCTTATATTGACTAGCATTTAAATCAATAATGGTTAGAGTTGGTACCTTTAATTTTAATGTGGATGCTTCTCCATGCTCAAAAGTCATAAGTGCATAGTTTCCAACCTCTTCATCCTCATCATCAACATCATTATCATCCTAACTCTTTCCTTCTGCAATATAAGCTTTTCCAGACTATTTCTTTAAGAGAGCTTCATATTTTACTTCCAGTTCCAAGTAAGCTTTATCCTTCTTCACCTTTTTAGGCTTTCTGCATTCAGTAGCGAAGTGACCCAACTCATCACAATTGAAGCACCTTATCTTTGATCTGTCCACAGATCCAGTTTTGTAGCCACCTTTGCTAACTGAATTGTACTGAGCTTTTGGTTTCCAATTATTGCTATTGGAATATTATCCCTTGCTCTTAAAAAACCTTGGCTTCTTGACTCTTATGTTGGAAAATTTTCTAGCCAAATAAGCCATTGATTGATCCATTTCATCTAGCTCATCCAGGGTGTAATATTCATCTTCCTCCAGCTCCAATATAACTTGCTTATGAGGTCCTTTGTTCTTTTGTTCCGTAGCTTGAATAACTAAAACTTGATCATCTTGCTCATCTTCACTTTTTTCTCTGTCATTCACAATCAAAGCACTTGAACCATCAACTACATGACCACGGTGTGCTTTCAATGACTTTCTTTGCAACATTTCAAGTTCATAAATTTTCAGGATTCTATATAGAACTTCCAAAGTCATTCTGCTTAAATCTCTTTCTTCTCTAATAGCTGATATTTTTTGTTCAAGATGGTCAGGAAGAGTTAGCAGAAACTTTAGGTTAACCTTCTCAGCTTCATAATATTTATCATGTAGCTGCAAGTCATTTATCAATTTATTGAACCTTTCAAAAACTTCAGTAATTCCTTCTTTCGGTTTAGCCATAAACCCCTCATACTGAGAAACCAGAATCCTCCTTTGGTTGGACCTAACTTCCTTTGTTTATTCACATAAAATTTCTATTTTCTCCCAGATCTATTTGGATGTGTCACATTTGACAATGTTATTTTACATTACATTGTCAAATGACTTTATTAAGATCAATTGGAAGCCACTATCCAGAGAGACTTTTTCTTTTTCAGGTTCGGTATATTCTGAAGGATCTTTAAGAGCATAATGTGCTGGAATCACCATGTCTCCATTTGTAGATTCCTTAACTCTTACCACGGGGTGAAAGGCCCATTCTTGAGGATTTAAATGTATAATGGATTGGCCATCCTGATGAACAACATCATTTTCTTTTTTCATAGTGTGTAGTTAGATCTGTCAAAGGTAGGAATTTTGATTCTGCTAAGCTTCTGCGTATTGATTCTTCCAAGATCTTTAATCTGTTTGCTTTCAGATTTTGCTCTGATACCACTTGTTAGGTAATGAATACAACACGGGGGGGGGGGGGGGGGTGAATGTGTTTTAGATTATTTTTAAGCTTTTCAAATTGTTATGGATATGATGAACAAAGTAGTCTAACTGTAGAGATAATATATTTTAACACGAATAGTAAAACATGCATAATAACACACTATCTTTCAAAACTCACTTAATTTTATATTAAAATCAAGTATGTCTTGCTACAAATTTCTTGGTTCTTTGTTGATAAAGAACTCAGCTTCTCTCTTGAGAGTTACAAGATTTTCTAGATCTATTTGTTACAACTGAAACAAAGCATCGAGTGTTTACTTTATAGAACAGAAAACACGGGTTTTACACAGCATACAATAGCATGTACTAAACCATAATTTAAGTTAACTAAAACTTTCTATTTTTGACTTGGTGTATCTTTGTAAATCATGCATGTCTGTGACTTTACTTTGTTAGTTAATCTTGGCCTTTGATCTTGTACTCTTCAAGCTGCTTTTTGTAGACTTTTTAAATCAATGACTGATTTATTTGTTGATTGATAATCTTCGATATTTAACTGGTCTGCATTATATACTTAAGTTTTACGTCAAGATCTCCAGTTAGTTATATAGAGAACTCGACATCTCGATAAGTATAATGGCTTATCAAAATCTCCTATTACTCTATAATCTTTTTGACTTATCGAAGTCTCTGAGTTCTCTGTAAGAGAATTTGGCTTGTCGAGATCTCTGAATTTCTGCATTTAGAAGAGACTCAATATCTCTGAAATCTCTATAGGCAGATTGACTTATCGATATCTCTGAGATCTCTAGTGAAGATTTGACTTGTCGATATCTTCAATCTTCACCATCTTGAATTTGACTTGTCGATATCTCTGAGTTCTCTATTGCAAAAATGACTTGTCGATATCTCCAAATTTCATATCTTCATGACTTGTTGATATCTTTGAGACTTCTCTATAAGCTGATTTTAACTTGTCGATAAGTCATTATGGAGTTTTCGAATGACTTCTCTATAAGACTTAATATGTGACTTGTAGATTTCTTGACTTATAATGTTTTCCCCAAAACAAATTTATTTAACTCCAAGTTTCGTCACATTGTCTTTAAGGATCTTCTTCTAAAGTTTATTCTTAGGTTTGAGACTGTTTACAGAAAAATACTCCAGTCTAATCTATTTACACTTTTACAGACTTAAGTGAAACAATACAAAATGCAAACTTAAATTATCATACAACTTACTTAGGGCTGTTAATTTGACTTAGTCTTGTTATAGTACAGGCATGTCTTGCACAACAGAAAGAAAATCACCACAACTGCCTTTACCCACCAGATCTAGCCACCAAATCCGTTCATCAAATTTGATTTTTAACATTATGACAAAAATCACCGTATCTAATTACAAAACACCACGAGAAGATTATAACCACCACCACCACCAGAACCCCCAATACCTCCACTACCATCATCTACATACTCCTAATTACATAATCAAATCTAAGCCACAATCAATGAATTTATAACACATATCACCAAACTTATACATAAATCTATACCAAGGACTCGTTGTATTGGTTACCAGGAGGTCAAAATTGGATGAAAATTACAAAAATCTTCATCATCATTGTAAATTAGGCAGATCGAAAAATTGAACAAATATTGAGAAGATTTGAGGCCATGTTTACGTTGTTGATCAGATGAAGTTGAAAGAAAAGAGGACATAAAGTGACATGGAAGCAGGGAAGCGTGGAGAGAGAGGGGGTTGTTGATGGAGGGGCTTGTTAGGAATATGTTGTGTACTTGATGATTAAATTAACAAAACACCTTAGTAGATTCAACTTAGTGTAATTTTGTAGCACTCGACGAATGATCAAATATAGTCCCGACGAATGAACCTTATAATCCTGACGGATGACCAATTGACATCCATCGAGTGAGTAGCTTATGTAATAAATAAGTATTGTAGCACATTTCTGCAAACAAACTTATTGCAAATTCTGTAGGAGTATATGAGTCATGTTGACTACTGGTGGATATGCAGAATAGGTTGATTAATTATAAATAAGTGATGTCTTGTAATTCTGTGTAAGTGAAATAGAGTCAAGTGACAATAGCTACCCGACGGATGATCAACAAAGCTACCCGACGGATGATCAACAAAGCTACCAGACGGATGATCTACAAGACTCCCGACGGATGATCAAATTCAAATATCTGTTGACAGTGACAACACAGTCACATGCGTCCGGTGTCTACAAAAGTAATGTGGCAGCCTGTTAAGAAGGAATTTGAGAACAAAGAAGCATTACCATTTCCATGCAATTGTGAAGATATTCAAAGATGCTGGAACAGAGTACCGAAGTAGCATGGAGTTAGACTAGATATGTTTTGTTTTATTATCTTGTCTTATTGTCATGTGAACTTGGAGATATATAAACCAAGTGTAGCTAGTAGAACAATTAACTAAGCAAACACATTTAAAAGAGAGATAGAAAAAGTTGTACTTGTTAAGAATCTCTATGTAGTTTGATTGTTCAACTTGTAAAGCAGCTGTGAACCATTTTAGCTTCACAGAGTCCTTATTGATATATATGTATATATATATATATATATCTGGTGGATACTTTCAAATTCACCAGAAAGTTTTAAAAGCATTTGTTTTTATTACTTTCACATTTTATCAAGCAAGAACAATTTAGTTTTGAAAAAGTTGCCAGAATTACATTCAACCCCCCATCTATAATTCTTGTTGTATTGTTAGGGACTAACAATTGGTATAAGAGCATGCTCTTGAAGTACAAAGAGTGCAAAGATCACAACAAATAGCAAGATGAACAAGAAGGATGTTGGAGTCAAAATTCCTTTTCTGGACAAAGATAATTCCCACCACTGGAAGGTAAAAATGCACCTTCATCTTCTTTCCCAAGATGAGGCCTATGTGGATTGCATAGAGAGAGGGCCTCATATACCAATGAGAGCTATAACTGAAAATGAGCCATATGTTCCCAAACCAAGGCATGAATGGTTAGACCCTGATATTGAACAAGTCAGGAAAGACAAGAAGGCCATGAACATATTATTCAATGGAGTTGATGGTGATATGTTTGATAACATCATTAACTGCAAAACAGCCAAGGAGGTTTGGGACACAATTCAAATAATCTATGATGGTACTGAACAAGTAAGGGAAAATAAGATGCAGTTACTGATTCAGCAATATGAGCATTTCCACTGTGAAGAAAGTGAGTCTCTCACTGATATTTTTAGTAGATTTCAAAAGCTACTAAATGCCCTGAAGTTGCATGGAAGAGTCTACCAAAAAAAAGACTCTAACCTCAAGTTCCTTAGATCTCTTCCAAAGGAGTGGAATCCAATGACAGTCTCATTGAGAAATTCACAAGAATACAAGGAGTTTACCCTAGAGAGACTGTATGACATTCTGAAAACTTATGAGCTTGAAATGGAGCAAGATGAACGGATGGAGAAATGAAGGAAGAAAGGAGGATCCATAGCACCGGTTGCTGAGTTGGAGAAAGAGAAAGAGATGAAGGTAGAAGCTATTGAGTCCGCATCAAAGATCTGTGAAAACAAGGGCAAAGGGCTGGTAGCTGAAAATGAAGATCAATTGAGTCAAGTTGACATGGATGATATTGATGAACATTTAGCATTCTTATCCAGGAGATTTGCCAAGCTCAAGTTCAAGAAGAACTTTGGAGCTGTCAAGCCAAATAGAAACATGGTGGATAAATCAAAATTCAAGTGTTTCAAATGTGGCTTAGCTGGTCATTTTGCAAATGAGTGCAGAAAGTCAGATTCCAGCAAGAAGAAGTTTGAGCCTGTTGATTATAAACAGAAATACTTTGAGTTTCTCAAGCAAAAGGAAAGGGCTTTCATTACACAAGAAAATGACGGGGCAACTAATGGATTGGATGAAGATGAAGAAACAAGCTACGTCAACCTAGCCCTGATGGCCAAGTCTGATGAGACAGAAACAAGTTCTTCAAGTAATCAGGTAATCACCATTAACCTAGCATATTTGACTCAAGATGAGTGTAATGATGCAATCAATGACATGTCCACATAATTATATCATTTGCGTGTTACTCTTAAGTCCCTAACTAAGGAAAATGCAAAAATTAAAGAAAATAATTTATTTTTAAGTGAGAGGAATAATGTGCTAGAGTCTCAATTTATTAAATTTGAGAAATTGAGAATTGATTGTACGATTGCTAAGGATGAATTAACTGAGTCCTTGAAGAAAGAAATTTTTTTGAAGAAGCAGCTTGAACGTGAACAAGAAGTGATCAAGGCATGGAAATCATCCAGAGATGTCCATGCTCAAATCACAAAAGTTCAAGGTATTGAGTCCTTTTGTGATGCATCCTGGAAGAAGAGCAAGGAGAAGATGGAATCCAATATGGTTGAAGGACTGTCTACAGATGTTGACTCGACGGATGACGAAGATCATTCGTCAGATAATCAAAAGGATTATCCATCGAGTGACAGAGAGCCACATCCGTCAGCTGTGAGTAAACCAGTGAGCAAAGCTAAGCTAGCCAAGCTGAATGAGAAATATGGATTTGTTTTCAAGAACTTTATTCCAGGAGAATCAAGTCAAGTCAGGAAGGAAACGAAAGAATGTTGGTCATCTGTCCATCAAGCAATTGAATGACAGATTAGAAAAGATTGAGGTTAAAACAGATGCCAAAAGAAAAACAATAGAAATGGGAAAGTAAGAATTAACAAACATAACAACTACACACCTGATAAATATGCTCCAAGAAAAATCTGTGTTAAGTGTGGTAGTGTTAATCATTTTTCTGTTAATTGCAAGATTGCCATGCCTACTTCCATGACTGTACCCCCTTCTTTTCCCAACATGAATGCCATGTCTGCTATGCTTATGAATGTTATGTCTGCTCAGAATATGAATGCACAATTTACTGCTATGCCATTTGCACCTAATCCTTATTATGCTGCATTTAGTATGCCCCAAATACCATTTAGCATGCCTTACTGGAATAACATGTTTGCAAATAGCATGCCTTTTCCTGTTAATCAAAATATGCATGATAATTCTATTCAAATGACTGGTTTCAAAGGTCCAACTCAAATGACTAAAGATGAATCAGAAATTCCCAAGTCAAATGAGATTAAAACTAAGAAACCAAAGAAGAAAGCTAACAAGGCAGGACCCAAGGAAACTTGGGTACCAAAATCAACTTGATTTGATTTTTATGTATGGAGGGAAACAGAAAGAATCTGTGGTATCTGGATAGTGGTTGCTCAAGGCACATGACTGGAGATTCTACCCTGCTCACTGAGTTCAAGGAAAGAGCTGGCCCAAGTATTACTTTTGGAGATGACAGCAAGGGTTTTACTGTGGGATATGGCTTGATTTTAAAAGACAATGTCATCATTGAAGAGGTTGCCCTAGTGGATGGTCTCAAGCATAATCTGTTGAGTATCAGCCAGCTTTGTGATAAGGGAATTCAAGGTAGATCCATTCAAGAACTACCATGGCGAACCTATCATTCCAAAGGATGAGCCAACAGACTGGGATAATCTACCAATTTCTGAATCAAATCTACCTCTATTCAAGAAGCCAAGGAAATAAAGATTAGAGCAATCAAGAAACTGAAGCCTGTGACTCTCAGAACTAAGACACTAGCCAAAGTTCAACCCAAAGTCAACAAGGGAGAACTCTTGTATATATGTGATATCAAGAAATTTTATGATTTAAATCTCTTCTTGGATGAACTAGAAGAAGTAAGAGGGATTGATGCTTACAGACATCTTCCTGAAAGGCTAGTGTTCAAGTACAAGGAAGGAAAAGAGATCATATGGCCACTTCACAGGATTCTTCAAGAAAGCCATTCAGTACTGATAAAGGTCTATTCATCCTTCAAGAAGAACTTTGGATTCAATGTAACTGCAAGAAGACTAGTTCTAAAGAAGATTGAAGAGCTGAGTAGTAATAGAGCTAAAGATGCACTCCCAAAGGCTTTAACTATTCCTTACACAGGAAGTAGAGTGCATCTGAGGCCTTATTGGCTGATGGAATTCATGGATGATAAGTGAGTCAGAAGATTCTTCAGACTGGATGCTCAACTGAGCATCTCTAGAAATGAGACTCTTTTGGAAATGCAAGGAATGTTGAATACATCTGAAGCTGATGAGCTTGAATTCCACAGACAACTCCAGAATCAAATAGAAGAGAACAACAGGAAGCTTGGGAAGAAATCTAGACAATCAAGGAAATAGATTTATCTGCTCAGACTAGAGGAGCACCTTGATAATGATTGTGAGCAACTCTTTGTACACTTTGCCTTGTTCAATTCTCAGTAAAACAAGTAGCACTTATCAGTTTTTATCTACTATATTTTAATCTATATTTTTAGGGTGTTTTGTTATCATCAAGTTCTCTTAATTTATGGCTACAATTGTAGAAGACATAAATTGGGGGAGATTGTTAGGAATATGTTGTGTACTTGGTGATTAAATTAACAAAATACCTTAGTAGATTCAACTTAGTGTAATTTTGTAGCACTCGACGGATGATCAAATATAGTCCCGACGAATGAACCTTAGAGTCCTGACGGATGACCAATTGACATTCATCGAGTGAGTAGCTTATGTAATAAATAAGTATTATAGCACATTTCTGCAAACAACTTTGTGCAAATTCTGTAGGAGTATATGAGTCATGTTGACTACTAGTGGATATGCAGAATAGGTTGATTAATTGTAAATAAGTAATGTCTTGTAATTCTGTGTAAGTGAAATAGAGTCAAGTGACAATAGCTACCTGACGGATGATCAACAAAGCTACCCGACGGATGATCAACAAAGCTACCCGGCGAATGATCTACAAGACTCCCGACGGATGATCAAATTCAAATATATGTTGACAGTGACAACACAGTCACATGCGTCGGGTGTCTACAAAAGGAATGTGGCAGCCTGTTAAGCAGGAATTTGAGAACAAAGAAGCATTATCATTTCCATGCAATTGTGAATATATTCAAAGATACTGGAACAGAGTAGTGAAATAGCATGGAGTTAGACTAGATATGTTTTGTTTTATTATCTTGTCTTATTGTCATGTGAACTTGGTGATATATAAACCAAGTGTAGTTAGTAGAACAATTAACTAAGCAAACACATTTAAAAGAGAGATAGAAAAAGCTGTACTTGTTAAGAATTTCTCTGTAGTTTGATTGTTCAACTTATAAAGCAACTGTGAGCCATTTTAGCTTCACAGAGTTCTTATTGATATATATGTATATATATATATCTGGTGGATACTTTCAAATCCACCAGAAAGTTTTAAAAGCATTTATTTTTATTACTTTTACATTTTATCAAGCAAGAACAATTTAGTTTTGAAAAAGCTGTGAGAATTACATTTAACCCCCCTTCTGTAATTCTTATTGTATTGTTAGGGACTAACAGGGCTGGGCGGAGCTTGGCGGCCGATGGGTGATGAAGGGACGTTGGGAGAGTGCAGGGGACGAGGTAGGGGTGACTTGGGGAAAATAAAATTAATAACAAATTGTGTGGTTAGGTCTAATTAAAATTTAAAAATTATATGGTTAAAATTAGATCTCCGTTCTCACTATCAAAAGCCCATGCTAGGTAATAGGTATACTGTAGTCATGAGTCATAAGAAGCCGGTGCATATTTATAAATATTTTGAAAAATGTTCAAGTTTCCAACTGGTTTATAAACCTGTAAAGCATGTTCTCAAGTCCTTAAAGCTGCATCAAATTCTGCTATTGTATAATTGGCAACAAAACTACAAACATACGTATATATTTTCTTTGCACAACAATTACAGTTTCCAATTGTTCATATTCATCCACCAAAAAATTAATATGTTTTTCCACAGGTAGAAAGATGATTCTACTTCCTGGTTATTAATATATGGTCAAATCATGTATGGATCAAATATGCAATTTATCCTGCTTGGCTCTCTTCAGCAGAAAACGCAGAGAAAACATTCCAAGAGCTGCAGTCTGCAAGAGCCAGCCCTGTGAATTTTCCGGATCTACTTTTTTTGCCAATTGATAAGCATAAATACCTTCACCAATATGAGCTGCAACGGACAGAAAGAAAAGAACCTTTATACCCCATATAGAACGAAAAACAAAAAGAGCTATAGCCCTGATTAGTGGCACAGGACCAATATCCGGCAAGTAAGCTGCAGCAAACACTGCTAGCATTCCACCCAGTACTAAAATCCAAGTTAAGAAGGTAGGCCCATCTAGATTTTTTCGTTTCTTGTCCTGCCAGTATGAGATGGTTGCAGCCATGCCCTCTTGAGGATTCATGAGGGGAATATATCCCAATTCCTGTCTCGCTTTCAACGTTGAGAAGTAATGGGTAACACCAACCTGTCAAAGATTGGGGATTGATAATGAGATATAAGTACGGAATGTACCCATCTTTGACTTTTGGATAAACAATAGTAATTGGCATCCAACATGCCAAGTTCTAAAATTTAGTTAAATCCATTAGTTGGCATCACAAAGCAGGAGTCTTAACTACAAATTCTGTCATTGCCTAATTTGCCTTCACTTCAAGTAATGATTTGGATTCCCCAAGGCCGTACTCAGTACAAGACTACCACAGCAATAGAGTCCGGAACAAGAAGGCCCTGATCTAGACAACATCACAACCTTACAGTAAATTTACTTAAGAGGCTGTTTTTCAATGGTTCAAATCCATGACATAATAAACGACCACTACCTGGACTATTGTGCCAAGCACGATATTCAAGAATCATATTTCTCATCTAGGAATAATATTACTGGAAAATCAGGGTGGTAAAACTGTACCATGTAACCTTTGTTTTTGAGGATTAGTCACACTATTTAACAAATTCAAAATTTGAAATAAAGTTAAGTTTAAAGTTGTTTGTATATAGATAAATGACACTTCTATATCAAAACAAACCTTGTGGACTTCAGTGGGTAGCATCAATGGCTCAGGAAGCCACCATTTATTTAACCATGGATACATGACAGTGTACAATGCCAAAAAAAACTTTCCCAATATAAGAGCGTGGGGAACTGCTAGTGATGCTTTTGGCATGTCGTATTCCAAGCTTTGGAGCAATGGCCGAAGAAATACAAAAGTATTTACTGGTGATCCTGTATGGATATCAAATCATTGAACAAAAAGACAATGTCGGGTCTAATCAATTAAACAGTCACGAGAAACATTAGTCATTATATAAACAATAAGAATAGGCAACAGAATAAATTCTACCATCTGAGATAAAATATGGCTGACCGGCAGCAACTGGCTGACTTCCTCTCCCTGGAATATCATCCAAAAGTCCCATACTCGCCATTATTAAAGCCAGTACCAGGTTATCTACATACACCCAATCTGATTTCACGTTCACTTCACCTATTTTAAATGGTAGTAGGCCTAGCTTGGCTAGATTCACAATCCTAGGCAAATGTCTCTGTTCACCTGGACCATATATAGCAGCCGGACGGATTGCACAGGTATACAGACATTTCCCATCTTTTTCTCTACATAACAAAGATATAAAACCACAACTTTTGTCATTAAAATTTTTCCGCAAACAACCCTACAACTGGATGAACCTTGTTCATGAGTTTAAACCAAGGGATTAGACACTGACAATGGAGTACAAATTTAAAAAATAGCGAAGGGATTACAGTCCTTGAAAACAAACATTTCCCCTAGACAAGAAATGAAGAAGGGCCCTACTTACTTAAAAGGACGCCCATTACTCTTCAGAACTAACTGCTCTGCAATAGCTTTGCTACGGCCATATGGATCAGCATGATCATCCATGGGAAAATATGGAAAAGTTTCATTTCCATTAACAATCTCCTTTCCCCCAAACACTACATTATATGTGCTCACATATACAAGTCTTTTGATCCCGTGCTCAATGCAAGCATCCAGAACATGACAGGTACCATTTATATTGACCTCATCAATGCGACCATATTGCAGCATTTCTTTCCCAGACATACCAAACGAAGCAAGGTGGAACACACAGTCAGCCCCACGCAATGCTCTGTGAACATCCTTTTTATGAGTTATATCCCCTAGAAACATTTTGAAGAAATAGCAGATTCAATAGGAAACCACCGTATATATAAATTTAACATGCCATGTGATGCTTCATAAACACTATGAACATTGAAACAATTACATAAGTGAGTGCCTGCTTTTAGAGTAGTATTGTTGGATACGAACTAGTACTGAGAAGTGTCATAAAGCAATTGATCTGAAATGTCTCCATGAATGCACATGTTTTCAGTGCTCCTAAAATGTGTTAAATTTTTATTCATTCTAAAAAAAGGGTCAAAATGCAGAAATTTGGATAGTCACACACTCACTCATGCCTCCACTAAGAGTTTCAACTAAACTACAAGAATAGGGGATATCACACAACAAATAAAGATAACCCAAGAAAAGTGGAATACGCAGAACTTATGAGCAATTAATGAAAAGACATAGAGAAAAGGGCAAAAAACAAACCTTGAATACATTTAACTCCATTTTCAACAAGGCGGCGAGACGAAAAAGAATTGGAAACAAGATCAAAAGCCCTAACAAGAGTAGCACCTCTCCTGATAAGCTCAAGACAAAGTGCGGATCCAACAAAACCAACACCTCCAGTCACCACAAACCTCTTTCCTTCTATGCCCTCCTCCTCGCTCAGAGTCAGATGCATGCTTCTTCTTCTCCTTCCACACAATTCACTACAAGTTATAATCAGAGATTAGGAAAACTAGCGTGAATAGGAAGAAAAAGTGGAAAAGTGGTGGGACTTATCGATTATTTTTGGTAATTTTTGAAATGTAAAGAATTGAATGAGATATCTAAAAAAGAAAAATGTAAAGAAATGGTTGGGACAGACGAATATTATTTTTATGTTCAAGTTCAAATCAACATTCATCTACTCTTACTCGGTTGAGTCCGCTCTACATGTTTTCTATACCCAATTTGTTTTCAATCTCAATTTTCTTTTTGATAATTTATTTTAATAATCTCGTTAAAATAATATTTTTTCTCTGATACCAATATAATGAATCAGATTTATTTTTATTTTAGATAAAATAATAAACTCATTAAATTAATATTTTGTTTTGATCCCAATCATATTATTTTAAAGAATTTTAAAAATAATGACTTAATATCTTAAATATGTATTCATAACTTTATTATAAAATACACTTCGTATTTATATAACTCACTTGTATACGTGCATATTTTTCTCTTTAATTAATTGTTGATAGTTCTTCGATACATAATAAAATAAAGGGGATATTTAAAGAAGGGAGAGAAAGTCTTGTCGTATGACGTGGTTTGAATTCTGTTTAATGAAGTCAACAAATGATATTATACAAGCAATGAATAATGTTATGTTAGACGGTGGTCTTGCATTTGAGAATTTAGAGGTAATAGAGGAGGCAGATCTTTTAACGGGGGCTTGAGGTTCACGTGTCTAGTGGGAAGGTTTATTAACGAATGAGTTGTTGATTTTACAGCCATGAAGCACCCTCTAGCATCACTCTAGAGACCTGGTAGAAAAGTATATGTCAGAAAAGCCGATGTTAATCTATATGTTAGCTATATGCCTGTCATAGGCCCAATGACCGAAAGCCCAATAGGTAAAAGCCCGTCCGAATGAAGGCCCAATAAACATGAGCCAAACACAGACACATCGATCGTTGGGAAGCCTAGCCAAAAGGAAACGTTTCCTCCTTTCTCTCCAAACGTTCGTCCATATTATCCGCATAAAGGACGAACACTAAATGTACAGGTTTGAGTATAAGTATCCCAGAAATGTAATAAATTAACAACTCTCTCTACACACTCTCAAACACTAGTACTTTCTTGTATTCTTAAACCTAATCTACACTCAAATTACTAATTCTCACATCGGAGGTAAATCAGGGGATAAACCCTCACATCCTCTTTATTTTCAGGTTCAAACCGAAGGGAGTTCTAAGACGACCGAAGGGTATTATTGTATCCGCATAAATCTAGGCGTAATATTTGGCATCGTCTGGGAAATACGAGAATTTTTTACGAGTTACCGAGAGAATGACGAACACAAGTAACGATAAAATACCTCCTGATTTCACTCCTCACGACGGGCGACAAACATTAAAATAATCGTTAGTCGACGCCGACGGAGTACTCAAACTGATCCACGATGAAGAAGCTTTGTTGCTCAAAATCAAGGCTGAGAAGCTAGCGGCAAAAAGGGGCAAAGAGACGCAGAACGAACATAAGGAAAAAGAAGCCCAAGCTAGGGCGAAGGGAAGTTGATGCCCTCCGAGTGAAAGCTCTACAACTTTAAATGGAAGAAATTGAGTTACAGGAGAAGGAACTCCATGAGGCGATGAAGGATGATGACATTGAATCGAACCCCATGAAAGACCAAAGGGGGCATAACGAAGAAGATGAGTCCGACATTGATTCGAACCCCAAGAGAAAACGCTCAAACACCTCTCAAATTCGAACAAAGAACCTGATGGGTCCCGAATCAGGCTAAGTAGGCTGGAGAAAGTGAAGTTTGGCAGCAAGAGAGTCGATCAGGAGCCGATTGTGACGGAAGAAGTTGAGCAGTACCATCCCCTACCGGGCGAAGAGAGGCAGTTTCTGAAGATGAGCGAATTCTTAGGAAAAGCGATCTTGAAGATCACTGTAATAAGTATGAATTACTGATGATGGGTATGAGTCACAATGACATCATGCTGCGTAAGATGTTCAAAATATAACTGAAAGGAACAGCCTCAATGTGGTACAAGTCCCGAGGTCCATCGGCTCGTACAAGCAGCTAAATAGGAAGTTTCTGAAATATTACTCCCATATGTGCTGAAGGGCTAATGACACTGAAGTCCTGGTTCATTACAGACAGAGGGCGAACGAAGAGCTAGGAGGCTATCTGGCTGGATTCAAAGAAGAAGTTGGGATGTTCACCAACTTGGATAAGGTTAAAGCTGTTGACTTTCTCACGGCGGGGCTAGACCCCTACAACGGTAAAAAACTTTGCTCCTCTCCTTATGATTCCTCCCCCCAAATTCCTTAATGATATCCATGTGAGGGGAGAAAATATACGAAGGAAAATAGAGAGTATAAGGGGTTATAAAGACTTCCGAAGGGATGATCGGGCGAAGCGAACTGAAAAGTATGACTACCCCTCTAGGTTTGCCAGTGTCCGAAGGGATAACATAAAAGATTGTAAGAAAGCATCCGACCGAGGGGCTGAACGACGTCGAGATAGAGATTGGATCACGTTTACTCCTTTGAACGCGCAGATCTTCAAGATTCTCCATGAGATTAAAGAGAAGCCAAGATTCGTTCGGCCAGCTAAGATGAAGGTCCCAAATCAAAAGAAAAACCCTAACAAATACTGTGATTACCACAGAGACAAGGGGCATAACACCTATGATTGCTACCACCTCAAAACGCTAATAGGACGAATGATCAAAGAAGGGGAATTGAACCAGTTCGTCCAAGACTTAAGGGATAGACTGGACCAGAAGGACCACAGAGAGGAGGAGCTCAAAGGTGAGGAACCTGAGAGGAGAGAAAAAATTAGGGGCAAAGTAAAAATGATTTTTAGGGGTAGTGTGTTGGATCGTGACAGCAAGACTGTGAAGAAAAAGTATGCTCAATAAGTGTATAATCTCTATAAATTCAGTCCAGCAAAGTAGCACATGCCAATGACATTTAGTTCCGAAGAATACGAGGACGTAATTTTCCCTCATGAAGAACCTCTGGTCATCAACCCTCTCATTGGGAAAAACAAAATCCGGAAAGTACTGGTTGACACTGGTAGTTCAGCCAATATCCTCTTCCACAAGACATATTGTAAGATGAATTTGGTGGGCGAACAACCGAAGCCCTGTAATGAAGCACCTCTATGCCTTTGGAGAACACCCTATTCAGTTCGAAGGTACAATCACTCTGCGAGTCCTCCTTGTTAACCAGGTGAAGTTTTATGTGGTTCAGATTAAAAGTCTGTACAACGCAATTATGGGGAAACCATTTATGTCCACTTTTGAAGCAGTGGAATCTATTCCCCACCTAAAGCTAAAGTTCCCAATGGAGAAGGGAGTGGGTGAAATGAGGGCCGATCAAAAGATCGCCCGAATAATCATGCTAAAAGATTTTAAGAAATATCAGTTGTAAGAAGGGCTAGATGAGACCGAAAAAGGAAGCGGGCCGAAGCCTAATCGAGTGGCAGCCGATAGAACCCTGAACATTAAGTTAGAAAAATTTGGGGCAGATTTGTCATGTTGCATTGCCGAACCTGGAGAAGAAGTCGAAGAGGTTGAGCTATACGCTGGTTATTCGGGTAAAATGGTACGCATAGGGAAGAACATGGAGGCAGATCTATAAGAAAAAGTCATTGCAGTCGTTCGATGGTACAATGATGTGTTTTCATGGGGATCAGAAGATATGCCCGGTTGAGATCCCAAGACGGCTAAACATTTCCTTAATGTTCAACCCGAGACAAAATCAGTCAAACAAAAGAATAGGAAGTTTGCTGCCGAATGATAGAAAGTGATTGAGGCTGAAGTGGAGAAACTACTGAAAGCGAAATTCATTGAAAAAATTGAGTATCTTGATTGGCTTGCTAACACGGTGGTGGTAAAAAAGGCAAACATGAATTGGAGGATGTGCGTAGACTACACAGATTTGAACAAGGCTTGTCTGAAGGACCATTACCCTCATCCCATCATCGACCAGCTAATAGATGCCATGGCTAGATATCAGTTACTTAATTTTCTTGTTGGTTATCATCAAATTGCCATAAATAGTAAGGATATTCCGAAGACAGCATTCATAACTACGTAGGGAACCTACGCATACATTAAAATTCCCTTTGGAGTTAAGAATGCCGGAGCCACGTTCCAAAGGATGGCGAACAAAGTATTCAAAGAACAGATTGGTCAAAATATGGAAGCCTACGTGGATGATATGATTGTGAAATCACTGTTCAGAGATCATGCCAAAGATTTAAGAGAATGCTTCAAAACTATGCGAAGGAACAACATGAGGATTAATCCGGAAAAATGCACGTTCAGAGTAGCAAGTGGTAAATTTCTGGGCTACATGGTTAGTGCTCGGGGGATAGAGTAAAATCTAGAAAAAATCCAAGTTGTTATCAATATGTAGGCCCCGATATGTATTCAGGATATTCAGAAACTAACCGGGAGAGTGGTAGCCCTTTGGCGCTCCATCTCAAGATCAGCCGAGAAAGCATTGTCGTTCTTCGCTGTACTTGAGGGATCCAAGAATCTAGAGCGGGGCCCCGAATGTCAGAAAGCCTTCGAAGAAATAAAATAATGTCTCACCAGGGCCCCTTTCCTAATGAGACATGATCTGAAGGAAACCATTCAGCTCTATCATTTTGTGTCCACCCGAACACTGCGAGTTCTACTTATTAAAAACCATGAAGGAAATCAACATCCAATTTTCTATATCTCTCATGCGTTGAGGATGCAGAAACAAGATATTCTAACGATGAAAGTTCGCATATGGGCTGGTCATGGCCTCCCAAAAATTGTGACATTACTTTCAAGCCCGAACAGTGCGAGTGGTAACTGTTTAATCGCTGAAGAAAATTCTAACTAGACCGGAAGCTTCCGGAAGAGTTGTGGATTGGTCTATTAAACTTGGGGAGCACGACCTTGAGTATGTCCCCGAACATCTATAAAAGCTCAAGCACTAGCAGACTTCATGGTCGAATGCACTATCTCAGAGCCGGAGGATTTTACCCCTGAAGAACAACTCATTCAGAATCCAGGAAAGTGGAAGCTGTTTCTTGATGGTCCATTCGCCGGTAAAAATGTTGGACAAGATTAATCCTTTCAAGTCCCTATGGGTTCGCAATCTGTAAGGAATATGTTGCAGGCTTGATGATAACTTACCTAAACACTCTAAGTAAATAAGTTAAATGATTTTGTACCTTTCAATGGATGACCACATTATCCATCCGTTGAAAGAGTAGCTTATATGAATAAGTATTTAGCACATTCTGTATACTAGAATAGATGGGGGATTTGGGAGTTTTAGTTATTTCCAAGTCATGTTAACTACTAGAAAAATATACAAAATGGGAGAGTTAATTATAAATATAAAATGCCTTGTAATTTTGTGTAGGTGAAAGAGTATCAACTGCTATGGAAAGAATTTCAACTATTAATCTATTGAGCAAGATTGAAGCTGTATGTATAACTCAACAATACTGGTTTGAATAACTCAACATAGGACAAGGACTTTAAAATAATCTATATTCCACCAGAATCAGTACAGATTGTTTATTGGGCATATACACAAAAGGTTCTGTTAGCTGCAGTAAAGAAGACATCAACAATGAACCGTATAAAGTGCATTAATATGTTCAGGAATCGAAGGAATAAGGTTGGAGTCATTTGAAGCAGTTATCAGAATTAGTGTGAAGACCTCAAGGATTCCTAGTGAAGTTGATTATATTTGGTAGAAAACTTAACAGTGGTTTGTACGGGTATAATACGAAGGCCTGAGAGCGGAACTAATCATCTGTGAATCAGACCCGTGCACTAGACGTTAGTTATCCGTGAAAGGAAATGGAGTATTATTTTTAGAAATACTGTTAAGTGGTTCTTACACTCGATAGGATTGAAAATATTGTGAAGTGCAGAAAACCTGGAGATTAGAAAGCCTGCAGATACAGAGTACATCTCGAGGATTTCCAAGATTTATTTTTAATCAATGACTGATTTTGTAAAAGCCCCAAATCCGGGATTAGGATTGGGTGTCACCAAATAACTTTAAACAATATAGGTCTGTATATTAAAACAAATATACAGACAACCCCTCAATATTCCGGATCGCTTACAGGTTATGGTATGAAACAAGAATCTAACCTTCTAAAGTTACAATAACTAAATACATATTTATTACCTCTTTACTAACTTCCTCGTATTAATTACTTTGACACCTCCAAACTCCTTCAGCTGGGATCTCTCCACTTTTGCTGTCTATTAAGAGCTATTCGCTTTTGTCTTCATTTGATACTAAAAGAAATAAGAATTCACAAAGCAAGAGTGAGCCAAAAATGCCCAACAAGTATCATAATTGGTTTCTGGGTATCAGATCAAAGAAACTTCTGGAAACAATCTTTAAATGATTTTAAAACATCTTTATTTATTTAAAACAGTTGGGCGAATAAAACATCGGCCCTCATTGGCCCTTAATCATAAATCATATTTCTCTGTAAAAGAACAGTGAACGTTTCACTGATTTATTTCTTGAATCAAATCTTTGTTTGTTTTTGTAACCATAACTTTCCAAAAAGGAATGTTGTTAATGGCGATCAACAATAAATTAGACTGGACACTAGAACCAACATATGCACTATAACCTGCTGATCAGTCAGGATATAGTGCGGATCTATACCCAACCGCATAGACCCACCAACATATAGGGTACCCAGGTACTATGGCCTAATAATCAGGGGTCCAGCCATCTCTGGCCCTTAGGGTCCAGCCATCTCTGGCCCTTAGGGTCCAGCTCATTCCTGACCCTCATCGTAACCATCCAGTCCATAGAGTATTTTGATGTCAAATCACTTTGATTTCAAAATATCTCGATTCAGGGTTCGTAAATAACCCGAAATAATGGGTATTCACTCAAGAGATGAATCAAAATCAAGGAACAATATCAAAAAAGGTACTTGCATAAATAAGAGTAATTGTAGTGAAATATGAAAACATTTAACTATTATAAACTTAGAATGGGAATGAAGTATTTGCAGTATATCATAAGAAGGTTTAGGAATACTTGCATCAATTGATAATCCTATGATCTTTAGCTATTTTCCATATCACTCAGTCCTGATGTATATGTATTTTCATTGATAGGCTACCTGACCTTTCTTGTCAATCACCATATCAGGTTTATCTCTATTCTGAATCCATTCGTTTCATTACTACACATAATCATGCTTTACTTTTACAATCTCTGTCTGGCTTTGAATGCCTCGAACTATGTGTATCTATCATAAAAGATACCACTCAATTAACTGATAATATATAATTGTCTAGTCTATACGTTTATCCTTATCATCTACCCGCCCGATAATAAAAGATAAGGATCATCTTTTATCATATAAAGTTTAATAGACACGTTAGCTCATAATTCACATAACACGTACATATAAAGCACATAATTATGTTATTCATATAACACGTAGTCACATAATTCATGTAACACATAAGTTGAATAGCCAAAAGATAGGTCTCGATACTTCTAGAATTGAAATCGGGTCAAAAGGGGTACTTATGGATCAATAGTTGACTCAGAACGATTTGCAAAATAAATGATCTTTTGATACAAAAGAATTTTGGTTTCGAAAGTATTTTTATCGGAATCAGAATATTTTTCTGACGGACGCACGGTTGATTTAATATGAATAAAATGAGAATAATTCAATTAATAATGATATAACTTGAATTTTAAATATCTTTATAAAACTTTTAAAAGCTCAAAATGATTTTTAAATAATTATTTGGCTTAATTATAAATAATTATATTTTATTTACTTATATATTATCAATAATTAAATGAATTACTTAATTAATTAAATCCATAAATAATTAATTAAAATAAATTATAAATAACTAAATCAAATTTAGATTTTTGAAAATAATAAAGAAAATAAATTTATGAAATTAAAATAATTTAGTTAATTATTTAAAATAATTAACTAAATTAATTCCGAATTTTAAAATGATTTTTAGAATTTAGAAATGATTTTTGAATAAACTTTATAACAGAAAATACCAAAAACAGTTGACAGAAACTGGATTTGGGGAAAATCAGATTAAATCCGGGTCAAAATTTTCCGAAAACGGGTCAACAAAGAACACAACCGGGCCGGGTTTGAAGTAGGCCGATTTCTGGGAAAACTCCTCAGATTCCGGTGGCTCCACCGAGTCCGGAGAGCCTTCTGATCATGCCAAAAACGATATACTTTTAATCGTTTTTTAGCCCCAACACTTTCCTTACATCTCCATCAATCCAGAACAAGCAGCAGAAACGTTCGACTCCTCCCCAATCAACTTTTCCAATCAAAACCGGGCAACGCCGGCAAACTTCCGTCCAAATGTCGATTTATCAAAAAACTCAATCAAAATTAACAAGCTATATACGAAATTAAAGCCTGGTTCATCTACAACCTATTCATGGCACCCTAATCATGTAATAATTAATATACAACCCAGAAAATCAAAATTAAATTTGTTCAAAACCATATTACTCGACTTAACACTTCCAGGGGTTATAATTACTAATTCTATATACCAATCAACTACAAATTTAATGATAAAGCTTACTGAAGCACCAAAATCATCAAACGATTCTTAAATCAAAATCCCCCAATTTCGAACATAAACCCTAAAATCGAGTTTCAAGAATCACTGATCTGAGGTACCTTTTGATGATATAAATGTGTAGAGCTCCTCGATAGCTTTGATTTGGTTACAAACACGCCCTAATTTGGTTTCTAGATCAGACCAAAATCATGTTTTGATTCTCAAGAACACCAAGAACACTTTCAAGGAATTTTCTGATTTTTATTTATATATTCTGATTTTTATATAATAAAATAATAATTAAATAATAAATAAATGGTATTTATAGTTATACAAAATAATACACGTTGGATCGTATTGGATCGAAAAATAGGTTACTTAGCCGCTAAGTAACTAAAAAATGATCCAATTTGATACCTGTTTTGGATCATTATCAAAATCGGACTTTTTATAAAACACTTAATACGAAAATAATGTAATATTATCCCATCTTTCGATAATACTGGTTTTGTTGCTTTATAGAAATGATTATCGTCTCGAAAATCTTACGCCGGGACGCGCATGGGCCAAACCGTATTCCGGATCGAAGAAGTTAAAACACGGAAAATGTTCGGAATTATCAGATTAGCTCGGGAAGGAGTTTTCCGAAGAGTTTCGGGTTGTAAAAACGTAAAAATGGTTGAAGTTGGACAATTTCCGTCTTTATAAAATAATTTTGTAATTATTCAGAGAATAATTAATAAATTCATAAATCATTATAAATTCATGTATCACTCCAAAATTACCAGGAAAATACCATAATTATCTGTACTTTATTCTGGATATAATAAAATCAATATACTCACATTTTATCATATATAAACATCTGAATATTATTATCAATCATCAGATAATTCACTAAAATTCACATAATAATCATATAATAATCAAATAATAATCATTTATTAATAAAAATAATTACACGCTATGCCCCGGATATTACATCCTTCCCCCCTTAAAAGGATTATGTCCTCAAAATCACACTAAGGATCAGATAATGATATATTCAAGTATCTCATTTTCATTTTCTCAGGTTGATCCTTCAACCTTACAACTTTTCATAAACTTTAAATTGCACATCAATCATTACTCAACAGCCTCTGGCTGGCGTTGTATTCCATTAGTTGCTCATATAACTCAATTCAAGCCTCCATTTTATATATATAATGGAGCTAAGTTACTCTTCCTGAGTATACATATATAAACACCCTATGAACCTGCTATATGAGTGGCGGTGAAGCCAACTCACTTGCCTATTTTACAGTCTCAAAAGGAACAATACAATGCATATTAATTCTTTTTTCTTTCTATATCTAGTAATTCGTGCTAATGAACGTTTTCAATAGTTACTGGTTGTTGAACCTCATTCCCACATGTCTTTTTGTTCAATTAACCTAATTTTTAATCACTTCCGATCGCATTCGAGGCTCCTTAATCGTTCCCTTAATCTTCTTGTCCATTTGCGAATGATATGCTGAAGCCATGGCAGATTCGATTTCTAACGTTCTCGAAATTACTAGAGAAAATCTCAACTGGATATGATTGACGCACAAACTTATCATCATACCTTAACCACAATCGAGTATATCTGCCGAGCGAAAATCTCTTACTATATAGAAGAAAATAAACTAACCTGGAGGCATCACCCGCGTATTCTAACCCATATTATCATTTATTTTGGTTCTAAGGAGTTCTTATATGAAACTAACTGCAATGCTCTTCCTTGACATCTAGTCATATATAACCTTTATTCTTTTCTTTATGTCATATTATTAGAAAGTCTTCTTTGACATCCATGTCTTGCATCATATTCTTGGAATAACTTGAATCCCTTGAGTTAACGATGTTTAGCCAAATTCCTCTCTTTTAGTTCTCCCTGACTTAATGTTCGTTCATCTAGGAGTGGTATATACTATTATGGTTTAACATAATTCACCGTATTCTAAATATTTCTATCAAATCTCCAATCAAATAGTATTGATCATTTATAATCAATTCCCGGACAAGTAGCAACTAACCCATTTCTTCAAGTAGTAACTAACCCACTTATTGGACAAGTAGTTCATTAATAAAAGAGAATGACTAGGTTTGGGACAACCTATCAGTAATGATTCAACTGACGTTTTCCTCCATTTTCTCTTCATGTCTAATCACTAGATATTTCTTTTAGCCCCCGGTACTTAATCGTATTCCTGGGATGCATTCCCTATATCAATTTACAAATGTTTCATCAAGTTCTTCAATTTACTTCTGTCCAAAAATATTTGGTTAAGTAATAATATCGATCAATTCCCATCCATACTTGAATCTGATAGCGCACCACAATCTCCTTGTAGCAATATCAACTTATTCCTCAGGTAAAGTATTCGTTAAGAATGGCTGGGTTTAGTTAACCTATCCTTAATAATTTAATAATGATTTCTTCATTTCTGGTTTTCAAGTGATTCTCTATATCGCTCCTTAATGAGCTATACTCATTTTTGGAAAGGTTACGGCAATAGGTTCACTTCTGATGCTGGCTTTGATTCTTCAATGAATATGGCATTTACTTACATGTCCTTCTATTTCCATTCTTATTCCATGTCAATCAATGTCTTCGTTTAAATTTCCATATCTAATCGTAGTCTCAGAATGAATTTCCTATCTCCAAATATAGACATTTCACTCCATTCCTTACATTAACTCTGGCACCCTGACATTCATAACTTATTTATATCCTGGACAATCTTATAAAATTTCTTTATCATCCTTTTGATTCCACTTCCCTTTCTAGTTAAGTTCTTCATTCTCCTTATTTATTGTCTCTTCCTTACATAAGCGATCCCTTCTTTCTCATTATACTGATTTGGTTATCATTCGATAAACCATTCTGTTACTAATACTGGAATGAAAGCTTCCTATTAATAAATATTTGGATTCTTGTTAACAGAACTATCAAAATCCATTGACAGCTATTTCCTTAGCCTTACTCACTTAATCAATAATCGTACAACTTTCATTTTCAATCCACTCCAACTATTCTCTGTCACATCTTTGGCTTTTTCGTATTGAAGATATGTTCTAAATTATTGAGGTCTATGCCCGCTATACATCGTCTTTCCTGCATAATCAAAACATCTCCCTCTTTAGTTCACATGCTAACATTGTCAGCTTATATAAAATACTTGTATTCGCGAGTTCTCCGGTATTTTGGAATAATTTTTATTACATTGTCGTTCTATATTGGTATACCTTCAAATCCTTTATAAAACTTTATTACAGATGATAAAATTTCTTTAATCGTCTAACAACATCCATATTGTCTTAGTTTCCAATCTCTTCTTTATTCAACCTCTCTTCTTCATTCTCTTTCTTCCTTCTCTTGGCTCTTATCTTGACCCTTTAGTTCTTGAAAACGTTCTTCTCACTCGCATGTGCAAATAACTTTTTAATTCTTTTATCTATTACAAAGGGCATATTCATCCAATTAAGCCTCGGACACTTGCAGTAACAACACGCTAATTCTGCTAAACTTCTGAATTCCACCGGTGTCCTTACTTCCTCCAAATTCCTCATTGCTTTGATTTCGGAACTAAAAATCACATCAGAATTTGACTTAATCTAATTGGAATCAATTCCATCTAACTGACCATAAGTTGGTAAAATTAACCAATTAACTCTTATAATTGATCAATGGAACCAAGTGATGACTAGCTAAATGAGATTAAAGATCAATCATATAAAGTCAGTTTGGCTACAACCACTTCTTTCAAAAATCGAGATCGCAATCATTTGGAGTATCAACAGGAATATTAATAACACATGGAAGTATACTTTTGCCTTTAAAAGTAGGGTATTTTTAAAAATTTGGGCAGCATCTCCTCTATATTATGGACTACCAGTCGGACTCAAGCCAACACGAACAATCAATCAAACAACCAATCAACCACATGAATTCACCACCATGAACTCATCATTTCACCATATTTCAGAACATATTATACTAATACCTACATATACCACTAACTAACATGGCATACATCTTTTGATCAAACTAGGGACATAACCATACCTTTCATTTATTCCTTGAAAATATCTCGGAACTCCACTAATGAATATAAAATTATTCTGTTGTTTCTCAAAAACTTTATTCCAGGATTCTTCAACTTCAATTTTTTTTCAAGCTCTCTAATTAACAATTCATATCACTTATACCTGTTCATAAATCTGTTCTAAAGAAATCTTTTAATCTTATTTCCCACGGCTCATACTTGTATATGGATACTTTTAAGAACCTATACTGCATCTTTCAACCGATCAAACAAATCCTCTACCCTTGAGAATATACGTTTCTTCTCATTAGTTAACTTGTCTAATTTCTGATAACCAACACATTATCCCAATCCACACTATCATATTCTATGAAAATTCATTTGGTTCTAAAGCATTACTTCTTAGAAGATTTGACGCAATTGGATCACCAGTTCTTTATCTCTATTTATATTTTCTATACGGAACCTTCGTCGCTGGCTCAGTCATGAGTGCCAAATTTACCATAACTCATTTGCTCAAGTTGGGAAGCCTAACAATTTCTTGAAGAACAAATTTCTTTGACTCTCAACCTTTATGACAAGTATTTCTCACAAGATTGAAGTGTGCTTCACCTTCTTATGTATTAATCGCTTGTCTGGGTCATTATTGAGAATTCCTTCATCTACTTCTGTTGTCCCGTTAATCTATTGCCTCGTCTGGTGTACTCAACTTTACTTTCTTATTTCTATGATTAATTTACCTCATACGGTTTTCTAACTACTCTAATTCACACCAACATCTCATACTTGAAACGTATCATATATACAGATTTCCGCTTCTGATTTGATGTCTTCGTAATAACCACGTTATTGGCATAGCGATTCTTCATTGCACGAAAATGTCCACCATTTAATGGCTTGTAATTATTCATACTCAACATGTAACTTCATCTGCAATACGAGGTCATTTCACTTCTTTTAAAACACTCAAAGAATAGGCCTTACACAAGAAGATAATTTGTATATATGATTTTGATGGGAAAGCTGTGTATAGAACAACAGTGTAATAAAACAAGAGAAAGAATTCATAGGTCAATAAATCATTATTGAAGAAGGAAGAGTGAGTGATGATTTGGATATAAATGAGACAACCATATTAGTACTCAAGATGGCCAGTCTTTCGTACTATATGGCATACAACACATGATTAGGTGGCGTCCCACCAGAATCTTCATCATTTCGACAAAGCGTCACATCATAACACTGCTTGTCTCGATCGGAAAGCAATATTTTTAGAAGAGAAATAATTTGGAAAGAATACAATAAATTTTATTTCCTTCTTGTCTCATATATTTATCACTGAAAGAAGCTCGCGCATATTCAAGAATCGAGAAGAGTATATGTAGTCGTGGAAAAAGAATGACGCCGTTGACCGCCATCTATGTTTCACTTATGCATACTTTCAGGGCTCGAGTAACAGATTCCAGATTCACGTCAGATGATAGATTCGAAAAATATCCTCTGGAAATACCTTTAACATTTTAATAATTTGAGCATAATTGTCTTCTCGTTGAATTTTCCGTCATAACTTCTTGTTTCATCCCTGCCATGTAAGTCTTGTATTTTTAGCGTCATGCTTCCATGTTTGATACTTTAATAAGTCAACCATAATCGCGTTCTTACGGAATTTATAATCATAATTTCTAATTTCCTCTATGCCGCGTAGCATAATCATTGATCATGCAACACCTCGACTGTAATATCCGGGATATATCGTGTAATTATTTTTGCTAATAAATAATTATTATAGGTGTTCAGTATATATTCTGTGAATTATTTGTTAAGTGTTAAATGTGTTGGGATGTTTAAAAATATTATTAATTGAGTATTTTAATTTTTATAACTCCAAAATAAAATATAGATAATTGTCATATCTTCCTAATTATTTTTATGTTGATTTATAAATTTATAGGAATCATATGAATTTCATAAAATCTTTTTCCGGGTATTTAAAATCTATTTTATAAAAACGGGAACCAACCGACGTCATCCGTGGTTACGTTTTTGGAACACGAAACTCTTCCGAGAACTCCTTCCTAACTTAATTCTAATATTCCGAGCATATTCCATGTTTCGACTTTTTCGATCCGGCGTACGGTTTGTCCTGCGCGGGTCCCGGCGTAACATTTTCGATACAATATTCGTCCCGGTAAATCAATAAAACTCGTATTTTCGATAAATGGGAGCTTTTTATTAAACTATCCCAATTATCACCTCGTAGTACGTGTAACCAGGGGCTGAGACCAAGACCGCAGTACAAATTGTACTGATTTGGATAATTATCCCGAAAACCGTTACCGTTTGGATCAGTTTTTACAAATAAACGTACCGTTTTATATCCGGAATGATTCAACGGGATACTAATTTTCTGTAATTATAAATAGCTTTTTACCGTATTTTATTTCGTATCAAAAATCATTTGCAGTCAGTAATTATATAAATTTCAAGAGAAAATTCATATATTCATAAACCTTTCTCAGAATCAAACCAACAATCGGAGGTGTTACCAGAGTCCGTTTGAAAAGCTCGAGTACTCAAAACGAAGGTCTTGAGGTGTTCTATCAGATTCTGTGTTCCAAATCACTGCAGAAATCAAGGTTTATTTTCTGAAAAATTATTTATTTTTGAATTAATTTTATTAAAAGTATGAATTTTTGTTCGGATGATTGTTTGTATGATTTGATGCTTGCATGTTATAGAGCTTGTTCTCCTAATGATTTTCATATGTCATACGTCTGATTTGGAGTTCAATAACATGCTCAAAAGTGGGTTTAATTCTCGAATTTTAAAATTAGGGTTTATAACCCGTATGAATGTTTTCAATTGAAATTTGGGGCTTTTTGATTTAGGGGTTATTAGCTGTTGATTTATAGTGGATTATGTTCCTTATAAAATTTGCAATCGATTGGTATATAGCTCGTTAACAGAGGATTAGTGAATCAAAGGGAGTTGTGTTTTGAAGATTTTTGATGTTCGCCGGAAACCAGCGATGTTCTTGGCCAATTTCCGGCCAAGACAGGGATGATTGATGTGTTTTGATTGCACAAATAAGTTCCTGGTAATGTGTAGATTAATTCTGGACAATTTGGTGGCCTGAGGTGGCCGAAATCGTGTTCTCCGGCCACACTCCGGCGAGTCGACGACGGGGGTTTGCAAAATTGCAAACAGGCCCCTGGACTTTTGGGGAAGAAATAGTTTAGTCCCCCAGGTTTCCAGAGTTTGCATATTTTGGATTCCTGTTTATAAATTATTTAAAAATCATATTTCCTATTTATTTTAATTATAAAAATTCGTTTTTAATTTCTGAAAATTCCAAAAATTATTATTTTAATTCCAAAAATTATTTTTAATTCAAAAATAAATCTGAATTAATTAGTTAATTAATTTCAGTTAATTTTTAATTGATTAATTGGTCAATTAATTCGAAAATTAATAGATTAATTGATTAAATTAATTATTAATTGATTTAATTAATTATTTAATTAGATTTAATTATTTAAAAATGATTTAAAAATTTCCGAAAAATAGTTTCGAGCTTTAAAACATTATTTTAAATTATTTTCAAGGCTCGATAACTATTATAAAATTGTTTTGAAGCCAGAATTGGCCAACCGAACCCTATTTACTACTTCGAAATTGATTCAACGATCTGTTTTAATTCCGAAAAATGTTTTAAAAATCATTTTAAATATTCAAAAGCTTGTTTATAACCCGAGACTTCTTTATAAACGTTATATCATTGATTATATGATGTGTTATGTGCTATATGTGACATGATTGGTTAATTGTCAGTCTATGTATTCGATGTTACTTGTTTATTGCGTAACTTTCAATCCGTTAATCGGATTTGGGTGAAATGAAGGGTAGATAGAAGTATGTGTCGAATAGAATTGTGCGAGTTGAATATTGATAGATGCTTATGATATGTGAGCAGAAGAGGCAAGGCGTAGGAAAGGGAAATAGGTAGTCGAGGAGTAAGACAGTGGTGATTGAAAGCGAGTGCAGTATAGTAAGCTAGTACCAGGCAAGTGTTCTAAACTTTCTCGAGATATTGTAGTGATTGATAGTCCTGTTTTATATTACAAGTGCTTTGAAGCACTGAACCCTAAACCCTGGTTCCAGTTATTGATCTTGATCCGTAAACCTTATTCTTTCTAAACCATTGATTGTTGTGCACCCAGATACGATACTGCTCCACAAATACATACAAACTAAATATCAAACACTGAACCAGATTGCTTACACACTCAAGCCATTGTATCCTATACTTTGAAAGGCCAAATCCTTGAAACATTATTTCCTTTGCTATCCAATTCTTTCATTACCTAGCATCCATGCTTTGAAACTTCCATATTGATCCCTATGCAGATTGAAACCATTTTTATTATTGAACGTCCAACGTTGTTAATGATGTTGTTTATTGTTTATTACTGCTTATTCTGTTATTATTTTAGAATTGGATTGTTTTTATAAAATTGTGGACCAGATTCATGGTCAGACCATATAATGGTCAAGTTAGGCCAATGTGTGCCTTGGATCCAGTAGTTAGAGCAGTGTTGTGTGCTTTGCTCGGGGTTAGTGCGTGACTGATCAGCAGCCTAACCTTGGTTTTTAAAATGAAAATATAATATCCAATTCTAAATCATAATTCATTGTTCACTTGATATCGTAACCATTTTCACCTGATGATCATTATTCTCAGTTTTGTCATTGTGACTTGCTGAGCTAGTTAGCTCATTTGTGCGATGTTGTTTATGTTCTTTTCCAGTCAAGAAGGAACAGGTTGGTAACGAGGATCCCCAGTCCAGCGTGAGAGCTAGGGGTTCAGGTTGATCGAGCTAAGCTAGTTGGCTTCTTTTGGGATAATTTGAGTTTGTAAGAGTTTGTTATAATGTTTAATACTCAGTGTTGAGTTGAAATAGTTGGGATTTGAACGGTTTGTAATATAAGTGTGTGTTTGGCTTGTGTGCATACTTTAACCTGTTGCGGTCCGTGGTAGTTGGTAAGTAGGGTCACTGCATATTATTATTATCTTTATCATTGTTATAAGCAGGTTATTAATAAGGTGTGTGTGTGTGGACCCCAAACTTCTGACCCGGGTTTGGAGGGCGCCACATGTTTGGTATCAGAGCTACAGGTTATAAGTCACTGACACAAGCCTAGATTGACGGGAATGGGTAGAAGGTTAGGATTAGAAATAAGAAATTGAAAGATAGAACGTCGAGAGGTTGAATGCTACGGTATAACAGGTATTAGTATGATTCGCGTAGTGGTTCGAGATTCTTATATTGTGATATGATTTCAGATAGCAGCGATGGCCGACTCTTTTATCCCCGTATCAGCTGATCACTCAGAGCCTTCAGTTGGAGTACCATCTTCAGATCCACGTCCTGTTGTTCCACCAGTATTGGCTATTCTACCTCCACCTGTGTTACAGCTCGTACCACTGCAGGCCATTCCACCCCCAGGCATGAGGCCACCTATCAGAGGACCCCCACCAGCTGATTCAGATTCCACTGGGCATTCAGTTGCGAGTGCCCCATTCCAGTTTATATTGCCCCCAGTTCCTTACTACCGGTATGAGGCTCTTCTATTGGAGCGTGATTCCTTGTTGGCCCAGATCAGAGAGCTACAACATATCATTAGGACTACTATATTGATCGTGGTGTGAGGGAGCTTCGAGAGGAGATTCATGTGACACGGGGGGTTCTTGAGGCTAGGCTACATGGAGCTACACTACCTAGCAGAGGCCCTGATACACTGATGGGCTGGGCTACTGAGGTGATGGAGGACTTTGAGAGGCTGGCAGGACCAGAGTTTCCTTGGAGTTGAGTCAGAGATCCAGAGATAGAGATGCTGAGCAGTGTTGTTATGGTTATTTATTATGTACAGTAGTGTGTATCAGTAGACTTTTGGGTTGTATTTATAGACTAGCTATGCTGACTAGTGAGTAGGTTGTTGTACCATTTTGCTTTTACTTCCGAAGTATCTTTACGCTTGTACTACCCAAAACTTTTGATCTATATATATCAGTACCTTTTTCCTTTCCAGTATTGTCATTTATTTTATTGCAACTGTTTTACTTTACCTTATTTATTGCACCAGTTATACCCCTGTGATACCATGTATCCTGTTTTCCATAACTGTTTATAATCTGTAAAGAAGCATGTAATTTACTTAGTTCAACTGTTACAACTGTTTTCAAAAAGAGATATTTCTGTATTATAAAACTTTTCTTTTATGCAAAGAATTTGATTTAAAAGCTAAATAAGTTGTTTGATTCTTTACAGAAAAATGCCTCCCAGAAGAAATACCCGCACCAACACCCAGAATGAAGAAACCAAAAACAACAATAACAACCAAGATGACACAAACCAGAATGTGAACCCAGGACCTATAGACCCAGCAATAGCCCAGATTCTTCAAATCTTGGCCCAACAAACAGTTCGCCTGGCACAACAACAACAAAGAAAGACCAATTCCCAAGTAACTTTCAAAACTTTTCAGGCAGTAAACCCACCAGAATTCAAGGGTTCCTTAGAACCGATTGAAGCAAATGTTTGTTTAAAGGAGATAGAAAAGGCATTTGCCTTAGTAAAAGTAAAGGACGAACAGAAGGTTGAGTTTGCAAGTTACTATTTATAGAATGAGGCCACATATTGGTGGGAGATGGTGAAGACATTGGAAGGTACAGATGTTATTACTTGGGAGAGGTTTAAGGAATTGATTTTAGAAAAGTATTTTCCTCAGTTTGTCCAGGATCAGATGGAGTTGAAGTTTTTAGAACTAAAGCAAGGAAACATGTCGGTGACAGATTATGAGAGCAAGTTTGAGGAATTGTCAAGGTATGTGTCGTTGTATGTGGATACTGACAGGAAGAAGGCTAAAAGATTCCAGCAAGGTTTGAAAAACCATGGATCAGAGGGAAGGTAGCCATTTTTGAATTGGATACCTATGCAGGAGTTGTAGAGAAGGCTATGATCGCAGAGACAGAGAGTGAGATGTCACAGAAAGAGAAAGAAAGCAAGAAAAGCAAATTTGAAGGAAATGAAGGTCAGTCACAACCAGGGAAGTTTCCAAATTTTAAGAAGGGCAAGTTTCAGCCAGGAAGGAATTTTAATTTCAAGAGACAAAATACAAGCGATGGAGGCCAGGGCAACCGTCCAGTTAATGCAAATCAACCAAATCAGTTGAGATTAACTTTTCCAGATTGTCAAGTATGTGGAAAGAAGTATGGAGGAGTTTGTAATAAGTTGAATGTAGTTTGTTTCAAGTGCAATCAGAAAGGGCAGTGCCAAAATCAGCCAGCAAGAGAGCTATCAAATAAAGATCAGCCTATCCGGAGTCCCGCAGTGAAAGTTCCAGCCATTGGATTTATGTGCTTTAAATGTGGAAAGCCAGGACATATGGCCAGGGATTGCAAGACACCAACCCCAGTCAGTAATGCATTGAGGATTGTGGGATCTACCCCAGCAGTGAATGAGACTCCAAGGGCTTGAGTTTTTAATATGTCTGTAAAGCATGTTATCCAGGATACTGATGTCGTGGCAGGTACGCTTAATGTGAATTCTTTATGTGCCAAAGTGTTAATAGATTCGGGAGCAACTCGATCGTTTCTTTTACAAGATTTCACTAGTAAGCTAAATTGCGCAGTTGAATATTTAAATGAAATAATGACTGTGGAATTAGCAAATCAAGAACGAGTATCTGTTAATCAAGTTTGTGGGAATTATGAGATTGAGATTTTTGGTAGTAAGTTTTGTGTAGATTTGATACCATTTAAGTTAGGAGAATTTGACGTTATCTTAGGAATGGATTGGTTATCTAAGCACGATGCCCAGATAGATTGTCGAAATAAGAAGGTAATGATGAAGACGCCAGACGAAAGAATAGTAACGTTCAAGGGCCAGAAGCAGGTAAAGAAATTCTTAACGATGATTCAAGCCAAGAAGTTACTACGGCAAGGATGCGAGCATTTCGTGGCATATGTGATTGACAGAAGTCAGGAGCCAGTAAGACTTGAAGATATTCCAGTAATGAATGAATTTCCAGACATGTTTCCCGATGAGTTACCAGGACTTCCTGCAGATAGAGAAATTGAGTTTGCAATCGACTTAGCACCTGGAATAGAACCAGTATCCAAGGCCCCGTACAGAATGACGCCTGTTGAAATGAAGGAGCTAGCGAAGCAATGGCAAGAGTTATTAGAGAAAGGAGTAATCAGACCTAGTGTATCCCCGTGGGGAGCCCCGGTATTATTTGTCAAGAAGAAAGATGGAAGCATGAGACTGTGCATCGACTATAGGGAGCTCAACAAGCTTACAATCAAGAACAAGTACCCGTTACCCAGAATAGATGATCTGTTTGACCAATTGAAAGGAGCCAAGTACTTCTCCAAGATTGATTTAAGATCGGGATATCATCAACTGAAAATCAAGCCAGAAGATATACCAAAGACAGCTTTCAGAACAAGGTATGAACATTATGAATTTTTAGTGATGTCTTTTGGATTGACCAATGCCCCAGCAGCGTTTATGGACCTGATGAATAGAATTTTCAAGGAATACTTGGACAAGTTCGTTATTGTGTTTATAGATGATATTTTGATATATTCAAAGACAGAGGAGGATCATGCAGAACATTTAAAAATAGCTTTGGAGATTTTAAGGAAAAAGAAGTTATATGCTAAATTCTCGAAGTGCGAGTTTTGGCTATAAGAGGTTCAATTCTTAGGACACATAGTCAGCAATGAAGGGATCAAAGTGGACCCAACAAATATTGAGGCCATTACGAATTGGGAAAGACCGAGAACACCCACCGAGGTAAGAAGTTTCTTGGGATTAGCGGGATATTATCGTCGATTCATTCAAAAAATTTCAAGGATTGCAACACCATTGACAAAGCTTACACGAAAGAATGAAAAGTTTATATGGAACGACAAGTGTGAAGGAAGTTTTCAGGAATTGAAGCAACGATTAATCACGACACCTGTTTTGTCACTTCTAGACGATCAAGGGAATTTCGTAATTTATAGCGATGCTTCGCATAAAGGACTAGGATGCGTTCTAATGCAGCACGATAAGGTGATTGCGTATACGTTAAGACAATTGAAACCACATGAACAGAAATATCATACTCATGATTTGGAACTAACAGCCATAGTTTTCGCTTTGAAGATTTGGAGACATTATCTGTATGGAGAAAAGTGTGAGATTTACACGGATCACAAAAGTTGGAAGTATATATTTACACAGCAGGAGCTTAATATGAGGCAAAGGAGATGGTTAGAATTGATCAAGGATTACGACTGCTCGATTAATTATAATCCCGGTAAAGCAAATGTTGTAGCAGATGCGTTGAGTCAGAAAGAAAAGTTAAATGTATTATCAGTACCCGAAGAGATATATAAGGAATTTCAGAAATTGGAATTGGAGATTAGAGTTTACAAGCCTGATGAAGCAAAAGTGTACAGTATGACTTTTCAGCCGGAGTTGCTAGGGAAAATAAAGAAGTGTCAGGAAGATATAATGGATCAAGATATAAATCGTTTGGTAGGTGAGGAATTATGCACGCAGAAGGATGATCAAGGTATTCTTAGGTTTTCTTCAAGAATTTGGATTCCCCCGGTGACGGAGCTGAAGAATGAAATTTTACAGGAAGCACATAATTCAAGGTATTCAATCCATCCAGGGAGTACGAAAATGTACAGAGATTTAAAGGAGAATTATTGGTGGCCAGACATGAAGAGGGAAATTGCGAAATGGGTTAGTAGATGCTATACATGTCAGAGAGTTAAAGCAGAGCATCAGAGACCAAGTGGATTGCTACAGCCATTGGAGATTCCAGAGTGGAAGTGGGAACATATTGCCATGGATTTCATCGTTGGATTACCAAGAACAAGGGCTAATCATGATGCCATTTGGGTTATAGTGGATAGACTTACCAAGTCAGCTCATTTTCTGCCTATAAATGAAAGATTTTCGCTCGACAAGTTGGTCCATATGTACCTGAAGGAAAATGTAGTTCGTCACGGAGTCCCGATGTCTATCGTATCTGATCGAGATCCAAGATTTAATTCAAGATTTTGGAAAAGTTTTCAAGAATGTTTGGGAACAAGACTAAATATGAGTACAACTTACCACCCACAGACGGACGACCAAAGTGAATGAACGATCCAGACAATCGAGGACATGTTACGTGTTTGTGCTATTGATTTCAAAGGAAGTTGGGACGAGCATTTACCTCTGGTAGAGTTTGCTTATAACAACAGTTATCACGCCAGTATTGGGATGCCACCATATGAAGCCCTTTATGGATGTAAATGTAGATCTCCAGTGTATTGGGATGAAGTAGGAGAACGCAAGATACTTGGACCTGAATTAGTGCAGCAGACAAAAGAAGTTGTTGAAGTTATCCAGAAAAGATTGATAGCAGCACAGGACCGTCAAAGGAAATATGCAGACCAGTCAAGAAAAGACATGAAATTCGAAGAAGGAAGCTTGGTATCACCGTGGATGGGACTAACGAGGTTTGGAAAGAAAGGAAAGCTGAGCCCA
Source organism: Apium graveolens (assembly GCF_009905375.1). Taxonomy (NCBI): domain Eukaryota; kingdom Viridiplantae; phylum Streptophyta; class Magnoliopsida; order Apiales; family Apiaceae; genus Apium; species Apium graveolens. The sequence goes on along the minus strand of NC_133657.1, from coordinate 41,847,468 downwards.
AGATATGTCAGACCTTTTGAGATTCTAAAGCGCATTGGCAAAGTAGCTTATGAATTGGCGTTACCTCCGGACATGGAGCACATTCACAATGTTTTTCACGTATCGATGCTTAAGAAATATAATCCAGACTCCAGGCATGTAATAGAATATGAGCCAATAGAGCTTCAGGCAGATTTGTCATATGTAGAGAGTCCGATAGAGATTCTAGAGGAAAGAGAGAAAGAGAGAAAGTATTGATGAATAAAGTGGTAAAGCTAGTAAGAGTGTTATGGAGAAACCCAAAGGTTGAAGAGTCAATCTGGGAGTTAGAAAGTGATATGCGAGAAAAGTACCCTCGTTTGTTTTCTTAGGAGATTCTGAGGACATAATCCTTTTAAAGAGGGAAGGATGTAATATCCGGGATATATCGTGTAATTATTTTTGCTAATAAATAATTATTATAGGTGTCCAGTATCTATTCTGTGAATTATTTGTTAAGTGTTAAATGTGTTGGGATGTTTAAAAATATTATTAATTTAGTATTTTAATTTTTATATGTCCAAAATAAAATATAGATAATTTTCATATTTTCCTAATTATTTTTATGTTGATTTATAAATTTATAGGAATCATATGAATTTCATAAAACCTTTTTCCGGGTATATAAAATCTATTTTATAAAAATGGGAACCAACCGACATCATCCGTGGTTACATTTTTGGAACCCGAAACTCTTCCGAGAACTCCTTCCTAACCTAATTGTAATATTCCGAGCATATTCCATGTTTTGACTTTTTCGATCCAGCGTACGGTTTGTCCTGCGTGGGTCCCGGCGCAACATTTTTGATACAATATTCGTCTAGGTAAATCAATAAAACTCGTATTTTCGATAAATGGGAGCTTTTTATTAAACTATCCCAATTATCACCTCGTAGTACGTGTAACCAGGCGCTGAGACCAAGACCGCAGTACAAATTTTACTGATTTGGATAATTATCCCGAAAACCGATACCATTTGGATCATTTTTTACAAATAAACATACCGTTTTATATCCGGAATGATCCAACGGGATACTAATTTTCTGTAATTATAAATAGCCTTTTACCGTATTTTATTTTGTATCAAAAATCATTTGCAGTCAGTAATTATATAAATTTCCAGAGAAAATTCATATATTCATAAACCTTTCTGAGAATCAAACCAACAATCGGAGGTGTTACCGGAGTCCGTTTGAAAAGCTCGAGTACTCAAAATGAAGGTCTTGAGGTGTTCTATCAGATTCTGTGTTCCAAATCACTACAGAAATCAAGGTTTATTTTCTGAAAAATTATTTATTTTCGAATTAATTTTATTAAAAGTATGAATTTTTATTCGGATGATTGTTTGTATGATTTGATGCTTGCATGTTATATAGCTTGTTCTCCTGATGATTTTCTTATGTCATACGTCTGATTTAAAGTTCAATAACATGCTCAAAAGTGGGTTTAATTCTCGAATTTTAAAATTAGGGTTTATAACCCGTATGAATGTTTTCAATTGAAATTTGGGGCTTTTTGATTTAGGGGTTATTAGCTGTTGATTTATACTGGATTATGTTCCTTATAAAATTTGAAATCGATTGGTATATAGCTCGTCAACAGAGGATTAGTGAATCAAAGGGAGTTGTGTTTTGAAGATTTTTGATGTTCGCCGGAAACCGGCGATGTTCTTGGCCAATTTTCGGCCAGGACAGGGATGATTGATGTGTTTTGATTGCACAAATAAGTTCCTGGTAATGTGTAGATTAATTCTGGAAAATTTGGTGTCCTGAGGTGGCTGGAATCGTGTTCTCCGGCCACACTCCGGCGAGTCGACGGCGGGGGTTTGCAAAATTGCAAACAGGCCCCTGGACTTTTGGGGAAGAAACAGTTTAGTCCCCCAGGTTTCCAAAGTTTGCATATTTTGGATTCCTGTTTATAAATTATTTAAAAATCACATTTCCTATTTATTTTAATTATAAAAATTCGTTTTTAATTTCTGAAAATTCCAAAAATTATTATTTTAATTCCGAAAATTATTTTTAATTCAAAAATAAATCTGAATTAATTAGTTAATTAATTTTAGTTAATTTTTAATTGATTAATTGGTAAATTATTTCGAAAATTAAGTGATTAATTGATTTAATTAATTATTAATTGATTTAATTAATTACTTAATGAGATTTAATTATTTAAAATGATTTAAAAAATTCTGAAAAATAGTTTCGAGCTTTAAAATATTATTTTAAATTGTTTTCAAGGCTCGATAACTATTATAAAATTGTTTTGAAGCCAGAATTGGCCAACCGAACCCTATTTACTTCTTCGAAATTGATTCAACGATCTGTTTTAATTCCGAAAAATGTTTTAAAAATCATTTTAAATATTCAAAAGCTTGTTTATAACCCGAGACTTCTTTATAAATGTTATATCATTAATTATATGATGTGTTATGTGCTATGTGCTATATGTGACATGATTGGTTAACTGTCGGTCTATGTATTCGATGTTGCTTGTTTATTGCGTAACTTTCGTTAATCGAATTTGGGTGAAACGAAGGGTAGATAGAAGTATGTGTCGAATAGAATTGTGCGAGTTGAATATTGATAGATGCTTATGATATGTGAGCAGAAGAGGCATGGCGTAGAAAAGGGAAACAGGTAGTCGAGGAGTAAGACAGTGGTGATTGAAAGCGAGTGCAGTATAGTAAGCTAGTACCAGGCAAGTGTTCTGATCTTTCTCGAGATATTGTAGTGATTGATAGTCTTGTTATATATTGCAAGTGCTTTGAAGCACTGAACCCTAAACCCTGGTTCCAGTTATTGATCTTGAGCCGTAAACCTTATTCTTTCTAAACCATTGATTGTTGTGCACCCAGATACGATACTGCTCCACAAATACTTACAAACTAAATATCAAACACTGAACCAGATTGCTTACACACTAAAGCCACTGTATCCTATACTTTGAAAGGCCAAATCCTTGAAACATTATTTCCTTTGCTATCCAATTCTTTCATTACCTAGCATCCATGCTTTGAAACTTCCATATTGATCCCTATGTAGATTGAAACCATTTTCATTATTGAACGTCCAATGTTGGTAATGATGTTGTTTATTATTTATTACTGCTTATTCTGTTATTATGTTAGAATTGGATTATTTTTATAAAATTGTGGACCTGATTCATGGTCAGACCATATAATGGCCAAGTTAGGCCAATGTGTGCCTTGGATCCATTAGTTAGAGCAGTGATGTGTGCTTTGCTCGGGGTTAGTGCATGACTGATCAACAGCCGAACCTTGGTTTTTAAAATGAAAATATAATATCCAATTCTAAATCATAATTCATTGTTCACTTGATATCGTAACCATTTTCACCTGATGATCATTATTCTCAGTTTTGTCATTGTGACTTGCTGAGCTAGTTAGCTCATTTGTGTGATGTTGTTTATGTTCTTTTCCAGTCAAGAAGGAATAGATGGGTAACGAGGATCCCCAGTCCAGTGCGAGAGCTAGGGGTTTAGGTTGATCGAGCTAAGCTAGTAGGCTTCTTTTGGGATAATTTGAGTTTGTAAAAGTTTGTAATAATGTTTAATACTCAGTGTTGAGTTGGAATAGTTGGGATTTGAATGGTTTGTAATATAAGTGTGTGTTTGGCTTGTGCATATACTTTAACCTGTTGCGGTTCGTGGTAGTTGGTAAGTAGGGTCACTGCATATTATTATTATCTTTATCATTGTTATAAGCAGGTTATTAATAAGGTGTGTGTGTGTGGACCCCAAACTTCTGACCCGGGTTTGGAGGGCGCCACATCGACTCCGTGGATAGGAATATTATTCTTCTTCAATCATCTGGAAGATTCCTCCATTTTCTTCAATCATCCTCGAGCTTCTTTTGGGTCAACGAACCCATTTTAAACTTTAATAATTCCATAAATTGGATAAATAATGTTTCCGCACATTGATTCGATAGTTGATAATGTTAAACAAGGTTTGCACTTTTCTTTCAAGAAAATTTGAAACATCTCCGTATTAGCGGGTCTACTTGGCCCTCTGAACTAGCAATACTGAGTTCAATCAAGTATTATTCCGGGTAATCTAATTACTTATAACAACAAGAACTCAAGTAGGAATATGACAACCAAATTTTAAAACTCATTTTGTGTAAAAATCTTTTAGAAATTTTGTTAAGAAAATCTTTTTTCGAAAACTTATTTTAGAATTTTGAAATCGAACATCTGGTCGTCCTTACTATATGAGTTGGTTATTGTTCTCTTCAACCACAACAAAGTACTTAATTGAAGAAACGACCACCTAAGGGTTCATCCACATCAATATCCCTTCTGCTCTTTATTGAATCCATTTCGCCTTCACTAGTCACCGAGAACTTCATTTACCACTGCATACTATTTCATTCATAGCTCTAACTCCAATGCTGACATCTGGTACTATCTTTGATGTTTTTATCATCGTCCCTGATGTCATATGTATAACCATTTAACACAATTCAGCATTCTATCCGTAGATAAGGTCGTAGCTCCTTGCTAGTCTTAGGTATACCTAATATGGTAGATATCATTTCTTGCATGGCGCCCGTAAAGTGATAAGAAACTTCTTGCAACGATGGTGCCTTTGAATTTTGCAACGTTGGCTCTTCATCAGCTTCAATCAACTCGTTACCTCTAGTCCGAACCTTGTCCAACTACATAATTCTAAGTTGGATCATACTGAAACTCATCTATATTACCTTATACGAAGTTCTTACGTGAATCAATCTCCTTTTTCTTTAAAATCATATAAAAATAGGGTAATTTACCCATTCTCCGTCGAGCTATAGGATCTAGGAACTCAATATATCTATAGTGTCAATATATTCGCCTTACACTTCTCTTAATAATATCTTATCTTACTAATCCATATCGGATCAACCGATCCTAATTCACACCCAATTCGAACTTAAAATGAGTATACCTAGGGTCTTTCCTATCCTATATGGCCTATTACTCCTATCTTACTCTCACCTATTCTCATTTCAGGGACCAATAACAGTTAGCACTGATACCAACTATAACAGCCCCAAATTCGGGGTTAGGATTGAGTGTCACCAAATAACTTTAAATAATATAGGTCTGTATATGAAAACAAATATACAAACAACCCCTCAATATTCCGGACCGCTTACAGGTTATGGTATGAAACTAGAATCTGACCTTCTAAAGTTACAATAACTAAATACAATTATATTATCTCTTTACTAACTTCCTCGTATTAATTACTCTGACACCTCCAAACTCCTTCAGCTGGGATCTCTCCACTTTTGCTGTCTATGAAGAGCTATTTACTTTTATCTTCATTTGATACTAAAAGAAATAAGAATTCACAAAGTAAGAGTGAGCCAAAAATGCTCAGCAAGTATCATAATTGGTTTCCAAGTATCATAATTGGTTTCCAGGTATCAGATCAAAGCAACTTCTGGAAATAATCTTAAATGATTTTAAAACATCTTTATTTATTTAAAACAGTTGGGCGAATAAAACATCGGCCCTCAATGGCCCTTAATCATAAACCATATTTCTCTGTAAAAGAACAGTGAACGTTTCACTGATTCATTTTTTGAATCAAATCTTTGTTTGTTTTTCTAACCATAACTTTCTAAGAAGGAATGCCGTTGATGGTCATCAATAATAAATTAGATTGGACACTAGAACCAAGATATGCGCTATAACCTACTGATCAGTCAGGATATAGTACGGATCTATACCCAAACGTATAGACCCACCGACATATAGGGTACCCAGGAACTATGGCCTAATAATCAAGGGTCCAGCCATCTTTGACCCTTAGGGTCCAGCTCATTCCTGGCCCTCATTGTAACCATCCAGTCCATAGAGTATTTTGGTGTCAGATCACTTTGACTTCAAAACATCTCGATTCAGGGTTCCCAAATAACCCGAAATAATGGGTATTTACTCAAGAGATCAATCGATAATCAAGGAACAAGATCAAAAAAGGGTACTTGCATAAATAAGAGTAATTGCAATGAAATATAAATACATTTAATTATTCTGAAATTAGAATAGGAATGAAGTATTTGCAGTATATCATAAGAAGGTTTAGGAATACTTGCCTCAATTGATAATCCTCTGATCTTTAGCTATTTGCCATATCACTCACTCCTGATGTATCTGTATTTCCATTGATGGGCTACTTGACATTTCTTGTCAATCACCATTTCAGGTTTATGTCTATTCTGAATCAATTCGTTTCATTACTACTAGTAATCATACTTTACCTTTACAATCTTTGTCTGGCTTTGTATGCCTCGAACTATGTGTATCTATAATAAAAGATACCACTCAATTAACTGATAATATATAATTGTCTAGTCTATACGTTTATCCTTATCGTCTACCCGCCCGATAATAACAGATAAGGATCATCTTTTATCAGATAAAGTTTAATAGACACGTGATTCATAATTCACATAACACGTACACATAAAGCATATAATTATGTTATACATATAACACGTAGTCACATAATTCATATAACACATAAGTTGAATAGCCAAGAGATAGGTCTTGATACTTCAAGCATTGAAATCGGGTCAAAAAGGCTATTTATCGATCAATAGTTGACTCAGAATGATTTGCAAAATAAATGATCTTTTGATACAAAAGAATTTAGATTTTGAAAGTATTTTTATTGGAAGCGGAATATTTTCCGAATTTAAAAGCGTTCGTTTCGTATTAAACGGACGCACAGTTGATTTATTATGAATAAAATGAGAATAATTCAATTAACAATAATATTAATTGAATTTTAAGTACCTTTATATAACTTTTAAAAGCTCAAAATAATTTTCAAATAATTATTTGGCTTAATTATTAATAATTACATTTTATTTATTTATATATAGATATAATTAATCAATTAAATGAATTAATTAATTAATTAAATCCATAAATAAATAATTAAAATGAATTATATATAACTAAATCAAATTTAGATTTTTGAAAATAATAATGGAAATAATTTCCTGGAACTAAAATAATTTAGTTAATTATTTAAAATAATTAACTAAATTAATTCTGAATTTTAAAATGATTTTTAGAATTTAGAAATGATTTTTTAATAAATTTTAAAATAGAAAATACCAAACACAGTTGACAGAAACATGATTTAAGGAAAATTAGATTAAATCCGGGTCAAAATTTTCTGAATACGGGTCAACGAAGAATACAACCGGGCCGGGGTTGAAGCCGCCGGTTTCTAGGAAAACTCCCGAGATTCCGGTGGCTCCACCGGCTCCGGCGAGCCTTCTGATCAAGCCAAAAATGATACATTCCTTACATCTCCATCAATCCAGAACAAGCAGGAGAAACGTTCGACTCCTCCTCGATCAACTTTTCCGATCAAAAACCGAGCAACGCCGGCAAACTTCCGGCCAAATGTCGATTTATCAGAAAACTCCACCAAAATTAACAAGCTATATACGAAATTAAAGCCTGGTTCATCTACAACCTATTCATTGCACCCTAATCATGTAATAATTAATATACAACCCAGGAAAATCAAAATTAAATTTGTTCAAAACCATATAACTCGACTTAACACTTCTAGAGATTATTATTACTAATTCTATATACCAATCAACTGCAAATTTAATGATATCGCTTATTGAAGCATCAAAATCATCAAACGATTCTTAAATCAAAATCCCCCAATTTCGAACATAAACCCTAAAATCGAGTTTCAAGAATTACTGATCTGAGGAATTTTTTGATGATATAAACTTGTAGAGCTCCTCGAGAGCTTCGATTTGGTTACAAACACGCCCGAATTTGGTTTCCAAATCAAGCCAAAATAATTCTTTGATTCTCAAGAACACCGAGAACACTTTCAAGGAATTTTTTGATTTTGATTTATATATTATGATTTTTATATAATAAAATAATAATAAATAATAAATAAATGGTATTTATAGTTATAAAAATAATACTCGTTGGATCGTATTGGATCGAAGAATAGGTTACTTAACCGCTAAGTAACTAAAAATGATCCAATTTTATACCTGTTTTGGATAATTATCAAAACTGGGCTTCTTATAAAACACTTCATACGAAAATAGTGTAATATTATCCCGTCTTTCTAGAATACCGGTTTGTTGCTTTATAGAAATGATTATCATATCGAAAATCTTGCGCCGAGACGCGCACGGGTCAAATCGTAATCTGGATCAAAAAAGTTAAAACACGAAAAATGTTCGTAATTATCAGATTAGGTTAGGAAGGACTTTTTTGAAGAGTTTCGGGTTGTAAAAACGCAAAAATGGTTGAAGTTGGACGATACCCGTCTTTATAAAATAATTTTGTAATTATTCAGAGTATAAGTAATAAATTCAGAAATCATTATAAATTCATATATCACTCCAAAATTACTAGAAAAATATCATAATTATTTATACTTTATTCTGGATATAATAAAATTAATATACTAACATTTTATCATATATAAACATCCGAATATTATTATCAATCATCAGATAATTCACTAAAATTCCCATAATAATCATATAATAATCACATAATAATCATTTATCAATAAAAATAATTACACGCTATGCCCAGATATTACAGATTTTTTATTAAATGAATAAATGGAAATTAATTCATTAATTTATTTAATTTTATATCATAATTAATTTTAATTAAATAAATTAATATTTAATTTTTTATTAAATGAATAAATAAAGTCCAACTCATTTATTTATTAATTTAACATCAACTATTAATTTTGAAAAAATAAATTTAGGTTTGATTTTTAATTAATTAAATAAATAATATTAAATTCATTTATTTTTTATTTAAATTAATAATCAAATGTTTATATTTTTCTGAAATTGCTAGCCAGATTATGCATTCATTTTTATGAAAAAAATGAACCAGACGAAGTGATGTACAAAGCAAAAGAAATACACTCATATTGGTTATTCGAAATCTTGTGCAAAGGAAAGAAGAAACACCCGTGGGCCCGCATGCATGTGATACAGATTAAACTAAAAAAACCAACTGAAGCTGCAAAAGGATAAATATGCAGCAAAACTAATGATAGTTGTGAGATGTTTATGTCAGGAGTAGTTTTAATTGGTTCAGTCTTGTGTTAACTAATCAATTGGTGCATACTTGTTGGATATACTCTTGGAATAATTAATTGATTTTATGACATATATTGACCCTATGTGTAACTCTGATGATCTTGCTATGCTTATACTCTGTTCTGAATATTAGATCCTGATATATTTCTTATACTCTGATTACCTTATGCAAGTCTTTTAAGTTTGGAACAATGTTCACTCTCTTTCCTCTATAGTATTGATCTGTATTGGACTAACTTGAACTGTTTTGAGTTAATGAAATTTGATTGAGTAGTACTGTCAAAAAAATCAGAAAGCATGATCATCTGAGACATCCTTCATGAATTTTTATTGTGGTAAGTAAAGGTAAAAGATCTCTGATTCTGAAATCACTCTATTCCTGATCATTAAATTATCTGATATTGTACTTCAGATGTTTGTGATCTTCAACACCCTCAGTGGTTTTAGGAACTGAATAAGAGCCTATCAAACCTCTTAGGTTCTAACCCAAGTCATTAGAACCAAATACTTCTCTAACAGTATTCCATTACCTTACTCTGATATATTCCCCATATTTTGTTCTGATTCACTTAATTCTCTTGAGATATCAACTCAGTGATCAGACAAAATTACCATTTGGTATTAGAGTTGTGTTAAGAATGAGGCAGATAGTGCCAAGAAGCACCACATAAGGAAGGAAAGGTCAACCCTACAACTCTGTCTCTCACAGAGAAGTGGTGTATCTATAACCTGAGACATCTGTAATCCCATATATATTCTCTCAAAAGAATATAGAGTTGAAAAATGCATATAAATAGTTACTAGCTGCATTCTCCCAATAGAATGTTATCTATTAAAAAATCACCTATCAGCCAGGGCATCTGTATGAGAGTCCCTCCCCCTTGATTAAAACGTTTCCAATGCACATGTGAGATTCACACACACAAGGAAGGTATTGAAGCAACAATCATTCTCAAACCATATCAAGGTCAATGGAAATGGTTGAAATCCTGGATCATGTTTCTTCTCTATATCTCTGATCTTGAATGAGAACATATGATCCTGTAAGTTACTATTCATACTATTCACTAGCAACTTTCTTGATTTTATTTCACCCATCAAACCTTGATAAAAAGGGACCAAAGATTTATCTTACCTTAGTTTGGTTGTTAGAAAGCTTGAGAATTAATGGGAGGATTTAACCATGGCTAGAACTTGAGGTTTTGAATTTGATTTCTTGGTGAAGAAGAAGAAGCCGGATGGAAACAATGAAGAAATGGGGAGAGTTTTTATGCTTGCTTCCTTGGTTGCTTCTTTGTTGCTTCTTGGAAATGAGGTTGTGATACCTTGTGATATCTTATATTAATTGATATCTTCTAGTTTAGGATCCTAGGTTTATTCTTGGTGCCAAATCCATGGACAAGAAAACTAGCTAACCTTGTAGTTTGTAAGCTAATCTACTTAACTTAGCCCATTAGCTCACTATTTGCTTAGCCTTGGTTGATCATCCTATCTCTAGCTCACTATTTGATAAAGTAACTATGGTTACTTTCTTACCATGGTTAGTTAGTGCGTTACATTTATTTAATCATTTGCGCGTTCACTCGGTCGCTTAAACTTTTTCGTAATACTTTCTCGTAAATGGTTCTCGACGTAATTCATTTCATATTTATTCCTTATGTTTTGAATTATCATTCTTAGTTATAAATCCGTAGGGTTTTAAATTCGAAATTATATTATGATTCCCGTAATCCTCGATGATTCGTAAATATGGTCGTTTTTCAAAGTTCGTTTTCTTCGAAACTAATAGCGTTTACATACACTCATTTGGTACGTATAATCATGTTATCAATTCCAAAACTCATTTTCTCATGCACAACATAGTGTGGGCTAAAAAAAATTTCCCTGTCCGTTGGGGTTAATATTCATTAAACATTTTACAAGGTCTCAAAAATTCAAGTTATTATATTACTATTCATAAAGGTCTTTTACCGATGTCAAAAATTTGGGTTCTTACAGTCTTCCCTCCTTAAAAGGATTCCGTCCCGGAATCAGTTCAGAAACAGGTAGGGATATGCTTCTCGCATGACAACCTCGAGTTCTCACGTTGACCTTGCTGTATTTGATTTCTTCATAAAATTTCCACTCATCCATCCAATATATTTCCGGGTACTCATTCTTGTAGTCTTATGACCTCTACACGTTACTCGATAGACGCTAAGTCTGGCTACGAGTTTATTAGCTCATTTTCAATCATATGTTTGGTTTTGACGGTTGAATTTCCTAACCTCGATTCGTGGTACTCGTTATAAACTTGGTGACCGTTCGACGATGGTGCTAATTTATAAGTCAACTTTCTTAGTCCTTTAATTCTTCAACTGGTCCAATAAATCTTGGGTTTAACATTTCTTTCCCTTTTGAATCTCATCACTCCCTCCTCGGGAGGTACTCTCAACAATACTTGGTTCGCTACTTCGTACTTCCTGTCTTTATAGTTCTGGTCCGCATATCTCTATTATTCATCCTGGGCTGCCACTTCTAGGAATTCCTTTGGTCTGTTGACTAAACTATGGTCCAGTGTCCTCCGCTTACCAATTTCTTCCCAACCTAAGAGAGAACGATTCTATCTTCCGTACAAAGCTTTGTATCCGTTCCAATGCACGCATGATAACTCGTTAGTCTCAATAATTCGATTAACGTCAACTGGTCGCTTCATTTCCCTTAAAATCTATAACATGGACGATTAGCGAATCTTGATTAGAATCATCCTTCAACTTATTTGTTTCCCCCTCCATCGCTCCTACTAGTGCTAGAGTTTTGTTCCTTAACATTTTCCCATTTTGGCGCATCATCTCTGTCGATTATTTTATGTAAGAAGTTCTCGTCACATTTCAACACGCTCGTCTCCTGTTACACGCTTAGTGTCAGATTTAACATTTCTTCCCGTAGTAACGTAAAGCACATCCTCGTCCTGTTGCCATCTTGAAGGAAAACCATTTCATACGCAATTGATTGACACGTTTTAGGATCGTGGAACGTTCAGCTTCCATCATTGGTCGGACTTCTTTAATCATTCCCTGTATAATATCTCAGTACTACGATACCTTCTGGGTCATACTTGTTATTCTCGCTAGTGCCTTAGACGTATTCACGTTTATTGGTATCTGCTACCACTGGCCTTTATAGGGCGTGTACGATCTTCTTTTCCTTCTATAAGCTCGGACAATGACATCCTTCATTCTTTCACACTATCCTTCGTAAGGGATATCGGCGACTATTTTTCGTATGCTAGCGTGGTAAGTACATCTACACGAATTATCTGTCAACAATAGGCGATTCCCCAAACCGTTCATAATAAAAGGTAAGCAGCTAGACGTATTTTCAATGGTCAGGATAGTCCTCTCATTCTACTCGTCGATTTGAGAACTCTAAGTCATTCCTCTGTCCGTCCTTTTTCACAAAATATGTTGGGAAATAGTCCCGTTAATTAAATCTTGGGTCCTTGCGTCGCGCAGTCATCACAGGGTCTCTCTATCCCTATTATCTCTTCCGCGTTCATAACAATTTTATAGAGTGGACATCTATCGTTTGCATAATGAAGTAAGCGGTCTTATTTAATCAATCACTCAAAATCCTCAAATAGCATGACGACTAACTTGGTTCTTGATAATCCTCCTTCAAAATTTATTATAATTAACTCTTACTCCTATTTGGGTCATCTACAAGTCGAAATCGCCAAAATTTTAACACTCGCCTTTCCGTTTTCATTTTCAACCATGTCGAATACTTACTTACCTACTCAATGACATCCCTTTTCATATTCTGTCATGACTAATATCCGTTTACGTTTTTTTAGGTACCTTTAAGTCTTCTTGTTAAGTAATAAACCGTTCTTTTCATGCGATCCTTCTCATCAGTTATTCTGAGATTTGTCATCCTCCATATATCTTTTCCTACTTAAAGTGTCAGCCACCACATTGGCCTTTCCTTGATGATAATAGATTCCTCAATCATGGCCTTTGATCAATTTGACCATATCCTCTATCTCGTGTTCAGTGTAAAAAAAAAATTCCAAAATTTTCTCATAAGTAAACTCCTTGTCCCTTTCAGTCCGAACCTTATCGCAATTATTCTAGATTATTATTAGAAAGCCTTATGTCACGGTCCTTAAGCTGCGTAGACATATCATTAGACTTCATGCAACATCCTATTTTATCGTCGAGTAATTCTAGCACGGGATTGCTACAAACCTTACCTTCAATTCTTGAAAATCTTATTCCTCAAATTCATACATGCTTGGTTTTTCCCGAATTTATTAGCACCTCTCCTGATAATGTTTCATAGAAGTGTACCTCACTAATCATGTCGTATCCCTATTTTCGTTCTTCTATAACCATATTAAAGATACTTATGATAATAACTAAACATGGTATTCTTCTTTTTAAAACAACTTACTCATCACGATGCTCCGATTGCACCATCATAGCACTGAGCTTTCAGTCTCATATTATAACAATCGGTTCTCAACTATACCTCTCTTTGTTGGGAAGGCAATTAGCCTTGGAAAAATGATTTTCACGATATCGATGAAATTTAGACAGTCTTAACAAGGTTTCAAAATCTAACATCTGAACATATAATGAGCTCTGAATAAAAGAGTCGCAACACTCAGAAGATTTATAACTTGGAAGGAAGAATATAACAAGGATTATCCTTCCATGTCCTTAGAATTCTATATTGTGATAATATGGAGAATATCCATTGAAAGCAATGATTGCTGAATAATAACATCATACAAATGATACTTGTAAGATTTTCCCATTAAAAGAATACTTTTCTTCTCGAATAATGAAAGAAATATCGAATGACATCCTCAACCAAAGGTTAACCATTGTGGTCTCCAAGAGGTGCTATTTTGAAAGAAGGAATTTTATCCAATAATTAATAAATAAGGAAGTATATTATTCTTCAATCACATTGTAATTTTAATTGGATATTCGGTATACAAACGAAAGAATAAAATATTTCATGAACAAAATATTTCATAAAACTGAATATGAATTCTTGTTTGAGTGGGCGACCTAGTTGAGTCTTAATTAAATCATTCTTTGAAAATTTCATCAACAATTAAATCTGGCATATATAATGCACTATGGAATAATCAAAATTTTATTGGAAGTGGAACTTAGCAAAATAATAACTAGTTCATATCAAGCAATATTCTCAACCGGCTAAGAAAATGGCCAGTAAAATTGGTTTGGCTCATAGCAACTAGTTAGGACGATTAGCTAGGCTTTCGTCATATTAATTAAAATTTTGACTAGTTAGGACAATTAACTAGTCATTCATGAGAACATATGCAACTAGGCATATTTCAATTTGTTTGTAAAAAAATCTCAACATCGTAACCACTGAAGAAATTATGGCTACCTGGATGATGATTTTGAAATCAAGAGTTTTTTTTTATTTGGGCTGAGAAAGACAATTATAACTCTGAATCGAGTGGTCTTGGCATCAGAACAATCGATAGCCTCCTATCAAATATTTCTTTCCAAATAAAGGGTACACTCATAGGTGCCCTAGTTCACATACTTTATCAGATCTTTAAATAGAATTGAATCGGAATACCAATATCAAATTGATACCCTTACTATGATTTCAAAGTTCAATATATAATTTTATCCTGATTAGAGAAAAAGATTCCCGAGGAATATATGGATATTAGATCATCCATGTTTTTTTAACAATTTGTTAGATATTTACAATCTCGACTGAAAAGAGTAAGTATGAAAGAAGAATCAAATGAAGATACTCATTATGAATATTCATCGATGAATTGAGGGGAAATTTATATATATATAAAAAATCTATTGGATAATTGAAATGAAGTATAAATATCTCTGAGTTGAACAAGAAGATCATAATCTATGAATGAAAGTTCATGGATTAACTAAAAGAATTGAATAAGTCCTGATGCGGAGAAAGACTATTCAAGATGGTCACAATTAGAAGTTCAAATTAGGGAACGAAAAGGATTGCCTGATATAACTTATCCGGGCAATACGAATGATCAACAATTCGGAGGGAGTAACATGACAGTGAGTAGGTGCCAAAATATTTCACTAATTATCCTAACTCTCGTTATTATCCATATGAGGATGATCCCACCTCTTCTTCTTCGTAATTCCATGTTTCAAATAGTTTCTCTTTCAACATTATTTTAAAATCACTTACTAACTTGACTTTCACACGTATATCTGTCATTTCGGTGTTTTACCTCGAAGACCTTACTCAGAAATATTCCAAAAACATCTGTTAAGCCGATAGTTTCCTGCCACATGCATCCGTTACTAACTATAAGTGCCAATTTCTAGGAACAGATCAAAGAGATCTCTCAGGGATCTCAATGTAGTCCATAAGTTTAGTGGCATGTGTGTGTAACTGAACATACGTTATCGAATATATTAGAGGTCTACAGGTATATATACGTAGCCTCTGGCATTATATCTACCAAAGAATTCCGCTCTAGACTCACTGGTCTATCCCTTTTTTAAAAAGTTCCAAGATCGAACCATCACTCGTTAGAATCTTACGCCACTTAATTACAGACATGCCATCGATTCTCGATGCTCTTAATTTTTAATCTAACCATCATATCCTTACATGTTAAGCACACTAATAATATTATGTAGTGTACTCGTCTTATATGACATTCTTATATTACATTCAAATATTCCGTAATAGAATTAGAATCCTTAAGGGTATATTGGACACTATCTCTGGTGAGTTTGTGATTAATACGGCTCATTGGTAAAATGACACCTTTAACTAGTTTGGGTCAATAACCTCAACTGTATATTAATAATTAGACTTTACGGTTCTCACATGTGATGCCACTTTATGGGGAACCTCTAAAGAACTACGAGTAACAAGGCTCGTGTTATCAAAATTTACATATGGTGTTGGTAATATCACCTTTACCCCAAATGCCCCGGAGACTCAGCTCCGAGTTCTACATCCACATCCTTGCCTAATCATATATGATTATAATTTTTCTTCTCATCATTCTGATAATCTCTAATGGTTCTATTAGTCACACTTTAATACCTCAAATATACGTTTAATCTAACCTACACATTGAGGCTACATCCGGTAGTCCAATGATGAACTCTATATGAGCTCTTACGAAATCTCACATCTAGACAAAATCCTAACACTCTCATCTCTAAGTACTATAACTTAAGGCTCTGATACCATTTCTGTAACGCCCCCAAATTCGGGGTCAGGAATTTGGGTCGTCACGCAATCCTTCAATCATGTGTAACCTGCATTAACTCAATAATCCGATAATTCCATATCACAGACCCCCAATCTCACACACTCATAAGTTATAGCCTTAGAAACGACGTACAACAAGTATCATCTGGTATTAAAACTCAAATGTACTTTACAGGATCTCAAACAATTATTCATAACCTCTACATGAAGTTACAATAATTACGACTGATATCTTATACCTATCTGATACTCTGGCACACCTAAGACAAAGCTGTCAGGGATTCTCCCCATAACTGCAAGCGACTAAGTCCCACACCGGCATACTGGTTATCTGTTGTGTTGTGTCATTTAAAAGAAAGCAAGAGTGAGCTATAATACCCAACATAATAATGTACAGTGTAAAAGTGACTGTATGATAAACTCATGTAAAACATAATATATGATAATTACGTTTTATTCAAAAATAGTTTTCCTTGGAGACGCACACCTTCTCATGAAAACAATTTTTTAGTGGATTTTATTATCTTGCGAATACCTTAATGGTAAACCCAGCACCTAGGCTTGGGTTACGGTATTGCATCACAATTCCAATTGGAAGAATAGGACATTCGTTGGAGTAAACGCATACGATGATCAGTCGTACTACGATAAAAGTAACCTTTTCTACTAGTAGAATGACGACACCTTCGTATCCCGGTTATCACCCTTGCCGCATACAGGCTATGTGTCCTCATTTCGGGTATACAAACACTTCGCAGGTCCTTAGGTACATATTGTACCGTCTCCTACTATACCAGTAGTCTATCCAATACACGAAGTACTTGGATCCTACTCCTCCCTTGTCCTTTAGAAAATCCTATCATATCTCGAGAACTCGAACCACATCGAAATTACCCCAAGCGTTTTGCTTGTTGATAGGCATAACTTTACTTCATATATATATATATATGTACTTCTGAAAGTTTTCGGATGAAGTACTAAGGATGTGAGTTGACCGTTGTCAACAGATAATTAAATAAGGGGGAGTTTCTCTTTGAAACTATATTCAAAATATTAAAATACGTTGAGATGACATTTTTTGATGATTTGAAATTATTCGGATGATTTTCCGAAAATCAGAAAGTATTTTACATCAGGTTTTATGATTTTTAAATCATAAATGAATCCTTTAATAAATAATAAATATTTAAATATTAATCGGTAAATAATTAAACCTCGAATGAGTTTACTTGAAAATAATATTTGAAATAATATTCCTCGACTAATTTATATTTAAGTAATATAATAATCTTTAATATTTAATCGAGTCTGAAATAAATATTCACTGGAGAATACTTCTCCTATAATAAATGAATAGTAAATAGATAAGTATTATTCGAACGATAAAGTATAGTTGAGGGAATGCGATCTTTGGAAATCGTTTTAATAAAAGTTCGAGGTGTTTAGTATTTCGTGAATGGACGTTGAGTCCCTTCAAACGTAACTACTATGGACTTTAATCGTCCGATAAATATCACCGGAATGATTCCCGGGTTTTTATTTTATAAAAACAAAACTGACTGACTCTCGGTCTTACAACTTATACATCACACTCAATTATAGCGTTAATATTCTAATTAAAACACCTCCGGAATACTTCCGGGTTTTCATCAATTTTTATTGACCGATTCTCAGTCTAAAATATATACACGCCACACTACTCGCTAGCATTAACATTCTCAGTTATAAACTCCTCCGGGATACCTCCGGGTTTTTATAAGCTTACACCGACCGAATCTCGGCTTAAATATAACATTTCGAACTCGGAATGAACATATACTAGAAATTATCAATAATTGAGTAATGTAATACATCTCAAACTTCGTAAAACAGTTTAAAGCAATCTCATGCATATATCATAGTTTTGTGAAATATTCACAACATAACAGTTCTTAAAAGGTAGGGTTTGAAAACTTTCCTGGGTATCTCGAGGTGGAGGATGCTCTAGGTTCCGCTCGGAAATCTATAATCATAACATAATTCACTTCGTTAGGTCCCGTTCTAATTTATGGCTACCCGCACTCATGCGCTAATTATTATGCACCCTCTCAACTTATTTTATCCTTATTATTCCTTTAAGTCCTTATTCACATCATGGTCGCTTCATTTTTCAAAGAATCTTAAGTTCATTTTCATTTTTGCCATCGGCTCCGCTTATGGATTCTACGGTTTCTAATCGCGCGGTCTCGGCTCCGATATTTTTATAAAAATGAAATATCATTATTTTCACTTGAAATTTTTTATGGCAGTTAGGAAACTCAATATTCTACTCTCTGTAAACATTTCATGATTTATGAACACTTTTAAGTCGATCCTTTATATTTTCAAAGTTCGTGATTCGTAGCAGTTTTTGTCGCGTAAATCACTTTTAGTAAAATGGTCATAACTTTTGATCCATAAATCAGAATCAAGCGATTCAAGTTCCTAAACGATCCTTATAACATTGTCTATCATAATCCAGGGTTATTTTTTAAGAAACTATAGTTTAGATCTTCGGGACTTTCTGCAGAACTTAAAGTTACGTTTTGTTCATTTTAACGGGATTACGTTTATGACCGGAGTTTCGTTTACGCCTTAAATCTTTATACTACCACCAACAATCACCATATCATCATCAACACACTTACTCCTCTCAAGAACATCATGTTCTTGAGGCAACAACAATCAACCTTAATTCTACTTAGCTAAACATCAAAATCTTAACAATATCACCACTAAAACTAGGTTTATAACTACATACTAAAAGGATCTTCAATTTGAATCTTAAATAAAGTTGGGTCAAAGATTTTTACCTTTCTTGAAATCTTGAGATGTGTTCTTGAGGATGGTGGAGTCTTGGGAGTGCTTGGTATAGTTTTTGGAACCTAAAACCACCATTGAAATCAAGAAACCAAAGAAGAGTTACTATTCATACTATTCACTAGCAACTTTCTTGATTTTATTTCACCCATCAAACCTTGATAAAAAGGGATCAAATATTTATCTTACCTTAGTTTTGTTGTTAGAAAGCTTGAGAATTAATGGGAGGATTTAACCATGGCTAGAACTTGAGGTTTTGAATTTGATTTCTTGGTGAAGAAGAAGAAGTCGAATGGAAACAATGAAGAAATGGGGAGAGTATTTATGCTTGCTTCCTTGGTTGCTTCTTGGTTACTTCTTGGAAATGAGGTTGTGATAGCTTGTGATATCTTATATTGATTGATATCTTCTAGTTTAGGATCCTAGGTTTATTCTTGTTGCCAAATCCATGGACAAGAAAACTAGCTAGCCTTGTAGTTTGTAAGCTAATCTACTTAACTTAGCCCTTTAGCTCACTATTTGCTTAGCCTTGGTAGATCATCCTATCTCTAGATCACTATTTGATAAAGTAACTATGGTTACTTTCTTACCATGGTTAGTTAGTGCTTATGTTTATTTAATCGTTTGCGCGTTCGCTCGGTCGCTTTAATATTTTCATAATACTTTCTCGTAAATGGTTCGTGACGTAATTCCTTTCGTATTTATTCCTTATATTTTGAATTATCATACTTGGATATAAATCCGTAGGGTTTAAAATTCGTAATTCTATTATAATTCCCGTAATCCTCGATGATTCGTAAATATGATCATTTTTCAACGTTTGTTTTCTTCGAAACTAATAGCATTTACATACACTCATTTGGTACGTATAATCATGTTATCAATATCGAAACTCATTTTCTAATACACAACATAGTGTGGGCTAAAAAGTTTTTCCCTGTCCGTTCGGGTTACTATTCATTAAATGTTTTACAAGGTCTCAAAAATTCAAATTATTATATTACTATTCATAAAGGTCTTTTACCGATGTCAAAAATTTGGGTTCTTACACTGAACAATCCTGTAACAATATATATATATATATATATATAGTGTAAAGAGAGAAGAATAAACGAACTGGTAATCTGATAATTTGAACAACTATCTATTTCTGTAACGAATAATAAATGCCATTGCTGGCGAGTGTCAAATGATCGAGACTGGAAACAAGAACCAATATATGCACTATAGCCTGCTGATCAGTCAGGATATGGTACGGGACGGGTATAACCCGAACCCTTGATTATGAGGCCATAGTTTCCTGGGTACCCCTTATTTTTAATGGAATCGGGTCATTTTTCTTAGTCTAAGGGTCTTTGTTTCACTCAAATCGGACTAACGGTTTAATTACTACGCAATAAACAAGATTTAATTGATTATAAATCAATTATAATTAATTAATCATAATTAATTAAACCTTACTTACATTTTTAAATAATTATGTAAGAATTATTGTATTTTAAAATAATTAATCCTTACTTATTAAAATTAATTACAATTAATTATAATAAATCACAAATTATTATCAATTATACGACTAAGTCAATTATTTACGAATACTACTCGATATATATAACCATTACAACACTCTATTCAAATAAATAAACTATCGCTCGAATAATAACTCAATCATCGATCAACTACTTGTACAACTACAAGTTACTCGTATTATTCGGATAATTATCCAATTATTATTCATATTATTCGATATATTTTAACCTTATTTATTAATTAATTATTTAATTATTAAATAATAAATAAATAAATAATTACATAATTAAATAACTAATTATTTTGAATTTCTAAATTAATAAAATAATTTAAAAATTAATTATAATAATTTTCAGAATTTAAAACCAATTTTTATTAGATTTTTAGAATTTATAAAACTGATTTTGATTTAATAAAATATACATAAATAATAATTTAATCAGAAACAGAAAACAGGGATTGGTTTTAGGATTTTCAGGATCAAACCCGGGTCGATTCCCGGGTCGAAACCAGGTCGACCTAGGGTCACCAAGAACCGCCGTCGCCGTCCCAAAATCCGGCGACGGTGACCGTTTCCGGAGAGTAAAAATGGCGACGAACAATAAAGAAACCAATGATTTCCACTTCGTTCCTCCTGCACCTTCATTTCCCTTCGTTCCCAGGCCCCCCTTAGTCCTCCTTCCTCGTCGAACGCAGCGGGAAAACGAAGAACGGCGGCAGCGGCGCCGTTTCCGACGACCTCAAAACCAACGCCGAACTCGACGAAATCGGTGTTAATCGACTCTAAATTCAACGATCTATACTTCCCCATCAACAAAGTCATCAATCAATTACTCAAACCATAAAACCCGAATTCACAAATTAAACACGAAAATATGAAATCAAAATCGATTCAACAAATAACAAAAACAATTACATAATCATAAACTACGATTCACAAGCTTCAAAACGAGTACTTACATATTTGATTTGGTTAACAGAATCACCTTCAAATCTGTGATTGAATTCCTTAAGTGTTCTTCACCAACAAACTAAATTCTTGATTTTCTGATTTTTTATAATAATTAACTAATTAATTAACAATAAATCAACTATTTATATTTTTGAAAATAATACCCCTAAATAAAATTAAGGGGCTAATTACACATCTAATAAAAATATTTGGCCCTAATTTTTATAAATTTTGGGTATTAATAATGAATTTTTAAATATCCAATAAATACAAAATAAATGCCAAAAAATCCCAAACATTGTGAAAAATGCAAAAATGCAAAGAAAACCGATGTTTGATAATTTCATGATCCTATAAAAATAAAAGTGTGATTTTTGTGGGGTTTTTGACACCCGAAGGGGTCCGAAAAAGTCGTTTTTCGCGAAAAAGTTAAATTTGTAAAATGTCTAGAGGTTCAGAATATCAATATGGCATGGGCCATACCTGGCCAAATAAGACCATTGATTTTATTTGAAATACGGGCTTTTTTAAAACACTTTTTAGGGCCGTACAAGTTTTGATAAAAACATGTAACTTAATATAAAATATTCGATAAATACTCGAAGCACATTCCAATCAAAACAAACAACACGTAACACATATCAGCTAGGGTTTTATGACCCAACACCCTTAATCACATAATAATACATGTATAATCACTTTTATTAGAATATAATACAACGTAATTTCTCGGTCGTTACAATCGGGCTTACCCATGAACTGTCGGAAATAGGATAGATGATCCATGCATCTAGCCACTTAAGAATCTCCTTCTTCACCACCTCCTTCATGATTGGATTCAGTCTTCTTTGTTGCTCGATCGTAGGCTTGCTACCTTCCTCTAACAGAATTTTATGCATGCACTAAGAAGGGCTGATTTCCTTGATATCTTCTATAGTCTATCCAATTTCCGATTTGAAATCTCTCAAAATCCTCAAAAGTTTGTCCTCCTCACTACCTGAAAGGTCAGATGCATTAATAACAGGAAGAGTAGATGCATCACCTAAAAACGCATACCTCAAATGCTCAGGTAAAGGCTTAAGCTCAAGAGTGGGAGCTTCCTCAATAGATGGCTTGAGGCGTTTAGGAGCTTTGTCCAATTCCTCCATTCCCAGAGATTCAAAAGGCATATCAATCTTCCTCTTTCAGGGGGAAGCATTCAAATATTGCAATTGTTCTTCACCTTCGTCATCTTCACTATCTGAATTTCCCAACAAGGCTTTTTCTAAGGCATCAAACCTTAGCAATTGATCAAGTTCCGATGTGACCACCGAATCGACCAACTCCACTTTTAAGCACTCCTCATTATTAGTAGGAAATTTCATTGCATTGAACACATTGAAAGTCACATCCTAATCCAGAACTCGCATGGTGAGCTCACCCTTCTGCACATCTATCAAGGTTCAGCTAGTTGTCAAGAAAGGTCTCCCCAAGATTATGGGAATCTTCTAATCCTCCTCGAAATCAAGAATGACGAAATCGGCAGGGAATAAGAGTTTATCCACCTTGACCAAGACATCCTCCACAATTATAATATCCGGGATATATCGTGTAATTATTTTTGCTAATAAATAATTATTATCTGTTGATAGGGATAAATAAGTCCTGATTTTATAATTAATGGGCTGCTAGGCCCAATAATAAGATGTATAATATTCAGACCAGAAAGGTTAAGCCTGATGGACCAGATCAGGCCTGGTGGAATAAAAAAGGCCCAAAAGCCCTGATTATTAATTAATTTCGTAATTAATTAATAAGGGAAAAATCAGCTATTGAGAAGAGTCCCGATAAGGATATAAATCCTTATAGATTAGCCTCAAGGGGACCTAAAAGGATAAGGAATCAGCTTCCTACTTCCTAGGACTCCTAAGTCTATCCTAATTCGGAGGCTTGTCCACCAAGTCTCCTATACCAAGTCCAATTCAAGGACTCCCACATCTATATAAGGGGCCTCACCCCACAAATCAGAACTACGTTTTTTGGCTTGATTCTCTAATTCACAGAGATACGTAGGCATCTCGTAAAGGCAGAATTAAGCTACGATACACGAGAGCAGCCATTAAAGGCCTTGAGCTCCCGAATCTTAGTAATAAATACAGCAAATAATAACCTTAGCTTTTTATCCATAACATTTGGCACCGTCTGTGGGAAGACAACAACAACCATGGCGAGAACACGGAGAACAATTGGAGCTATAGAGGAAGGAACATCATCAGAGACAACCCAGGTGATTTCATCAACCGTGGAGGTTCCTCCCCATTCAACTTATGCATCTACTCAGGAGGAAGCCCAGACAGGGGCAACTCAACCCCAGCTACAAGGGACAACTCCCCCGATTCAAGGTACGAATCCTCAAGTTCAACAAATACATATACCTGTGAATTCTCGACCCGTCGGGTATGAATATTCAACTATTGTTACTACTAACCCCCTTATGGGATGCCCCTTCACCCTGAGGTTGGAGGAAGCGGATATGCTGGGCGAAGCGAAGCACGAGGGCTGTCGCCCCCCTATATACGAGGTTTGGGTCCTATCCCTGAGGATCGGGAATTTTCTGGTCCATACACTGAGAGAGACTCCGAATCTTCGGATGATGAAGTGGCCCCGAGAAGGAGACGTCCTGGAAAAGAGCCAATGGCCGATGGAAGGCAACGCCCCCAAAGCACCCCAGGGGCGAATCCCCAAGTAGTGCAGGAAAGGATCAGGGCTCATGAGGCTGAAATCCAAAGGCTGAGGCGTGATTTGGAGGCTCACCAGGCCACCAGACCCCACATACCTCCTAGGGGAAAAATCCTCCTCCTATCATAGACCTGGATGGTCCGGTAAGAAGAAGGGCTGCTGTCCCAAGAACTGATCCAAGCAATCTCCTTCCCCTTGGCGATCCTGACGATCCAACTCCACCCTTCACAGAAGAGATAATGAATGCCCATATCTCAAGGAAATTCAAGATGCCCACTATCAAAGCCTATGATGGCACGGGAGACCCCGCTAATCATGTTAGGACATTCTCTAATGCACTGCTGCTGCAACCCGTGAATGATGCTATAAAATGTCGGGCCTTCCCTCAAACCCTGTCGGGTATGGCTCAAAGATGGTACAGTCGCCTACCCCCAAATTCTATTGGATCGTTCAGAGAATTAAGTCAGGCTTTTATTAAGCAATTCATCAGCGGAAGAGTCCATGAGAAAAGTTTAGCATCTCTTATGAGTCTTGTGCAGGGAGCTAAGGAATCCTTGAGGGATTACCTGAATCGTTTTACAAAGGAGGCTTTAAAAGTCCCAGACCTTGATGATAAGGTAGCCATGATAGCACTGCAACAAGGAACTAGGGATGAGTTTTTCAAGATGTCCTTGGCCAAACGTCCCCCAGAAAACATGTTGCAACTCCAAGAGAGGGCAGGGAAGTATATCAAGGTTGAAGAAAGCATGAGGAAGACCGTAGCAAGTAATGAGCCCACTGGAGGCAAGAAACGAAAAACTGATTTGGAGTATGTCGCTAAGGACAAATATTCTGGAACCGAACAAAACCCTGATTCAACCCCCAAGAAGGGAGGACCTGGGCAAAAGTTCACTGAATACGCTAAGCTGAATGCTCCCAGAAGTCAGATTTTGATGGAGATTGAGAAAGACAGAGATATTCGCTGGCCTAAGCCCTTGAAGGCTGATCCCGCCAAGCTAGATAAGGGCAAGTATTGCAGGTTTCACAAAGATGTTGGCCATGACACCGATGAGTGTAGGCAATTGAAAGATGAAATTGAGTTTTTGATTCGAAAAGGAAGATTGAACAAGTATACTGGAGATGGAGGGGACAGAAATAATAATGGAAGGAAGAACTTTGAAGATCGTAGGAGAGACCAAGACGATCAGGGGCGGAATCCCCAACCTAGAGGGCCGGTTATAAATGCAATTTTTGGAGGACCGCGACGCCCTCAAGGGCCAGTGATAAACACGATCTTTGGAGGTCCAACTGCTGCTGGATTGTCCAAAAATTCCAGAAAGGCATATACTAGGGAGGTTATGCATATTGTTGGAGAAGCCCCGAAGAGGGCCAGGACAGAAGTAACATTGGCTTTTGATGATTCCGACCTAGAGGGTGTGAAGTTTCCCCATGACGACCCGCTGGTCATAACACCGATAATAGGAAATAGCCCGGTTAAGAGGGTCCTTGTGGATAATGGTGCTTCTGTGGATATCTTGCTCCACGACACCTTTCTAAGAATGGGGTATAACGACTCCCAGTTGACACCAACCGACATGCCGATATATGGATTTGCTGGAGTAGAATGTCCTGTGAAAGGGATAATCAAATTGCCAACCACCATAGGTACGGAACCAAGGCAAGCAACGCAGATGCTGGATTTCATGGTGGTAAAGGCTAGTTCAACTTATAATGCTATCATGGGGAGAACAGGGATACATGCCTTTAAGGCAGTCCCCTCTTCCTACCATTCAGTCATGAAGTTTCCCACCCAAAACGGGATTGGAGAAGAGAGAGGAGATCAAAAAATGGCTAGAAGCTGTTATGTGGCCTCTTTGAGGGCAGATGGAGTCGGGGGGCAGGTTCTTCCTATTGAAGATATGGATGTTCGAGAAAATGATGAGAATAGAGGAAGGCCAGCAGAAGAATTGGTTTCGGTTCCTTTAGACCCCGAGAATCCTGAGAGGATGACTTTCATTGGAGCCGCATTAGAGGAGCCTCTTAGAGGGAAGTTAGTGAAATTTTTACAAGAAAATAGTGATGTGTTTGCATGGTCAGCAGCTGATATGCCAGGCATAGACCCGGAGTTAATTACTCACAAGCTAAACGTGGATCCAAGCCGGAAGACAGTGAAACAAAAGAAAAGAAATTTTGCCCCGGAAAGACAGGAGGCTATAAAACAGGAAGTAGAAAAGCTCTTAGAGGCTGGTTTCATTGAGGAGATTCAATTTCCGGAGTGGTTAGCAAACCCTGTAATGGTGAAGAAGGCTAATGGAAAGTGGAGGATGTGTATAGACTTCACTGATCTGAATGATGCATGCCCCAAAGACTGTTTCCCGCTGCCTAGAATTGATACTTTAATTGATGCCACTGCTGGACATGAGATGCTGAGTTTCATGGATGGATTTAGCGGATACAATCAGATCAAAATGCATAAGAATGACATTCCAAAGGTATCATTTATCACTGACTTTGGTGTTTATTGTTATCTTGTTATGGCGTTTGGTCTCAAGAATGCAGGAGCCACCTATCAGAGGTTGGTGAATAAAATTTTTAAGGATCTTATTGGGAAGACTATGGAAGTCTATGTTGATGACATGCTAGTCAAGAGTCTAGTAAAGACTGATCATATAACCCATTTGAGGGAAGCTTTTGAGGTCCTAAGGTACCACAAGATGATGTTGAATCCAACGAAGTGTGCTTTCGGAGTAGGATCGGGAAAATTCTTGGGATTGATGGTCTCAAAGAGGGGAATTGAGGCCAACCCCGATAAAATAAAGGCAATCCTGGATATGGAACCACCAAAAACTGTCAAGGATGTATAGAAGCTCACAGGAAGGGTTGCGGCGCTAGGACGATTCATCTCCAAGTCAGGAGATAAGTGCTTGTCATTCTTCAAGTCATTAAAGAACATTAAAGACTTTGTATGGAGTGAGGAAAATCAGAAGGCATTTGAAGAGTTAAAGAAGTATATGGGCCAGGCCCCGTTGTTGGCCAAGCCAGTTCTGAGTGAAGTTTTATTCTTGTACTTGGCTGTTTCAGAAAGCACCTTGAGCGCGGTATTGGTTGAGGAGGAACTGAAAGTCCAGAAACCCGTATACTATGTCAGCAAAATCTTGCATGGTGCAGAGTTGAATTATTCAACTATTGAGAAATTTGCTTTAGCCTTGGTAATGGCTTCAAGAAAGCTGCGTCCTTATTTTCAAGCTCACCAGATTGAAGTGCTAACAAATCAGCCGCTGAGAAACATCATTCACAGTCCTAAGGCAAGTGGGAGACTGATTAAGTGGGCAATAGAGTTGGGAGAGTTCGATCTCAAGTATAAGCCACGTACGGCCATAAAAGCCCAGGCACTAGCTGACTTCGTGGTGGAATGTACCATAACCAACCAAGAAGTCGGGGGGCAGGAAGATACCATACCTCAAGACAAGGGAGTCGACAATGGGGACAAGGAGAAAGAATATTGGGTTCTCTATTTTGATGGAGCATCAAAAACAAATTCCAGTGGAGCAGGGTTGGTTTTGCAAAGCCCTGATGGATTCCTAATTGGGTATGCTATGAAGCTAGACTTCCCAACCACAAACAATGAAGCAGAGTATGAAGCCCTGATTGCTGGCCTTGGTCTAGCTGGGACACTTAGAGTCAAAAACTTAAAGGTCCGTGGAGACTCGAAGCTGATCATATCCCAGGTAAAGGGAGAATTTGAGGCAAGGGATGATACGATGGCTAAGTATGTTCGCCTAGTAAGGGCTGTGATGACCCAATTTAATGAATGCCATGTTGAACACATTCCAAGGGAAGAAAATGCTAAAGCAGATGCGCTATCAAAGTTCGCTTCGTCTGAGATTGAAGAAAGTTCAGGAAGTGTGTAATTCCGTGTTTTGAAGACACGGAGCATAGATGTTAAGCTTGTGGCTCCCATAG
The DNA here is from genome assembly GCF_009905375.1 of Apium graveolens. Taxonomy (NCBI): domain Eukaryota; kingdom Viridiplantae; phylum Streptophyta; class Magnoliopsida; order Apiales; family Apiaceae; genus Apium; species Apium graveolens. The sequence continues at coordinate 41,819,077 of NC_133657.1, read as the reverse complement.
GCTTGGGGACGTCATGGATTGATCCCATCAAGGCTCACATTCAGACCGGTTGGTTGCCAAGTGATACAACTGAGGCACGGAAGTTAACTATTCGAGCACTAAAGTACTCCTTGATAGATAGAATTCTGTATAAGAGATCTTTCGTGGTTCCTTACTTGAGGTGTCTCAGGCCCGACGAGGCACGCTTGGCTCTTGAGGAAGTACATGAAGGTATTTGTGGGCAGCACTTGGGGGGCAGGGCCTTGGCTCATAATATAACCCGTTTAGGCTTCTATTGGCCAGAAATGATGGCTGATGCCAAAGAATATGTGAAGAAGTGTGATCGCTGTCAAAAGCATGCACCAGTTGTTAGACAACCCCCCGAGATGCTGACCTCAATCAACTCGCCTATTCCCTTTGCCATGTGGGGGATGGATATTCTAGGGCCTTTTCCTATGGCCACGGCACAAAGGAAATATCTGATTGTAGCCATTGATTATTTCACCAAGTGGATCGAAGCCAAACCCTTGGCCAAAATCACTATTAAGCAGGTTGTACAATTCCTGTGGGAAAACATTATGTGCCGATATGGAATTCCCCGTATCCTCGTCACTGACAATGGAGCACAATTCAACAATGAGGAATTCAAGAAGTATTGTGAAGAAAATGAAATTGAATTACGATTCACCTCTGTGGCTCACCCGCAAGCCAATGGGCAAGCAGAGGTAGCAAATCGGATAATCCTGGATGGACTAAAGAAGAGGATCGAGAAGTCAAGAAATAATTGGGTGGATGAGATACTTCCCATATTATGGGCCTATAGGACTACCTGTAGAGTCACGACAGGAGCAACTCCTTTCATGTTGGCATATGGGGCAGAAGCAGTAGTTCCCGTGGAGATATCACATTCCTCTCCAAGGATTCAGGCTTTCAACGCAGAAGAAAATGAGGAAGGGCAGAGGTTAGCCCTGGATCTGATCGATGAAGTGCGAGATAAGGCACATGCAAAGATAGTAGAATATCAGAAAAAGGCTTCATTTTACTACAACCTAAGGGTTAAAGAAAGGTTTTTTAAACAAGGCGATCTAGTCTTAAGGAAGATAGAAGCATCTGGTGTAGGACAAAAAGGGAAGCTTGCCCCGAATTGGGAAGGGCCGTACAGAGTCAAGAGTGTTCAAGGTAGAGGAACCTACAAGCTAGAGACTATGGATGGATTTGAAGTCCCGAGAACTTGGCATGCACAAAACCTGAAGGTTTACTATATGTAGGGCAGCCGGATACGATTCTCACTCGTCAGGATGGCGAGTAGGTTGAAAAGCACCTTGAAGCTTTGCTTGCTTAGGATTTATATGTTTTAGTTTTATTACGAAGTTTATTATTACTTGTGTAAGGGACGAATCCCAGACAATTTTAAAAAATTCATGAGTTCTTCAAAGTATGTTTGTGGCCTAACAAATAAAAATCAAATGCATGGATGCAAGCATAGAAGGTGATAAATGAAATAGATCTGATAGATATTACAAAAATTCGATAAATAAAGTCTCGAAAATAGGATAAAAAACAGAAAGCCACGCAGGGCTGAAAAAGCTCTAAGGAGCTGAAGTACCCTCGGCATCCATATCATCGTCCTCTCCGCTCTCGCTGGATGTCTCTGTCGTCTCGGAGGAGGAGGAAGAGCTATCGTCCTCAGCTGGTCTGGAAGAAGACTCGGGAGGGGGAAGGAGTGGATCCTGAGAAACATGATCTGAGACAACTACTCGGGTACGAAACCTCTGTAGCAAAGCCTCGTCATCAGGGCAGACATAGTCCGTCGGGTTAATATCAGGACAAACCTCGTTCACGGTCCCAAGGGCCGTGTCCCAACCAGTCCTAAAAAACCCGGGAAAGACTGAATCATCCCTAATCCTCATGGATCGGGCAAACTCCTCCGAGTCCAGATAGTTGTCTATAGCTTTATCCTTCTCCGCCCGAAGTACCAGTAGCTCGGCGTCGGACTCTCCGAGTTCTTCTTCCTTGCGCTTGAGTTTCTTCTCCAGGGTAGCATACTTCTTCTGTTGCCTCCTGAGGGCATTGTCGGCCTTATCAGAAGCCCGCTTCCATGACTCGGCTTGCCTCACGGTGCCTTGAAAATAGGCGTTAGACTGAAACAAAGCAATCAACGAAGTATAAGGCAAGAAAATGCTACAAGAATGAAAGATAAATTTAAAAGAGAGAAGGCATACCGAAGCCGGAGATTGGGCTCCCATGAGCTTAATCCTCTCAAGGTCAGGGGTGGCCACCACATCAGTAAAGTCCTTTGGAGTCACGCTATGGTAGGACCAATCCCAAGCATGTTTCGTGGAACCAACCACGGTGTCCCCTCGGCGGAATCCCCAGAGAGGCTGGAAGGCGCCTGTGGCAGTAGCAGTAGGGGCAGCAGCAGTGATAGGAGCACTATGGCCCCCAACTCCTTCAGTTGAAGCCTCCCCCATAGGCTCTTTCTGCTTTCTCAAGAAGATAGGCTCTGTCGCCTTTCCCTGGGTGTCAAGGCCTGCGAGCCGAGCTTTCTTCATCCTAGCAGTCTCTTCAACCAGAGGAACATTGTCCTCGTTAATCTCTTTGGCAGCTGCGAAACAAAGCAAAAGACAAAATGAGTGATGTTAATAATGCATGAAATAAAATAAATTAAAGAAGGGAAGAAAAATACCCTGTTGAGAAACAGAGGATAGTCCCACATGAATCAGGGAAAACTCCTCTAAGAGAGTCCAGCTGGTGGTAGTGCCATCATCCTGAGTAAGCCCATTATAGATAATAGTTTCTTCAGGAGTTAGGTGAATGGATTTGAGGCTACCATCACTGACCTTCCCGAAGGAAGATCGAAAAAGTGTGCCCCAGTCACCATTCTCCCAACGTAACCCAACGAAACTATTCCTCCAATTTTGATTATTATCAGGAATAGAGGCGCTGTTAAAGATATGTTTGCTTTTGGGCCTTTCCTTGACATAGACCCAGCCACAGATACTGGAAGAACTATTATAACACTGAAAGACCTTCCTAAAAACAGCTACAGAAAGAGGAAAGCCCTCCCTAAGACAGCAGACCATAAAACATAGAATGTTCCTCCAGGCGTTTGGAGGAAGCTGACACGGGTTGATTTGTAAATCAGCCAAAAGATGAGGAATAAAAGGGTGAAAAGGAAACCTAAGCCCAGCATTAAGGGCATCTGTGTAAATGAAGAGAGTGTCGGGTCTCCAGTGGCAAGTACGGTCACCACCAGAGACTGGAACTAATCTAAGAGGAGGAAGGACGTTATAGCGAGCATTTAGTTTATTGAAATCTATGTTGTGCCAAGTATTACAATGATTAAAAGAGTCGAGATGTGTAGTGGAGGGATATTCATCCCCCCTAGTGTTAATCATATCAATTAAAGACATATATGAAGAGCGGATCTCGATATCCTTACCTCGTTTTGAAGCCGAGGCTATCTTGGCCGCCCTCTCGGAACTCTTGTCAGCCATTTAGTAAAGACTGGAAAAGAAGGTTGGAAGCTAAGGGAGGAAAGTTGAAAGAGGAGAAAGATTTGAGAGTTTTAGAAATGAATGAAGTAAAGGGTGAAGAGTGTGAGTGAGAGCACACCCCCCCCCACCTTTATATAGGAGGAAAAGGAGGAAATTGGGCCTAGAAAAGCCCATTCAGGCCCAAACAAGGAAGGTTCTGGAAGCATCATGAAATCCTTGGAAAATTCAAGAAAGAAAACTTGAGTTTTTTTTGAAAATTCTGGAAGAATCCAGAAACAATCCTAGAGTAATTTGGAGTTTGGGTTTAGAAAAACAAAAGCCCAGTTAAGGGCCCAAGTGTTGAAAGAGGCCCAAATGATTTTAGGGGTGGAAAAGAAGTCCCACTAAGATAAAAAAAAAAATTGGCCTGAACCCAAAACGTTGGCCCAAATTGAAAGCCCAGAATTAGAGGCCCAATTGAAAGGCCTGTGAAGCCCAGCAAGAGAATAAGCCCAGTTAAAATGGGCCCAAGTTTTAGCCCAGCATAAGGGGCCTAAATCCAAGTTTATACAAAAATTTATATACATGCATATGTTCTTGGCCCTGTCGACCAGAAAGCACAGAGAAATCCTGGTCGGATGTTCTGAGTTCGAATTTCCCTCGACTAGGGCTGATAAAAGAAGCTAATTCGGTCAAGAAAGGAATTCTGACCAAAATTCTTGGTCGAAAATGATATTCCTTCGACCAAAATACCAGAATAGAATTAGTTCCTTGACCCTGTCGACCAGGAGACAATATGCATTCCTGGTCGAATCAATCCTGCTCAAAAAAGCTTCGATCAAGGCACAAAATGATGGTTAATTCGGTCAAAAATGGAGATCCTGACCGAAAGGGACGAAAATCCTAGTCGAAAACTTCCTAGTCGACAAAAAAAAAAAAAAGGGGAAAAATCCTGGCCGAAATTCGACCAGGACTTCTGCTCGAAATACTCCTGCTCGAAAGGCTGTCGACCAGGGCAGTATGGAGGTTAATTCGACCAGGATCCTGGTCGAATGGATTCCTGGTCGAAAATTGTATAAAAAAAAAAAAGAAGGAAGAAAAAAGGAAGAAAAAGGGAAGAAAAAATCCTAGAAAATTACAAAAAAATAAGGATAAATCCCAGAAATTAGGGAAAAAATCCAGAAAAATAAGGAAATTCCTTAAATAATTTCTGAAAAATGTTAATATTTTCAGAAATAAGGAATAAATCCAGAAAATTAAAGGATAAATCCCAGAAATTAGGGAAAAAATCCAGGAAAATAGGAAAAATTCCTTAAATATTTTCTGAAAAATGTTAATATTTTCAGAAATAAAGGATAAATTCCAGAAATTAAGGGAAAAATCCAGAAATTAAGGATAAATCCCAGAAAATTAAGGGAAAAATCCAGAAATTAAGGATAAATCCCAGAAAATTAGGGAAAAATCCCAGAAAATTAGGGAAAATCCCAGAAAATTAGGGAAAAATTCCTGGAAATTAAGATAATTTCTGAATAAAAGGAAGATTCATTGTAAATGTGTAGGTCGCTCCACACTTTACGTAAAACGAAACCCTATAAAGGGACGAATAGATTTAACTTCCGCGAAACCTAATCAATGTTTCCCAAAAGTTGGGGGGCAAATGATAGGGATAAATAAGTCCTGATTTTATAATTAATGGGCTGCTAGGCCCAATAATAAGATGTATAATATTCAGACCAGAAAGGTTAAGCCTGATGGACCAGATCAGGCCTGGTGGAATAAAAAAGGCCCAAAAGCCCTGATTATTAATTAATTTCGTAATTAATTAATAAGGGAAAAATCAGCTATTGAGAAGAGTCCCGATAAGGATATAAATCCTTATAGATTAGCCTCAAGGGGACCTAAAAGGATAAGGAATCAGCTTCCTACTTCCTAGGACTCCTAAGTCTATCCTAATTCAGAGGCTTGTCCACCAAGTCTCCTATACGAAGTCCAATTCAAGGACTCCCACATCTATATAAGGGGCCTCACCCCACAAATCAGAACTACGTTTTTTGGCTTGATTCTCTAATTCACAGAGATACGTAGGCATCTCGTAAAGGCAGAATTAAGCTACGATACACGAGAGCAGCCATTAAAGGCCTTGAGCTCCCGAATCTTAGTAATAAATACAGCAAATAATAACCTTAGCTTTTTATCCATAACATCTATGTTCGGTGTTTATTCCGTGAATTAATTGTTAAGTGATAAATGTGTTTGGATGTTTAAAAATATTATTAATTGAGTATTTTAATTTTTATAAGTCCAAAATAAAATATAGATAATTGTCATATCTTCCTAATTATTTTTATGTTGATTCATGAATATATAGGAATCATATGAATTTTATAAAATCTTTTTCCGGGTATTTAAAATCTATTTTATAAAAACGGGAACCGACCGACGTCATCCGTTGTTACGTTTCTGGAACCCGAAACTCTTCCGAGAACTCCTTCCTAACCGAATTGTAATATTCCGAGCATATTCCATGTTTCGACTTTTTTGATCCGGCGTAAGGTTTGTCCTGCGCGGGTCCCGGCGCAACATTTTCGATACGATATTCGTTTCGGTAAATCAATAAAACTTGTATTTTCGATAAACGGGAGCTTTTTAGTAAACTATCACAATTATCACCTCGTAATACGTGTAACCAGGCGCTGAGACCAAGACCGCAGTACAAATTGTACTGATTTGGATAATTATCCTGAAAACCGATACCATTTGGATCAGTTATTATAAATAAACGTACCGTTTTATATCCGAAATGATCCAACGGGATACTAATTTTCCGTAAATATAAATAGCCTTTTACCGTATTTTATTTCGTATAAAAATCATTTGCAGATAGATAATTATATAATTTTTCAGAGAAAAATCTTATATTCATATAAACTTCCGAGAATCAAACAGCAAAACGAAGGTGTTATTGATCTCTGTTTTCAAAGCTCGAGTACTCAATCCAAAGGTCTTGAAGTGTTCTACCAGATTCTGAGCTTCGTTTTACTGCAGAAATCAAGGTTTATTTTCTATATTTTCATTTATTTTCGAATTAATTTTATTAAAAATATGAATTTTTGTTCGGATGATTGTTTGTATGATTTGCTGATTGCATGTTGTAGAGCTTGTTTTCATGATGATTTTGATATATTATACGTCTGATTTGGAGTTCAATAACATGCTCAAAAGTGGGTTAATTTTCGAATTGTGAAATTAGGTATTATAACCCGTATGAATGTTCTTAATTGAAATTTGGGGGTTTCTTATTTCGGGATAGATAGATGTTATGGTATAGTGGGTTGTGTTCTCTGTGAAATTTGCAATCCAGTCGTATAAGTTTCACAAACCAGCGAGGTCTGTAGAGAAGGGAGTTGTGATTTTAAAGTTACGTCAAGTTCGCCGGAAACCGACGAACTTCCCGACCATTTTCCGGCCAACTCAGGGATTGTTAGGAGGAATTGATTGCATGGTTGTGTTCCTGGTGTTGTGTAGTGTTGATCTGGAGGTGTTGGTGGGGTGAGGACGCCGAGATCGTCTTCTTTGGCGAGACAGAACGTTTTCCGGCGTCCCCTTGAAAAATTACAGTTTAGTACCTATAGTTTTAAAAACGATACAGTTTGGTCCCCCAGGTTTCCAGAACTTGCAAATTTAGGATTTCTGTTTACAAATTATTTAAAAAATCATATTTCCTATTTATTTTTATTATAAAAATTCATTTTTTATTTCTGAAAATTCTAAAAATTATTATTTTAATTCCGAAAATTATTTTTAATTCAAAAATAAATCTGAATTAATTAGTTAATTAATTTTAGTTAATTTTTAATTGATTAATTGGTCAATTAATTTGAAAATTAATTGATTAATTGATTTAATTAATTATTAATTGATTTTAATTAATTATTCAATTAGATTTAATTATTTAAAAATGATTTAAAAATTCCGAAAAATAGTTTCGAGCTTTAAAATATTATTCTAAATTATTTTCAAGGCTCGATAATTATTATAAAATTTGTTTTAAAGCCATAATTGGCCAACCGAACCCTATTTATTACTCCGAAATTGAACCAACGACCTGTTTTAATTCCGAAAAATGCTTTAACAGTGTTATGTGTTATATGTGACTTGATAGTTGACTGTCGGTCTGTATATTCGATGTTTACATGTTTATTGCGTAACTTTCAATCCGTTAATCGGATTTGGGTAAAACGAAGGGTAGATAGGAGTATGTGTTGAATAGAATCCTATGAATTGAATATTGATAGATGCTTATGATATGTGAGCAGAAGAGGCAAGACGTATGAAAGGGAAACATGTAGTTGAGGAGTAAGACGATTATGATTGGAAGCGAGTGGAGTGTAGTAAGCTAATACCAGGCAAGTGTTCTGAACTTTCTCGAGATATTATAGTAATTGATAGTCCTGTTTTATATTGCAAGTGCTTTGACACACTGAACCCTAACCATGAATCCAGTTATTGATCTTGAGCCGTAAACCTGATTCTTTCTAGACCATTGATTGTTGTATACCCAAATACGAACCACAAATATACGATACTACTCTACCAATACATACAAACTAAATACCAAACACTGAATCGAATTACCTACATACTCAAATCATTGTATCTTATGCTTTAAAAGACCAAATCCTTGAAACCCTAAAACCTTGATTCCTTTGTTATCCAATTCTTTCATTACCCAGCATCCAAGCTTTGAAAAGGCCATATTGATCCTCATTAAAACTGAAACCATTTCATTAAGGAACATCCAATATTGTCAATGATTCTGTTTATTGTTTATTATTTCTTATTCTGTTATTATGTTAGAATTGGATTGTTTTTTAAAATTGTGGACCAGATTCATGGTCAGACCATATAATGGTCAAGTTAGGCCAATGTGTGCCTTGGATCCAGTAGTTAGAGCAATGATGTGTGCTTTGCTCGGGGTTAGTGCGTGACTGATCAGCAGCCTAACCTTGGTTTTTAAAATAAAAGTATAATATCCAATTCTAAATCATAATTCATTGTTCACTTGATGTCATAACCATATTCACCTGATGATCATTATTCTCAGTTTTGTCATTGTGACTTGCTGAGCTAGTTAGCTCATTTGTGCGATGTTGTTTATATTCTTTGCAGTTAAAAAGGAACAAGTTGGTAACGAGGATCCCCAGTCCAGCGCGAGAGCTAGGGGTTCAGGTTGAGGAAGCTGAGCTAGTAGGCTTCTTTTGGATAATTTAAGTTGTAAAAGTTTGTAATAATGTTTAATACTCAGTTTTGAGTTTGAATAAATGGGATTTGAACGGTTTATAATATAATAGTGTGTTTGGCTTGTGTGCATACTTTAACCTGTTGCGGTCCGTGGTAGTTGGTAAGTAGGGTCATTGCATATTATTATTATCCTTATTATTGTTATAAACAGGCTATAGATAAGGTGTGTGTGGACCCCAAACTTCTGAACCGGGTTTGGAGGGCGCCACAGGTTTGGTATCAGAGCTACAGGTTATAAGTCACTGACACAAGCCTAGGATAATGGGAATGGGTAGAGGGTTAAGATTAGAAGTAAGGAATAAAAAGATAGAACGTCGAGAGGTTGAGTGCTTCAGTATAATAGGTACTAGTATAATTCGCGTCATGGTTCGAGATTCTTATATTGCGATATGATTTCAGATAGCAGTGATGGCCGACTCTTTTATCCCCGTATCAGCTGATCACTCAGAGCCTTCAGTTGGAGCACCATCATCAGATCCACGTCCTGTTATTCCACCAGCATTGGCTATTTTACCTCCACCTGTGTTGCAGCCCGTACCACTGCAGGCTATTCCACCCCCAGGCATGAGGCCACCTATCAGAGGACCCCTACCTGCTGATTCAGACTTTACTGGTCATTCAGTTACAGGAGTACCTTTCCAGTTCTCTTCCTATCCTGTCCCATATCATCAGTTTGAGGCTTACCTTATGGAGCAGCGATTCCTTCAGGGTCAGATTCAGGAGTTACTACATATTATGCGTACTAGAGAGGTTGGGAGTGGTGAGAGGCGACTCAGAGAGAGGCTACAGGCGTTTCGTAGAACAACTACAGTGAGGATTGCTGAGGCTACACATGAGGACATCACCCCTGATTTCTTAGTGGAGTGGGCTAAGTGGGTTCTAGAGGAGCTTGAGGAGATTGGAGGTCCAGACTTGCCATGAGTCAGAGATCCAGAGATGGGGATACTAAGCAGTGTTATTATAACTGAGTAGTATGTACAGTAGTGTGTAGTGTGTATCAGTAGACTTTTGAGTTGTAATTATAGACTAGTTATGCTGACTAGTGAGTAGGTTGTTGTACCCTTTTGCTTTTACTTCCGAAGCGTCTTTACGCTTGTACTACCCAAATTTTTTGATCTATATATATCAGTACCTTTTCCTTTTCAGCACTGTCATTTATTTTATTGCACCTGTTTTACTTTACCTTATTTATTGCACCAGTTATACCCCTGTGATACCATGTACCCTGTTTTTCATAACTGTTTATATTCTGTAAAGAAGCATGCAATTTACTTAGTTATAACTATTTTCAAAAAGGAGATATTTCTGTTTTACAAAACTTTTCTTTTCTACAAAGAATTTGGTTTAAAAGCTAAATAAGTTGTTTGATTTTTTACAGAAAAAGCCTCCCAGAAGAAATACCCGCACCAACACCCAGAATGAAGAAACCAACAACAACAACAACAATAACAACCAAGATGATACAAACCAGAATGCAAACCCAGGACCCATAGACCCAGCAATAGCCCAGATTCTTCAAATCTTGGCCCAATAAACAGTTCACATGTCACAACAACAACAAAGGCAGACCAATCCCCAGGTAACTTTCAAAACTTTTCAGGCAGTAAACCCACCAGAATTCAAGGGTTCCTTAGAGCCGATTAAAGCAAATGTTTGGTTAAAGGAAATAGAGAAGGCATTTGCCTTAGTAAAAGTAAAAGAGGAGCGGAAGGTTGAGTTTGAAAGTTACTATCTGAAGAATGAGGCCACCTATTGGTGGGAGATGGTGAAGACATTGGAAGGTACAGATGTTATTACTTGGGAGAGGTTTAAGGAATTGTTTTTAGAAAAGTATTTCCCTCAGTTTGTCCAGGATCAGATGGAGTTGAAGTTTTTAGAACTAAAGCAAGGAAACATGTCGGTGACAGATTATGAGAGTAAGTTTGAGGAATTGTCAAGGTATGTGCCGTCATATGTGGATACTGACAGGAAGAAGGCTAAGAGATTCCAGCAAGGTTTGAAACCATGGATCAGAGGGAAGGTAGCCATTTTTGAATTGGATACCTATGTAGGAGTGGTACAAAAGGCTATGATCGCGGAGATAGAGAGTGAGATGTCACAGAAGGAGAAGGAGAAGGAAAATAAGAAAAGGAGATTGGAAGGGAATGAGAGTCAGTCACAATCAGGGAAGTTTCCAAATTTTAAGAAGGGCAAATTTCAGCCAGGAAGAAATTTTAATTTCAAGAGACAGAATGCAGGCGACAGAGGCCAGGGCAACCGTCCAGTTAATACAAATCAGCCGAATCAGTTGAGACTAACTTTTCCAGATTGTCAAGTATGTGGAAAGAAGCATGGAGGAGTTTGTAATAAGTTAAATGTGGTATGTTTCAAATGCAACTAGAAAGGGCACTATTCGAGGGAGTGCCGAAATCAGCCAGCAAGAGAGCCAGTAAATAAGGATCAGCCTATCCGGAATCCAGCAATGAAGGTTCCAGCCATTGGATTTATGTGCTTCAAATGTGGAAAGCCAGGACATATGGCCAGGGATTGCAAGACACCAGCCCCAGTCAGTAATGCATTGAGGATTATGGGATCTACCCCAACAGTGATTGAGACTCCAAGGGCTAGAGTTTTTGACATGTCTATGAAGGATGCTAGCAAGGATATGGATGTCATGGCAGGTACGCTTAATGTAAATTCTTTATGTGCCAAAATGTTAATAGATTCGGGAGCAACTCGATCGTTTGTTTCACAAGATTTTGTTAGCAAGTTAAATTGTCCAGTTGAGTATTTAAATGAAATAATGACTGTGGAATTAGCAAATCAAGAACGTGTATTTGTTAACCAAGTTTGTGGGAATTGTGAGATTGAGATTTCTGGTAGTAGGTTTTGTGTAGATTTGATACCATTTAAGTTAGGAGAATTTGACGTTATATTAGGAATGGATTGGTTATCTAAGCACGATGCCCACATAGATTGTCGAAATAAGAAGGTAATGGTGAAGACGACAGACGAAAGAATAGTAACGTTCAAGGGCCAGAAGCAAGTAAAGAAGTTCTTAACAATGATTCAAGCCAAGAAGTTATTACGGCAAGAATACGAGCATTTCGTAGCATATGTGATCAACAGAAGTCAAGAGCCAGCAAAACTTGAGATATTCCAGTAGTGAATGAATTTCCAGACGTGTTTCCGGATGAGTTACCAGGACTTCCTCCAGATAGAGAAATTGAATTTGCGATTGACTTAGCAACTGGAGCAGAACCAGTATCCAAGGCCCCGTACAGAATGGCGCTCGTTGAGATGAAAGAGCTAGCGAAGCAATTGCAAGAGCTGTTAGTGAAAGAGGTAATCAGACCCAGTGTATCCCCGTGGGGAGCCCCGGTATTATTTGTCAAGAAGAAATATGGAAGCATGAGACTATGCATCGACTATAGGGAGCTCAATAAGCTTATAATCAAGAACAAGTATCCGTTACCTAGAATTGATGATTTGTTTGACCAATTGAAGGGAGCCAAGTACTTCTCCAAGATTGATTTAATATCGGGATATCATCAACTGAAGATTAAGCCAGAAGATATACCAAAGACAGCTTTTAGAACAAGGTATGGACATTACGAGTTTTTAGTGATGTCTTTTGGATTGACCAATGCCCCGACAGCATTTATGGACCTGATGAATAGAATTTTCAAGGAGTATTTGGACAAGTTCGTTATTATGTTTATAGACGATATTTTAATTTATTCAAAAATGGAAGAGGATCATGCGGAACATTTGAGAACACCTTTGGAGATTTTAAGGAAAAAGAAGTTATATGCTAAATTCTCGAAGTGTGAGTTTTGGTTACAGGAGGTTCAGTTCTTAGGGCACATAGTCAGTAACGAAGGGATCAAAGTGGACCCAGCAAAGATCGAGGCAATTACAAATTGGGAAAGACCGAGAACACCCACCGAAGTAAGGAGTTTCTTGGGATTGGCGGGATATTATCGTCGATTCGTTCAAAATTTCTCAAGGATTGCAACACCATTGACAAAGCTTACACGAAAGAATGAAAAGTTTACATGGAACGACAAGTGCGAAGAAAGTTTTCAGAAATTGAAGCAACGATTAATCACAGCACCTGTTTTGTCACTTCCAGACGATAAAGGGAATTTCATAATTTATAGCGATGCTTCTCACAAGGGACTAGGTTGTGTTCTAATACAACACGATAAGGTGATTGCGTATCCGTCAAGGCAATTGAAACCACACGAACAGAAGTATCCTACTCATGATTTGGAACTAGCAGCCATAGTTTTCGCTTTGAAGATTTGGAGACATTACCTGTATGGAGAGAAGTGTGAGATTTATACGGATCACAAAAGTTTAAAGTACATATTCACCCAGAAGGAACTTAATATGAGGCAAAGGAGATGGTTAGAATTAATCAAGGATTATGATTGTTTGATTAATTATCATCCCGGTAAAGCGAATGTTGTAGCAGACGCATTAAGTCGGAAGGAAAGGTTAAATGTGTTATCAGTACCTGAAGAGATATATAAGGAATTTCAGAAATTGGAATTGGAGATTAGAGTTCACAAGCCTGATGAAGCAAAAGTGTACAGTATGACTTTCCAGCCGGAATTGTTGGAGAAAATAAAGAAATGTCAGGAAGATGTAATGGATCAAGATATAAATCATTTGGTAGGTGAAGAATTATGCACGCAAAAGGATGAGCAAGGTATTCTGAGGTTTTCTTCTAGAATTTGGATTCCACCAGTAACGGAGCCGAAGAATGAAATTTTACAGGAAGCACATAGTTCAAGATATTCAATCCATCCAGGGAGTACCAAAATGTACAGAGATTTAAAGGAGAATTATTGGTGGCCAGATATGAAGAGGGAAATTGCGGAATGGGTTAGCAGATGTTATACATGTCAGAGAGTTAAAGCCGAGCATCAGAGACCAAGTGGATTGCTACAGCCATTGGAAATTCCAGAATGGAAGTGGGAACATATTGCCATGGATTTCATAGTTGGATTACCGAGGACAAGAGCTAATCATGATGCCATTTGGACTATAGTGGACAGACTTACCAAGTCAGCTCATTTTCTGCCTATAAATGAAAGATTTTCGCTCGATAAGTTGGTCCATATGTACCTGAAGGAAATTGTAGTTCATCATGGAGTCCCTGTGTCTATCGTATCCGATCGAGATCCAAGATTTAATTCGAGATTTTGGAAGAGTTTTCAAGAATGTTTGGGAACGAGACAGAATATGAGTACGACCTATCACCCCCAGACGGCCGGCCAAAGTGAAAGAACGATCCAGACAATCGAGGACATGTTACGTGTTTGTGCTATTGATTTTAAAGGAAGTTGGGACGAGCATTTATCCCTGGTAGAGTTTGCTTATGACAACAGTTACCATGCCAGCATTGGGATGCCACCCTATGAAGCCCTTTATGGACGCAAATGTAGATCTCCAGTATATTGGGACGAAGTAGGAGAACGTAAAATACTTGGACCTGAATTGGTGCAGCAGACAAAGGAAGTTGTTGAAGTAATCAAGAAAAGATTGATAGCAGCACAAGATCGTCAAAGGAAATATGCAGACCAGTCAAGGAAAGACATGGAATTCGAAGAAGGAAGCTTGGTATTACTGAAAGTATCACCGTGGAAAAGACTAACGAGGTTTGGAAAGAAAGGAAAGCTGAGCCCAAGATATGTCGGACCTTTTGAGATTCTAAAGCGCGTTGGCTAAGTAGCTTACGAGTTGGCGTTACCTCCGCACATGGAGCACATTCACAATGTTTTTCACGTATCTATGCTTAAGAAATATAATCCAGACTCCAGGCATGTAATAGAATATGAGCCAATAGAGCTTCAGGAAAATTTGTCATATGTAGATAGTCCAATAGAGATTCTAGAGGAAAGAGAGAAAGTATTGAGGAATAAAGTGGTAAAACTAGTAAGAGTGTTATGGAGAAACCCAAAGGTTAAGAGTGTTATGGAGAAACCCAAAGGTTGAAGAGTCAACCTGGGAGTTAGAAAGTGATATGAGAAAAAAATACCCTCATTTGTTTTCTTAGGAGATTCTGAGGACAGAATCCTTTTAAGGGGGGAAGGATGTAATATCCGGGATATATCGTGTAATTATTTTTGCTAATAAATAATTATTATCTGTGTTCGGTGTTTATTCCGTGAATTAATTGTTAAGTGATAAATGTGTTTAGATGTTTAAAAATATTATTAATTGAGTATTTTAATTTTTATATGTCCAAAATAAAATATAAATAATTGTCATATCTTCCTAATTATTTTTATGTTGATTTATGAATATATAGGAATCATATGAATTTTATAAAATCTTTTTCCGGGTATTTAAAATCTATTTTATAAAAACGGGAACCGACCGACGTCATCCGTTGTTACGTTTTTGGAACCCGAAACTCTTCCGAGAACTCCTTCCTAACCTAATTGTAATATTTCGAGCATATTCCATGTTTCGACTTTTTCGATCCGGCGTACGGTTTGTCCTGCGCGGGTCCCGGCGCAACATTTTCGATACGATATTCGTTTCGGTAAATCAATAAAACTCACATCTTTGATAAACGGGAGCTTTTTAGTAATCTATCATAATTATCACCTCGTAATACGTGTAACCAGGCGCTGAGACCAAGACCGCAGTACAAATTGTACTGATTTGGATAATTATCCCGAAAACCGATACCGTTTGGATCAGTTTTTATAAATAAACGTACCGTTTTATATCGGGAATGATCCAACGGGATACTAATTTTCCGTAAATATAAATAGCCTTTTACCGTATTTTATTTCGTATCAAAATCATTTGCAGACAGATAATTATATAATTTTTCAGAGAAAAATCTTATATTCATATAAACTTCCGAGAATCAAACAGCAAAACGAAGGTGTTATTGATCTCTGTTTTTAAAGCTCGAGAACTCAATCCAAAGGTCTTGAAGTGTTCTACCAGATTCTGAGCTTCGTTTTACTGCAGAAATCAAGGTTTATTTTCTATATTTTTATTTATTTTTGAATTAATTTTATTAAAAATATGATTTTTTTTCGGATGATTGTTTGTATGATTTGATGATTGCATGTTGTAGAGCTTGTTTTCCTGATGATTTTAATATATTATACGTCTGATTTAGAGTTCAATAACATGCTCAAAAGTGGGTTTAATTTTCGAATTGTGAAATTAGGGTTTATAACCCGTATGAATGTTCTTAATTGAAATTTGGGGGTTTTTTATTTCGGGATAGATAGATGTTGTGGTATAGTGGGTTGTGTTCTCTGTGAAATTTGCAATCCAGTCGTATAAGTTTCACAAACCAACGAGGTTTGTAGAGAAGGGAGTTGTGATTTTAAAGTTACGTCGAGTTCGCCGGAAACTTTCCGACCATTTTCCGGCCAACTCAGAGATTTTTAGGAGGAATTGATTGCATGGTTGTTTTCCTGGTGCTGTGTAGTGTTGATCTGGAGGTGTTGGTGGGGTGAGGATGCCGGGATCGTCTTCTCCGGCGAGACATAACGTTTTCCGGCGACCCCCCTGGAAAATTACAGTTTAGTACCTGTAGTTTTAAAAACGATACAGTTTGGTCCCCCAGGTTTCCAGAACTTGCAAATTTAGGATTCCTGTTTAAAAATTATTTAAAAAATCATATTTCCTATTTATTTTTATTATAAAAATTCATTTTTAATTTCTGAAAATTTTAAAAATTATTATTTTAATTCCAAAAATTATTTTTAATTTAAAAAAATAAATCTGAATTAATTAGTTAATTAATTTCAGTTAATTTTTAATTGATTAATTGGTCAATTAATTCGAAAATTAATTGATTAATTGATTTAATTAATTATTAATTGATTTTAATTAATTATTCAATTAGATTTAATTATTTAAAAATGATTTAAAAATTCCAAAAAATAGTTTTGAGCTTTAAAATATTATTCTAAATTACTTTCAAGGCTCGATAATTATTATAAAATTTGTTTTGAAGCCAGAATTGGCCAACCGAACCCTATTTATTACTCCGAAATTGATCCAACGACTCGTTTTAATTCCGAAAAATGCTTTAAAAATCATTTAAGTACCCGAAAGCCTATTTATGACCCGAGACTTCTTTATAAATGATATATCATTAATTATGTTAAGTGTTATGTGTTATATGTGACTTGATAGTTGACTGTCGGTCTGTATATTCGATGTTTACATGTTTATTGCATAACTTTCAATCCGTTAATCGGATTTGGGTAAAACGAAGGGTAGATAGGAGTATGTGTTGAATAGAATCCTATGAATTGAATATTGATAGATGCTTATGATATGTGAGCAGAAGAGGAAAGACGTAGGAAAGGGAAACAGGTAGTTGAGGAGTAAGACGATTGTGATTGGAAGCGAGTGCAGTGTAGTAAGCTAATACCAGGCAAGTGTTCTGAACTTTCTCGAGATATTATAGTAATTGATAGTCCTATTTTATATTGCAAGTGCTTTGAGGCACTGAACCCTAACCATGAATCCAGTTATTGATCTTGAGCCGTAAACCTGATTCTTTCTAGACCATTGATTGTTGTATACCCAAATACGAACCACAAATATACGATACTACTCTACCAATACATACAAACTAAATACCAAGCACTGAATCGAATTACCTACATACTCAAACCATTGTATCTTATGCTTTGAAAGACCAAATCCTTGAAACCCTGAAATGTTGATTCCTTTTTTATCCAATTCTTTCATTACCCAGCATCCTAGCTTTGAAAAGGCCATATTGATCCTCATGAAAACTGAAACCATTTCATTAAGGAATATCCAATGTTGTTAATGATTCTGTTTATTGTTTATTATTGCTTATTCTGTTTTTATGTTAGAATTGGATTGTTTTTATAAAATTGTGGACCAGATTCGTGGTCAGACCATATAATGGTCAAGTTAGGCCAATGTGTGCCTTGGATCCTGTAGTTAGAGCAATGCTATGTGCTTTGGTCGGGGTTAGTGCGTGACTGATCAGCAGCCTAACCTTGGTTTTTAAAATAAAAGTATAATATCCAATTCTAAATCATAATTCATTGTTCACTTGATGTCATAACCATATTCACCTGATGATCATTATTCTCAGTTTTGTCATTGTGACTTGCTGAGCTAGTTAGCTCATTTGTGCGATGTTGTTTATGTTCTTTCCAGTTAAAAAGGAACCAGTTGGTAACGAGGATCCCCAATCCAGCACGAGAGCTAGGGGTTCAGGTTGAGGAAGCTGAGCTAGTAGGCTTCTTTTGGATAATTTAAGTTGTAAAAGTTTGTAATAATGTTTAATACTCAGTTTTGAGTTTGAATAGATGTGATTTGAACGGTTTGTAATATAATAGTGTGTTTGGCTTGTGTGCATACTTTAACCTGTTGCGGTCCGTGGTAGTTGGTAAGTAAGGTCATTGTATATTATTATTATCCTTATTATTGTTATAAACATGCTATAGATAAGGTGTGTGTGGACCCCAAACTTCTGACCCGGGTTTGAGGGCGCCACAACAATACCTCGTGGGTATGTAGTAGAACAATCGGCCAACTGCAAAGTCATGTATGTAGGCTTTGGATCAGGTAAATCCAACTTTTTGAAGATTGACAATGGCATCAGATTGATGCTAGCTCCCAAGTCACATAAGCATTTGTCAAAAGACACTTTCCCAATAGTACATGGAATAGTGAAACTTCCTGGGTCTTTCAGCTTCGGAGGCAACTTCTGCTGCAGCATAGCATTGCATTCCTCCGTGAGAGCGACAGTCTCTAAATTATCTAGCTTCACCTTTCGAGAGAGAATACCTTTAATAAACTTTGCATAACTAGGCATCTGCTCAAGAGCCTCAGCGAAAGGTATGTTGATATGAAGTATCTTGAACACCTCCAGAAACTTCTCAAATTGCTTGTCCAGCTTTTTATTCTGCAGCCGCTTGGGAAAAGGCGGTGGAGGATAGATCTGCTTCTCCCTTGTATTACCCCTAGGAGGAGTGTGCTCAATCGTAGTCTTCCTTGGTTCCACTTTTTTATCCTGCTGCTCTACTTCTTTCTCAGCTTCAGCTTCTTCAGTCAACGCTTGAGTTTGTTCAGGGTCGCAACCTTTCCAGACCTTAAAGTGATTGCCTTTACTTGCTCCTTACCTTCCTTCTTTCCTGGCACTTCATTGTCACTGGGCAGTGTACCAAGATGACGATTTAGCAAGGCATTGGCAATTTATCCAATTTGATTTTCCAAGGTCTTGATAGAAACGACTTGACTCTTGCACATAAGCTTCAACTCCTCTAATTCAGATGTTTCATTGGCTTGTTGCAGCTGGAGTTATTGCCTTGGATGGTTACTAAAAACCGGGAGGGTTTTATTGCTTAGCTGAATACTGCTGATAGGGCTGTTGAACCGCATTCTGAGTGTTGCTCCAACTAAAATTAGGATGATTGCGGTTGTTGGGATGATAGTTGCTGGCATTAGTTGCTGCGATAACTGGAAATTGCTCACAAATTGAGCTGATTCATTAGAAATTGCGCACTGATCAGTCTCATGGGCACCAACACATAGCTCACAGACACTAGTGATTTGATTAACTCCATAATTAGCCAAAGTGTCCACCTTCATCGTCAAGGCCATAAGTTGGGCAGCGATAACAGTTGCTACATCCAACTCCAGAATTCCTGCTACCTTTCCATGAGTAAGTCTTTGGGAAGGATTCTGGTACTCATTAGCAGCCATCAATCCAATGAGTTCATAAGCTTCATCGTAGCTTTTAGCCCACAAGGCTCCTCCTGATACTGCATCAAGCATGGGTCTAGAAGTAGCACCCAATCCATTGTAGAAACAGTTAATAATCATCCATTCAGGCATGCCATGGTGTGGGCACTTCCTTAGCATCTCCTTATATCGATCCCAAGCCTCACACAGAGATTCTCCAGTTTTCTGAGCAAACTGAGTAAGAGCATTCCTGATTACAGCAGTCTTCACCATAGGGAAGAATTTAATGAGAAAATTTTGCGCAAGATCCTCCCAAGTGGTGATAGACCCTGCTGGTAGAGAGTGTAACCAACACTTCGCTTTGTCCCTCAAATAAAATGGGAACAGTCGCAGGTTAATGGCATCTTCAGAAACATCGTTGAACTTGAAAATGTCACAGATCTCGAGGAAATCCCTGATGTGCATGTTTGGGTCTTCAATAGGATTACCCCCAAACTGAACTGAGTTCTGTATCATCTGAATTGTGCTTGACTTGATCTCAAACGTGTTAGCCCTGATGGCTGGTCTGATGATGCTTGACTGAATGTAATTAATCTTAGGCTGAGAATAGTCCATCAAAGCCTTCAGATTTTCTGCTTGATCACCCATCTCTACTAATGCTGGTTCTTCAACTTTCTCTTCTTCTTCGACCTTCTTTTCTTCCTCAAAAACTTCTCTACGAACTACCACAAATTTTTTCTCGGCTTTATCCAGTGTTCTCTTATGAGTACGTGAATGCGTATGCATCACCCTCGCTAGAGTACCTGAAATAAGATAAGGAAACAGTTAAGTAACAATGTCCGAGTCAATGAACTTTAACGACCACTGATGGAAAATACATCAACTAATAAATTAACACTTCAGTCTCCGGCAGCGGCACCAAAAACTTGTTAGTCGCTAAATAGGCGCTAATAATACACGCAAGTATACGAGTTCGCAAGTAGTATATAATCTTTTCTAGTTCATTCCCACAGAGACTGTATTGGTTAACTAATTAATTCATGTATTTAAGCAACAATGTATGGTTATTATTCAATGCTAAGACGATAACAATTTGAGGTTGTTTATAACTAAGAATTATACTGACAATTATAACTACGAGAATAAGGTTAATTGAATTAATATATATGACAAAAATGGGATTCTAACTTCATTAAATACTTTATTCAATAGCCTTATTGCTCTTAACCATAGCATGCAATGGTGATGATACTAACCAGACAACACGATACTGATAGACGCAAACTTTCGTTGCACGAGTACTGTACTACCAGACATCCACAAAAGAAATAGAAGCTGAATAGACACTAATTATATTGAGACCCTATATGTCTATAGAATTTTACAATATAACGGTTTAAGCACAAGTCATCTATCTTGATTACACAGGGCAAGTAAGATGGTTAAAATAACCTATGAATCATGCATAACAATACATGAACCTATGCTAGCATGGCAAGTTCTAAATCCTTAAATTCACTTTCACTTTATTAAGAATTAACACACTATCTTATAAGTTCGCGACGATCATAAGACAAATACGTACAACCAATACTAGGTTATCAATCAATCACCACATGCTAAGGCATACAAATAATTTAACTAAAGAAATCCATAAAAAAATCTGCTAGAACCCCACGATAACGATTAGCCCATGATCAGACTCATCATCAACATGGGTTCCGATGAAAGCATGGTAAAATAAACGTAGTCTTTATAACGAATAAATAACAGAGTATAACACAAGAATATGGGTTTAATAAAACAAGAAACTAGCATCCAAAATTATAACTCAAAACAAAGATTCACAAGAATAAACTAGATCGTCTTCGCCTTTGTTGATTTGTGCTATAGGTCTCTTGCCGTCTTCTCCTTAGCTCTGAAGTGTCTCCCTTGTCTCTCCTTATTAAAAACGACCTAAAAATTATTTATATAGCAGCCACTTGCAGCATAAAAGTCTTCCAAATCGAATTAGAATAGAATCAGGAATCTGACATCCTAATACGGCGCGGCCGCACGCTTGATCAACACGGGCGCGCTGGCTCTCTGAAGTTCTGGCGCGGTAGCGCGCTTGATCATCGCGGGCGCGCTGGGCTTCTGCCAAAAACTAAATTCTTTCTCTTCCTTGTAGCTTTGAGCTGGCTTTTAACGAGCTTTTATTCCAACACCACCTAGACACTATATTAGAACCAAAATAATGCTAATTCACCTGTTTCACAGATTAATGCCTGAAATGCAAAAATACTAGAAAACACGTTAAAACACTTAACAACTTGAGTACAAATACATCAATTCAAAGCTTTTTATAGCATTATAAAGTGTCATAAATTCCACTCAACAATGAGCACCACTGTCTCTATTATTCCAACCTCCCAAATTTCTTTCCCTTTGAGTGTGACTATGGCATCTGTGTCAATGACCCAACAGATGCATACCCAAGCCACCAAAACAAAAATTTCCAAATCCAAACCAAAAAAACCCCCTCTGGTGTCTCTAAAAAGAAATCAGTTGCAAAATCTACCAAAACTAAAGATGGGAGTGTGAAGGGTGGTAAGGGAGGTGAGGGATAGGGTGAACATCAAAGAAAACCCAAGAATAAGGATGGAGGGATGAGTGTACCGAAGCCTAGCCACACCACAGTTTCCCAATAAACTATGGTGATTAATAAGAAAAATAACAAAACTCTAGTTTCATCCTCCCAAAAGGATGCTACTATTGAAACAAGCTCCCAACCAGGAGCACAGACCAAGAGGGTAAGGGACACAAGCTCACTCTAAACTTATGCCAGAAAGAAGAGATCTAAAACCATTGGGGAGACAAAGGGAACACACAGTGCAAACTGCAGCTAAAGACTCAGTCACTGTACCATCTCAAATTCAGTTTGATGTGGCTCCGATAAATGTGGAATCACGGCCAAAATATTTAATCATAGAAGCACCTCACACACAAAACTCTCCCATAAATTCTCTGGATGTGGATATGATTCACACATCAACTCCTGATTCTCCTTCTTTAACTCTGTTGGGGAAGCCAAAATTCAGTGCAAGTGAGCATCATCTTTTAGATGATTTGTTCGCTAACTTGCCTATTCTTTCAAGAACTAATGAGACATCTGTGCCTAAATTATCAGCAATCTCCACAGAGTCTGTAATAGTTTCTACTCCTCATTCTATCTTTTCTTCTATCCCGATGAATATTGTTCATCCATCGGCTAGTGATTGTATCCCGACGGATGTGCCTGACAGCAGTCATCCTTCGGCATCTCTAACTACTACTTCGATGGATGTTCCTCATCCGTCGGTACTCACTACACAAACTAATTTTTCAATTATTGTCACAAGTGTAGATGATCTAGTAGTAGTACAATCACTTCTAGGACTGAGGGAAGGGGGTGAACAGAGTGAGAGGCTGAGTTGCTCTCAGGAAAAAGGAAAGGAAATGAGAGAATTAATGCAGGCTATTTCTTCCATCCTGGCAAAAGTGAGTGAAGGGAGTTCCACCTTAGTAGGTGAAGGTGAGGGTGGTGAGCTAAGCGGAGCCCTTGATGCAAAAAGAGAGAGAAAATGAGAGAAAAGAAGGTACATGAGAAATAAGGATGGAATCCATTGTTAGTGAGTCAATGAATGTCAGTGATGCAGACAAAGAGAAACTATTTCAGCAAGATTATCGAGCTGCAATTGATTCTATCTCTTTGGATGCTGAGACATTTACTCATCCTGTCACAGCATATCAAATTTTGGCTGGACTGGACAATGAGGAGGCTGAGAAGCTACTCAACTTGGTGCACACTAGAGCTTCAATGCAAAGGGCCAAGGATGCCATCACATCCATGCCAACCAAGGCTGATGATGATGTTGATTATCCTTCAGGTGGCTCTGAAGACTTCTTTGGAGATGAATATGATGATGAAGAAGGGTTCATGGTTATAGGGGAGAAGCAGGCCCTAACTCAAATTCCAACATTCCATCTTAGGTGTTTTCTAAAGAATGTGATGAGAAGCACTTCAAGTATACCCTCTTCCACATCATTCAACAAACCCCGACGACTCTCAATGCCTCCACAAATGCCAACGCCAAGAAGCTTCTCCAAGCTCATCTCAACTCTCTCCAACTGCATAAAATCCAGCCTCTTCAACATGATCTAGAAATGTCTGCACTCAAAACAGAAATCTCTCAAGTCAAGCAAGATGTGTCTGAAAGATTGGATGCAAAGGTTCCAAACACCACAATGCTTGATATTCAAAGATAACTCAGGAAAAACACTGATTTGACAATGAAGGTAGACTCTCTGGACACCAGGCTCAAATCACTGGAAGGATCTCTCACAGCCATTCATCTTCATCAAGCTCAATAGACTCAACTCTTGCAAAAACTGGTTGTTGCTCAACTCCCTACCTCTACTCAACTTGATGCTAACAAAAAGGGGGAGAAAGAACATTCACTTGTCCCAGTTAGTCAAGGAGGGTCAACAAGTGAGGGGGAGCAATTAAACATTCAAGTCAGCAAAGTAATTGTTCCAGCAATAACCTACATAAAGCCAACAGTCTTGGATAACATTGATCTAATCCAATTAGCAGCTGCTAAGTTGAAGTCAAGTGAACACCTTAATCAAAGTGATGTAGTGGATGTTGAACAAGCAGTAGATGCACAGTGGAAAAATCTTAGTGAAAGTATCAAGGAAAAATTTGGATAGATAGAGAAACCAGACAAGACTTTTCATCACTACTCTCAAGTCAAGCAAATTCATGTGAATGAAATGAGTCTGAGTTACTTGGAAAAGGGCTAAACCTCATGTATTAAGTCTCCAAAAGCCAAACTGGTTTTGAAGCCAAAAAGAATTATCCAAAGTCATCAGACAAGAATCCCTTGGATATCATGTTTGACACTCCAAAACCAGATGAAAAGAAGCTGTTGGCAAGGTCCATTGCATTCTTCAAGGATCCAACTGATTCAGTATAAAAGAAGAGAATTGCCAAAATCTACAGGAATGGAAAAGAGATTTGTTTGGTGGCTGGACACCCTCAGTTTGCAGCAGCTAAGAAGGAAGAAAAAGAAAGAATTAAGCAAGAAAAGAAGCAGGCTGCTTTAGATGCTAAAAAGCTCAAACAGAAAAAGAAGCAAGATGCTATCTTGGCCAAACTTTAAGCTGTGAAAGCTGCAACTGAAATCTCTGAAAAGCAACCTGTAGAAGCTAAAGATCAGGGTGAGAAAATGCACAAGGAACCTCAACAGAAAAGAAGTTTCAAATACAAGCTCCATTCAAAGAGAAAATTGAACTTTAGTGACGAGGAAATGGAAGATTAAATTACCAAACAGTCTACTTCTACAACTCCAACATCTAAACCCTCAGTGGTGCATAAGGAATTCAAGGTGGATCCAACAAAGAACTTTCATGGTGAGCCTATAATTTCCAAGGATGAGCCAATAGACTGGGAAAGCTTTCCAATTCCTAAACTCAATTTACCTATCTTCAACAAGCCAAAGAAAACAAAGATAAGAGCAACCAAGAAGATCAAGCCTGTGAGTTTCAGATCCAAAGCACAAACCAAAGCTCAACCAACTGTCAGCAAGGGAGATCTTCTATACATCTGCGACATCAAAGAATTTTCAGAGATTAATCTCTACATGGATGAACTAGAAGAAGTAAGAGCAATTGATGCTCATAAAAATCTTCCTGAAAGATTAGTGTTCAAGTACAAGGGAAGGAAGGAAATCACATGGCCTCTTCACAGGATTCTTCAAGAAAGCTGCTCTGTACTGATAAAAATCTTCTCATCATTCAAGAAAAACTTTACACGTTCTCCTCGTTGATCTCCTTGGCAGCTGCAAGACAAGATAAAAAACAAAATAAGTGGTGTCAATAATGCATGAAATGAAATAAAATTGAGAAGGGAAGAAAAATACCCTGTTGAGAAACAGAGGATAGTCCCACATGAATGAGGGAGAATTCCTTTAAGAGAGTCCAGCTGGTAGTAGTGCCGTCATCCCGAGTTAGCTCATTATAAATATTAGTTTCCTCGGGAGTTAAGTGAATGGATTTGAGGCTACCATCACTAACCTTCCCGAAGGAAGATCTGAATAGTGTTCCCCAGTCGCCATTCTCCCAACGTAATCCGACGAAACTATTCCTCCAGTTTTGGTTAATATGAGGAATGGAGGCGCAGTTAAAGATATGCTTACATTTGGGTCTTTGTTTGACATAGACCCAACCACAATTACCAGAAGCGGTATTGTAACATTGAAAAACCTTCCTAAAAACAGCTATAGAAAGGGGAAAACCTTCCCTAAGGCAGCAAACCATAAAACATAAAATGTTCCTCCAAGTGTTTGGAGGAAGCTGACATGGGTTGATTTGTAAATCGGCTAAAAGATGAGGAATGAAGGGATGAAAAGGGAACCTAAGCCAAGCATCGAGGGCATCTGTGTAAATAAAAAGAGTGGCGGGTTTCCAGTGGCAAGTACGGTCACCACCAGAAATTGGAACTAATCTAAGAGGAGGAAGGACGTTATAACGTGCATTTAGTTTATCGAAATCAATATTGTGCCAAGTGTTACAATGATTAAAAGAATATAGATGTGCAGTAGAGGGATATTCAT
Source organism: Apium graveolens (assembly GCF_009905375.1). Taxonomy (NCBI): domain Eukaryota; kingdom Viridiplantae; phylum Streptophyta; class Magnoliopsida; order Apiales; family Apiaceae; genus Apium; species Apium graveolens. The sequence goes on along the minus strand of NC_133657.1, from coordinate 41,792,985 downwards.
CCCCCTAGTATTAACCATATCGATTAAAGACATGCATGAAGAACGGATCTCGATATCCTTACCTCGTTTTGAAGCTGAGGCTATCTTGGCCGCCCTCTCGGAATTCTTGTCAGCCATTAGTAAAGCTGGGAAAAACCTGGAAACCTTGAAAGGAGGGGAGGCTGGAAAACTAAGGAAGGAGTAGAGAGTTGTGAGTTTAGAACAGAAATGTGAAGTGGAGAGTGGTGAGTGTGAATGAAAACACACCCCTCCCACCTTTATATAGGAGGAGAAAAGGGAAAATGGGCCTTAAAAAGCCCATTTGGGCCCAAGTTCAGGAACATTCTGAAATGCTCTACAGAATGTTGGAAGAATTTTGGAAATTTTCTAGAAAAATCCAGAATGTTTTGGAAAAATTCCATAAAAACCTCAAAATTCCAGAAGATTCTGGAAATTTGGCTTAGAAAATGGAAGCTCAACCCAAGAATTATTGGGCATTAGGTACAAAAAGCCCAGCTCAGAAAAGCCAAGTGTTCAGGCCCAGGATTAATAAAAACCCAAGGCCCAGTACCAAGGCCCAAAAACAAAAAGCCCTGTTTGAGGCCCAAATGATTTTTAAGAAAAAAAGGGTGGAAAAGGAGCCCAGTTAAAAACAATGGGCCAATTGCAAAACTTAGATGGACTTAGAAAAATGGGCCCAAAATTTTGCTATTGAAGCCCAGAAAAAAGAAGGCTACTAAAAACAGGCCCAAAAAAGGGGTTGGCCCAAAAGAATCCAGCCTAGATTTAAGGGCCCGAATCCAAATTACAAAAATATATGCAAAAAATTAATCTATTCAAGACCCATTCGACCAGGAAATATAATGAAATCCTAATCGAAGCTCCTGAGGTCGAAATCCTGTCGATCAGGGCTGAAAAACGGCCTTAATTCGACCAAAATTGAGATCCATTCGACCACGAAACACAAAGGAATTCTGATCGAAATCGTCGAGGTCGAAATCCTGTCGACCTGGGCAACCAAGAGAAGGCTAATTCGGTCAAAAACAGAGAATCCTGACCGAAAGGGAAGAAAAATCCTGGTCGAAGATTTCTACTCGAAAAAAAATATAGGAGAAAATCCTGGCCGAAATTCGACTAGGATTCCTGATCGAAAGTGCCCTCCTCGAAATGCCGTCGACCAGGGCTGAATGAAGGATAATTCGACCAGGATCCTGGTCGAATGGGATTCCTGGTCGAAATAGGTATTTCAAAAAAAAAGAGGAAAAAGGGGGAAGAAAAAGAAGAAAAATTCCTGGAAAATTACAGAAAATAAGGAAATTCCTTAAAATATTTTCTGTAAAACGTTAATGTTTTCAGAAAATAAGGAATAAATCCAGAAAATTAAGGAAAAATCCCAGAATTAAGGGAAAAATTCCTGAAAATTAAGGAAAAACCCCAGAATTAAGAGGAAAAATTCCTGGAAATTAAGGAAAAATCCCAGAATTAAGGGAAAAATTCCTGGAAATTAAGGAAAAGTCCCAGAATTAAGGGAAAATTCCTGGAAATTAAGGAAAAATCCCAGAATTAAGGGAAAAATTCCTGAAAATTAAGGAAAATCCCAGAATTAAGGGAAAAATTCCTGAAAATTAAGATTATTCCTGAATAAAAGGAATAAAAGAAAATCATTGTAAATGTGTAGGTCGCTGCACACTTTACGCAAAAACGATACCTTGTAAGGGAACGAATGAACTTAACTTCTGCAAAACCTAGTCAATGTTTCCCAAAAGTTGGGGGGCAAATGATAGGGAATAAATAAATCATGATTACGTAGTTAATGTTGCATTAATTACATATGAATTGGGCTGCAAGGCCCAATAAGAAGATGTATGATATTCAGACCAAAAAGGTTAACACATTGATCAGGCCTGATGGACCAGATCAGGCCTGATGGAACAAAGAAGACCCAAAACCCTGATTATTAATTAATTTCATAATTAATTAATGGGGGAGAAAAACAGCTATTAAGATAAGTCCTAGTGGGATATAAATCCTTGTAGATTGGCCTCCAAGGAACCTCATAGGACAAGGAACCAGCTTCCTACTTCCTAGGACTCCAAAGTCCATTCTAATTCAGAGACTTGACCACTAAGTCTCCTATACCAAGTCCAATTCAAGGACTTCCAACATCTATATAAGGGGCCTCACCCCACAGATCAGAACTACATTTTTTGACTTGATCCTTGGCAATCAGCAAGGTACGTAGGCATCTTGTTAAGGCAGATTGAGTCACGAAATACAAGAGCAGTCAAATCGAGCCTCGAAGCTCACGTTCCTCAGTAATAAATACAACAATTATATATCTTAGTTTTTAATCCATAACAGTAGCTTTTCAGGATGATCAAAGATTTGGGGAGGAACCTAAGGCACAATGGATTGCGAGACTAGAGTCCTTGACGCAGTTTGTTAAGGCTAAGCTCGGGGAGATGCCACCACACCGCGACCGCAGCAGCTAATATACCATCCAGATGGTAGCGGATGAACTCCAGGGCATCCTGGAGGTACTTCAGGGGGAGTAGTGGGAGGAGATCCCAATAGCTCGAGCCGATAAAGAGGAGTCTTAGGAGAATGACCGTTAGGCCGAAACTAGGAGCAAAATTCCTATTTCCTTTTCCATTTGGCTACCTTTTATGTAGTTATATCTTTCAGACTATGATGTTGACCTTTAAATTCAGAATTTATTCAGTTGTGATATAACCTAACTCTGTTCTCAGTTATGCACTATCTTTTTTTTTAATTTTAGTTGTTTTTTGCTTTTATTTTTAAGAACTATGCATAACCCCTGCTGTTAATAATTGGAATCCGAATGCATGTGATTACATTAACCTTGTAACACCCAAACTTTCTAATATCTGAAATATTTACAACTGTTTTGTTACATCTTCTATTTCAGAATCATGCCACCTAAAAAGACGCAGTAAACCAATACCTCTACTACAACCCCGACAGACCCCAATATACTTCGAATACTAGAAACTTTGCAACAACAAACCAATGTAATAGCCCAGCAACAACAAACTCTTAAACAACGATTCTAAAAACAACAATTTCGAATCTATGAGAATCATGATCAATACTAACATCAACAAGGTCCACTAGTACCCCCCCAACAAGTTGTTACATTTAAAGCTTTTCAGAAGCTGAATCCTCCTTCTTTCCATGACACCACTGATCCAGTCGTAGCTAACACATGGATAAAAAAGATGGAAAGAGCTTTCGAGTTAGTTCAACTAGGAGAAGATCAGAAGACGGTGTATGCTTGTTATTTCCTGAAAGGTGAAGTTATCTATTGGTGGGATTAAGTGCGAGCTTTGGAGGAAACTCAAACGATTGCTTGGGAAAGGTTCAAAGAACAATTTCAGGAGAAGTATTACCCTCAGTATATGTAGAATCAAATGTAGGTAAAATTTTGGGAATTGAAGCTAGGAAGTATGACTGTCTTAGAATACGAGAAGAAGTTTACGGAGTTACCAAGATTCGAGATAGAGTGTCGATGTTTGAGATTAATACTTATGCATGAGTAGTGTAGAAAGAAACTTTGATTAAGAGTAACGGAGTGCAATCTAGGAAGGATAGAGATAGCAAGAAAAGGAAGGGTCTTTCTGCGGAGATAGATCAGGATCCGGGAATCCGTAACATAGGGATACGAAGAGGATTGAGTTCCACAAAAGTGGAAATTCCCAGAGGAAAGGAAAGACAAACAGAAGGCAGGATAACCGAAGGAGTTATCAGCATAATCAGGGCCAAGCAAGGGAGAATAGGCCATCAAGGGTTGAATGTAAGCATTATGGAAAGAAGCATCCATGAGTGTGCAAAAAGATTAATATGACATGTTATCGGTGGAATCAGAAGGGCCATTTGGCTAATGAATGTAAAGATCAGATATCGGGAGTTACATGCTTCAAGTATGGGAAGCCATGACACATTGCTAGAGAATGCAAATCACTAGGGCTAATCAGGAGTATGATGAGTATGGCAACCACCAGTTCAACTGTACCAAACTGAGGTATTGGAATTACCTCCACCATCAGAAACAGCTCCACAAACGTCATCTAGGACTCTTTGACTTGAAAATGAAGGATGTAGTTCAGAACTTAGAGGTGATAGCAGGTAAACTTTCGGTGAATAATATTGAAGCAAATGCATTGATTGACTTAGTAGCTACAAGATCTTTTATATTTGAAACTTTTATTGATAGACTAAGATGTGATAGAAGGACCATGAGTGAAGTAATGAATGTGGTAATTTCTAATCAGGAGAAGATACCTATAAGTCAATTATTCCCAAACTGTGAGATCGATATCTCCGGGCATAAGTTTTCAGTTGACTTGATACTCTTCAAGTTAGGGGAATTTGATATAATATTAGGAATGAATTGGTTAGGAAATAATAATGCTCAGATAGACTTTAGATCTAAAAAGGTTTATTTAAGAGTGGAAAGTGGAGAAAAGGTGATATTTAGAGGTCAGAGGCAAGGACAATTGTTTCTTAGTGTTGTCCAAGCTAAAAAGTTACTTGCGAAAGTTTGCGAAGCGTTCTTAGCTTATGTAGTCGATACAAAGAGAGAAGTTCCTAGCATAGAAGAAATCCCAGTGGTTAAGGAATTTCTAGACGTGTTTCCAGAAGAGTTACCAGGATTACTGCCAGATCAACAAATTGAGTTCGAGATTAACCTTACGCGAGGAGCAGAAACAGTTTCGAAGGCACCGTATAAAATGACACCAACAGAAATGAAAGAGGCAGTGAGTCAGCTACAAGAGCTTTTGGATAAAGGAGTAATAAGGCCAAGTACGTCGGCGTGGGGAGTGCCATTTCTATTCGTAAAGAAGAAGGACAGGAGTATGAGAGTGTGTATAGATTATATTGAGTTGAATAAGATAATGATTAAGAACTGATACCCGTTACCAAGGATAGATGATCTATTTGACCAATTAAAAGGGGCTAAGTGTTTCTCAAGAATTGATTTGAGGTTAGGGTACCATCAGTTGAAGATCATACCATAAGACATTCTGAACACGACAATTAGAACTAGATACGGACATTATGAGTTTTTAGCAATGCCCTTTGGATTAACGAACTCCCCTGCAGCTTCAATGGATCTAATAAAATCGAGTTTTCAAGAAATACTTGGACAAGTTTGTTGTGGTATTCATTGATGACATTTTAATATATTCCAAGTCAGAAGAAGAGCACGAGCAACATTTATGGATAATGTTGGAAACTCTCAGACAAGAGAAGTTATACGCAAAATTTTCAAAGTGTGAATTTTGGTTAAGAGAAGTCAAATTTCTAGGGCATATAATTAGGAGTGAAGGAATTAGGGTAGCTCCTGCAAAGATTGAAGCGGTCATGAGTTGGGAAAGACCAAGGATGCCTACAGAAGTGAGAAGTTTCCTAGGATTGGCAGGATACTATAAAAGATTCGTAAAAGATTTCTCAAAGATCGCCACACCATTGACTAAGTTAACAAGGAAGAACCAGAAGTTTGAATGTAATATAGAATGTGAAGAAAGCTTTCAAGAGCTAAAGCAGAAGTAAGTTACCGCTCCCGTGTTAGTATTATCATATGAAAAAGGAGATTTCGTGATATATAGCGATGCTTCACATAAAGGATTGGGTTGTGTGCTAATCAACACAATAAGGTGATTGTATATGCACCAAGACAGCTTAAACCTCATGAACTGAAGTATCCAACGCACGATTTGGAATTAACAGCCATTGTATTCACACTCAAGATATGGAGACACTTTTTATATGGATAAAGATGCAAAATTTACACAGATAATAAAAGCCTGAAGTATATATTTACTCAAAAGGATCTCAACATGATGCAATAGAGATGGTTAGAACTGATTAAGGATTACGATTGCTCGATACATTATCACCCGGGAAAAGCAAATGTGGTAGACGATGCTTTCAGTAGGAAGGAGAAGTTGAAAATAATGACGATGTCAAGATAATTGTTCAAGGAGATTGAGGAATTCAATTGGAACTTTGTATTTGCGGAGGAATAGAAGAGATGTATCAAGATATTACCTTTCATCCAAAATTATTGGAAAAGATAATAAGATGTCAAGAAGAGATATTATATCAGAAGAGAAATCAACTGACCAGAGAAGAAATATGCACGCAAAAAGATGATCAAGGTGTATTTAAGTTTTTATCAAGAATCTGGATTCCTTAGGTGACCGAACTAAAGAACGAGATATTATAAGAGGCACACAACTCAAGATTTTCAATTCATCCAGAAAGCACAAAGATGTACCAGGATTTGAAGAAGAAATTCTGATGGCCGAATATGAAAGAGAAATTGCAGAATGGGTCACCAAGTGTTACACTTTGTAATAAGCCCAATTTTTGGATTTTTTTTTAGAACCCTTATGAATAGTGATTTTGCTGATTATGCTGAATAAGAAAACTTTTCATACCACACTTTGTAGAGGTTCTTTTATTGTTATTCTGAGATCTTATTAGTACTCTATCTGGTATATAAGTGTATGTAAAGAACGTCAGAATCCAAATTCGAACACTTTGATTATTTTCCCGAAAATCCACCAGATACCGAAAGAATTGAGTATAAGGTAACAGGATAAAAAGGATTTAAATTCAAGGATTATAAGAGAGGATCATATAAGAAATATAATATATTGAGAAAGGTTTAGGGGAACCCAAGTAATAAGATCCCGGGTATGATCCCTCAAACGATAAACGAGAACGAAAATTAAGCGAACCATATAACAGATAAGCTGTCATTAACCAAACAATTAAGCAAGGATTAGTATAAGAAGATGCTTCCACCACCAAGTGATGACAAGTGGCAAAAGATGAAGTCACCAAGATGATGTCATGCTTAGTCATACTCCACTCACTTTAAACAACCAACAAATCATCCAAATATCCAATTCACTTCATTTTCCACCACAAAAACATTCAACAAAGCAAATACTCTCCCAAGAACACATAGCTCACGGCTTTTCCATTTTTTTCAAGGAGAAAAATTCCAAAAATCAAGTTTCTAGCTTTGTTAATTTGCAAGGTAATTACCCAAGGTCCCTTATGATTAGATAAACATATCCTAGGAGTTTAAGCTTCTATTTCTTCATGAATCTCTTCCAATAACTCAAGGAAGAAGATGATGAATAGTGTTTTCAAGATTACTAACTTTATTTTCTTTGATTTCCTTTAAGATCCAAGCATTCCTAAGCTATCTCAAGGCTTCTTAAGGCTTCCTAGCTACTCTAATCACTCCAAGGAAGGTATAACACCTCCAAACCCTAACTTTACTTTGAGTATTAAGATGGTTTTTATGGTTATAGTAAATGAGAAGCATGATGCTTGTGTGTTTAGAGTTTGGATTGGATTTGTAGTGATTTGGATGTTGAAATCTTGTTTATAGTTAATGAAACTTAAGTATAGCTAGTAGTTCATGTGTGGGGTTGTATAAATTGGAAAATCTTGAGGTTTGGGGACTGATGTAGTAAGGTTTGGATGAGGGTTGGTTGTATTGATGGTTGTGAGTTGAATGGTGGTTGTTTGGGGTTGTTTAAAACTTGGTAATCGCGTAAACATAGCAGTCGTAATGCCCGATTTACTTTAGGCTGTTTTTGTTCTTATTATCAGGACCCGTGAACTCACTGTTAGGTTTTGACCATTGCCATGATTAGATAGTTCATGTTACGAGCTTCGTTTTATATGTGGTTCATTTGAATCCGATGTACGGTTTAGGAGAAACAACCGTTTTAAGTAACGGCGCTTCACGACCGAACCATTACCCCTCGCCTTACTTTGAAACCTTGGTTAAGGACTTTAAATGACTAATTGGGGTATGAAGCAATTATTTTAAGTGGATTAGGCAGTTGGTAAGGTACTCGCGAAAGAATCGCCTTAAAACTCTTAATGGTTAATTTATTAAAAATGGTGGAGCCGAGGGTACTCGAGCCACTTAAGTGAATCGTTAAGCGCGAAAGCGAACGTTAGGGGTCTAATTGGTTAAAGTCTAGTTTCTTAAGCGACCGGGGATTAATTCCGACTTATGTTGTTGTTCATAGGTTATCGGACCCACCCTAAGCTTAAGTCTATCCGGGAACACTCAGGCAAGTTTTCTACCCGTTATACTGTTGTTGTGATGTATACATATGTATATGCATTATCTTGTGATAGATGCATGGTGGTTAATTAGCAAATCTTGCGATGTATTGGAGCATGTGATATGGTATATATGCATGTCTGTTTCGTAATCTTGATATATATATCTGTTGATTCAAATGCTTATAAGTTGCATAATACCTATGCTAGAGATAAGCAGTAGTTGCGTATACCCTTAGTATAGGGGACCCAAAGGTGAACATTTTCTAAAACCGGGAGTCGATGTTCCCGAGTATATTATATATATATATACTTATATATATATATATTGATATAGTTTTCAAAACTATTAATCGAATAAGTTTTATTCGATAACTTTATTTTAATTAATGAATATTAGTTGAATATTCATTCGAGGAATTATGACTCCGTTTATTTACTAATTAATATTCTTTATTTTATTAAAGAATAATGTTTCGATAATCAAACTTATTTTCGATTATTCAAATAAAGATCGTACTTTCATATAAAGTATATCTTTGGTTATTTATTATTCATTTCAAGTATAAGTTTTAAAACTTCTACTTCAATTATTTTTATAAGGAATATCCTTATGGGAATATTATTTAAATAATAATATTCAGATATTCTCCAACATATCGGGACTGATTTATTTCACTAAATCAGCTTTACTCCAAACATTCTTAAAAATGTTTTCGAGTCTTCAAAATGATTTTAGAGTTAGAGCGGATCCCAAAACTCGTTTTCAGATTTAAGATCTTCTTTTCGAAGGAGACTTGAATATTCGCTCAAAAATCTTGGGGATCCGGCTCTGTGGTGTATTTTATATTCGTAACGAGGTTGCTGTTTTGAGAAAATAATTTGATTACTTGCCCAATGTTCGGGAAGTAAGTCCATCTAATTGATTCGGCATAAGCGACAGGCCGGGGTACGGTCTATGAAGTTGTAAGAGGCTGGGTGACAGTCCATCCACACGTGAGTGGCCGGATAACGGTCTAGCGCGAGGTCCTAATGCGTCCAGGGTGATGACCGGCGGGGAATTCATCCATCTACAGTAAAAAAGGTTACTTATTGGTATCTTTGCCTGATCAGCAAGATATCGGGTTTATGCCAAAATTCTTTTCCTTTCCAAAATTTATTGGATGTTACAAACTCTGTTCATACTTCACATAACAGAGGTTTTCGGGAAATGTATAAGAGATATATATGTGGATATATATATCGGGACTAAATAAAGTATCTCGTAACTTCATTTCTTTTGAATGATATTTCAAAGATTGAATCTATTCAAACCTTTTCTTGTAGTCTCATCTATGTGATGAACTTTTGAAACTGATGATACCTTGAACGGTGGTAGTTCAAGTAGTATCCGGAAAAGATATAAGTATATTGGAGTATCTTGTAACTTCATCTTTTCAACTTATATCTGGTTAATGATTATCTTATGCATGACAAAGATTTTCACAAAAACATTGAGACAAGGCTAGATATATGAGATCACCTTGCAACAATATTTTTATACAGTGATAAAATGGAACTCTGTGTATATTATGCATGGCAGAGGATTTCAAAGATTATGAAAAGTATATATACTTATATACTGAATATTTTGCGACTTGGTCGCGTTAATATATCAACTTGGTTCATTTCTTCTTGACCAAGACTTTCATGAGTACTATGAGAATGCTCATATATTGTTAATTATTATACATATTATTTAGGTGGGCTTGTTGCTCACCCTTGCTTTCTTCTTTCATCACACAACAACAGATAGAAAAGATGAACATGACCAAGCTTCCAATTCGCAAGCGGTTAGGAAATATTCCGCAGTTTTCTAGAAGCGTTGATGCCGCCGTAGCTGAGGTAGGAGCTACCAATAGGCTAGGTTTTCAACTATTGATGAACCAGACTTATGTATAATATGAATTGTAATAATGGCAAGGAATATGTAAATTATTCAGAAACCCTTTTAAGGTGTAACGGTTTATAATTGTGGAATAAAATGACTTGTGTTATTTTTTGGTATTCATCTCTGAGACTATAACTTGTGGTGTGTGTGTATATTATGGGGTCACAGTACTCAGTAGTTGGTTGACTGTTAAGATTAAGTATTGATAAGGGAAATGGAACTCGTGACAACCCGAATCCCCGACCCCGGATTTGGGGGTGTTACAGAAATGGTATCAGAGCCAAGCGTTATAAACCTCAGAGATGATGTGATGTTAAGATAATAAGTTCACTAAGATAATAAGAACTCTTTCCAAGTTCATAGTCGGGCTACCTAACGTAGTACTGACAGTTAAAACCCTTACAGGAACCCTTATAAATATCTTGATAGTAACATAGTTCGTTCTCGTAGAGGGCAGCGGGGCACCGAACCCTGAGGTTCAGGAGCATCAGCATGAGGATGTTTTATTACATGTTAAAGATCAAATTGTGAATCCGATAAAGTACCCTAACGAGGGACCGGATGAGATTCATATTGAGAATGTTGCAGTTGAGGATGTTATCCCAGAAGGGATTGTTGCTGAGGAGGATCTCGTGGAGGATCCTGACGGGAATGAAGAGAGGACCGTTGAGGAATTGATGACCGTAGTCAGGGCGACTACCAGAGCAAGAATGGCCGCGAGGGTGGCACTAGAGGATGAAGAGTTACAAAGGGCACAAAGGTTAATGAGGGCAGAAGGAGTGGGGCCTTCCACGACACCAATTATACCAGTATCAGACCCTCTTCCAGAGGTTCCTGTAGACATCCATGAGGTTCCACCAATTCCTGTTCCCTCCCCTGTACAGAGCCCAGCACCTACTGAGGAAATGCCACCTTTATCTCCTGCACCATTGTCACCTGATACCGTGCTTGGTTATCCATTTGGATCTCCTGGGTCGGCACCACCTGCACTCCATGGACTGCTAGATGCTACCACTCAGGCTTCTCTTATCGCCAATTATCATATGACTTTGGGTGGCCTGTCTGAGGCCCGTAATGTTAGAAGTGATCTGTTGGACCGACTTACTGCACCAAGAATTAAGGACGGGGTACTCCCGGAAGGATTAGTTCATAGCATGGACAAGATTGAGGCTACCACCCGAATTACAGCTAGAGGCCATCTTGAGGGTCAGGTTGATCCAGCTCTACTTGCGACTATCTTAGACCTCATCACCTCTGTGATGGAGCAAGTTAGGGATGTCGTGTGTGCCCGCATTTCTTGATCCATGGTAGTGTGCAGAGCCAGAGCGATCAGACAAGGGTTTCATGTAGCACCGCTTTTGGAGGATTAGCCTAAGTTATGAATGATTAGTTTTGATGACTGGATAATTATCTATGGTAGTACTTTTGGGATAGAAGCGATCAGATCAAATGATGTAATTCTCTTTAATGTGTTTAGTGTTGTACCCTCGAACAAATGGTTAAGTATATATTCTTTAATTTCAGTTCAGATCAGTTTGTTTGTGATAAGTTCATATTGTTAATTGCATTATTAACACTTAAGAGAGTGTCGCGAAGTTTATAGAACTTGAGAATTCATAATTTGCAATCATGCAAGGATTGAACGAGGGAAAGACTTAAGCAAAGTAAGTAAGACAAATATCCAGAGATTCTTAAAATTTTTCTAAGCATTATGCCCCCCACGAGGAATAAGATTAGGGGCAAACCTTGAATGTGATAATCAGGGAGGTCCCAATTAAGATATAAGGAACCCAGAATATAATGAAGTGGAAAATGAGGATTTTAAATTAAAAGATGACCCCAATTATGGGGAGTAGGAAGAAATATTTAGACTGAGAAAACAGAAGTCGAGCAAGATAGGAAGAACCAGGATGGTACTCTTATTGGGAAATCCATGGACCTGCCTAAAACAAAACTTATACTTTTACCCCTAACCACCACTTGAGGAAACAATGTGGTATGAAATTCTTTCAGGACCTTTAAGTCGCTAAGCTCTCAGAGTTCCAAGGAAATAGCTGACCCAGCCGAGGCAAGAGCCTGGCTAAAGGAAATACAGGAATCATTTGAGATTCTAAATGATTGACGAATCACAAAAGACTGTTTTTGTCACTTACCCTCCTAAGAGAGAGACCACCCACTGGTGAAAGACCAAGAAAGGCACGAAGCAAGAGGTTATGATAAACTGATTAAAGTTCAGTCAAAATTTTTTTGAGAAAGTAAATCCCAAGGTTATGGAGATAGTGTAAAAGCTTTAAGAGCCTGAACAAAGGCGGACGAATATGATGAATTATGAATCTAAGATTGTAAAAGTTGTCAAGATTCGTCTGAAGGACAAGAATCCCAGAACGACGTGATGTTTGAAGTCAATGATTAGTGGGTACGTGAAATGATTGTAATAGAAAGGAAAATAAAAAGAAACTGAAGTGGAAAGGAGCATAAAGGCAATAGAGTTTGAGGAATGATAAGGGAGTCGGGTATGAGGAATCCCTAAAGACTCGTAGTAATAGAAAGAGAAAAGTATATGATCGTCAGGATGAGGGTGATTCATTATGAGTTAAAGTTGATGGTTGAAGGCATAAGTGATACATATATTTTATCCCCTGTAGGTTGGGAGGATTCGAGGAAACCTTGAGATAGATCGAAGGATAAATAAGGAGACGCCAGGTATGAAAGATATCCCAATATTGAGATGACTGTTGAGATAAACAACAAAAGTAAATGAGGAATTATTAAGAAGAAGTTCACGTTGAACACGACCAATATCTTCCAGAACATCCCTGTTGTCATTACCAAATTAGGAAAGAAAAGCGGGTAACCATTGTTATCTTTTGAAGGCCATATGGGTTGACCTCAGTTTGAATAAAGATGCTATTGTGAAATTGGTATAGACTATCTGGGTAGGAATGATTGAATAAGATAATCTATCCCATATGACTTGATTTATCCATGGAAGGATGCAAGTACCGTTTTAAAGGTGGAATTAAGGATATAACTTCGATAACTTGAGATGAACCATAGGGGAATGCATGAAGGTTGGCATTTCACCCTTAATAGGGACAGTATGAGTTTTGATAGTATGGATGGGAAAGGATTAAGGTAACAACAACCTTTAAGGATTAGTGGAGAAAATTTTTCAGAAGTATATAGACGATGATTCTGGTATTAATAAATGGTATCTTGATATGCCCTGTGCCTAGGGTGTACCTGATGAAGGATTTAAGGATAACCTTAGAGGTTTTACAAGGAGAAAAGTAATATTCAAAGTTCTCAAGAACATAAATTTTGATGAAGGAAATATGGCGTAATTATAATAATGCCAGGTGGGCACGTGTTGAAACATAAGAAGTATAGATTGAACCAATGAAGGTCAGAATTGTTAAAGCAAGAAGGGCCCAAGATAAAAGACGTCCTAAGTATGATCGAGAGTTAGCCATGATAATGTTTACATTTAAAGACTAAGGCAGTGACTTATGGAAAAATGGTGATTTTTTTATCACAAGGACTTAAGAAAAGCATTTTCACATAAGCAGTGATTGAAATGAGGTAGAAAATTTAGTTGAAGGTGGTTAAAAAAAACATTGATTATAAGGAACTATTACTATCAGGAAAGGCCAATGAGGTGGCCGACACTCTAAGTGCAAGAGAGCAATTATAGGCGCTCGTGCTAGAGGGATGCAGTGATAATGGTTGAAGCCGTGAAGGTTGTATTATGGTTTGGAAGATTGACATTCCTTCTGATGACTGTGCAATACCCAACCGTAATAGTAGTTTGGTAAAGGTTTAATTCATGTAATCGCCATGAGCGGGCTATCTATCTTAGAAGGAACTATCTTGAGAATAAGCCAGGACCATGTTTCAAAAAGGACTAAATGAACCTTTGAGCTTCATGTCTCCTAATATATACATATGATTAAGAATAGTATTAACCTACTATCATTGCTTTCATTAAAACTCTTCTGCATTTTATCTGCTTCATGTCATGAATGTACGTCAGGATCAGGAGTGTTCTTCATGAATCATGAACGGTGATCATGTTACCTCCTTAGAAGAATTCGATATGATATGTATGGACTCCGTATGGTTAGCTATTAAGACTTCATGGAAAGCGAATGACTACAGTAGGTCAGTGTTGGGCCATAGTAATGCTCCAATGAGTCTATGAATAATGAGACAATGACAACTGTGAGAGTTGTATTGTAATGAATGTTGAGATTGAGTACCACTAATCGATCGTGGTGATGTATAAGTTATCATTGAATAGACTAATTAAGTAGACTATTTACCTATTGAATATTTATTCCTCCTTATCAATAGAGGGTCGTATAACTATACGAGGAAGGTTGCAATGCAAGCATAGAATTCTAGTAATGATGATGTCTAGAATGAGATCCCAGATTTGATTTTCGATATCGAGGGAGTTTCAAAAGTGATTGTGTATAAGCTTGAGGAAGAGCATGGGTCCATAGAATGATGGACGGAATAGCAAAAATATTTAGGCATGTGAAATACGATGCTATAATACTTGATGTTGATATAAATACGTATATGTTTTGTTCTCCTATGACAAACCTCTATAGTTCAGAGGTAGATTCCAAGCCATATATTTTATGGCAATATTTTTACAGATATATAATTCTCTTCAGTTCATTCTTTTCTCTTCTTTTCATTTCATGTAAGCTAAGAAGAACAACCCTTCCAGAAGGGGAGGTATTGCCGAATGACTATCTATCTGTGTGATAGAAGCCTAGTAGGGTACCACATGTTGTTTAATTGCTTGTCAAGTACTAAAGGCTGGCCACCTTCTGTACTAACTATGTGATATAAAAAGTGTTCATGATCATAGTGATCTCTCAATAAATTCTTTTACTTTTATACGATGGATCAAGCTTTCAAAGATAGAAGCAGCTAGAAAGGAGTAGTATCAGTGCGGTGGTATTCCGAATCTAACGCGTTCGTGATACTAAGGTTGACGCAATTATTAAAAGGTTATAAAATGCTAACGAGCAAAAGTGTAACCAGTATAGTATTACGTACAGAAGATAGTAATGACTATGAACTGGAAAAGAATGGGTATTGAGAAGCAAAAGCTATAATGTTAGAAGATATGATGAGAGTATGTGCAATAGACCTGAAAGAATTTGAAATGGTCACTTAACACGGATTGAGTTTTCTTACGACAATAGATCATATGTCAATATCGAGATGTCGCCTTATAAGATCCTTGAGGGAAGACAATGTCGATCTCCCTTATGATATGATGATGTTGCAGAGCGCAATATGCTTAGACCAGCAGTGGTCCAAATGACCAAGGATATAATAGATTTAATCAGAGGACGGCTGGTAGTAGCCCAAGATGGGCACACGAAGTATGTTGATTTGACACGAAAGGACAAGGAATAGGAAGTAGGGAACCTAGTGCTATTATAGGTATTCCCTTGGAAAGGATGGATGAGGTTCAGAAAGAAAGGAAAGTTAAGCCCACGAATTGTTGGACCCTTTGAGGTATTAAGACGTATTGGGAAGTTAACATATGAGCTAACCCTACCCCCCAACATGTAGCAAGTTCATAACGTGTTCCACGTATCAATATTAAGGAAGTATAATTCGGATGCCAGACAAATAGGGGCATATGAGCGCATAGACATGCAACCCGACGTAACCTATATGGAGCAACCAGGAAGGGTTATAGATTGAAAAGGAACAAGTGCTTAGGAGAAGGGTTATCAAACTAGGCAGAGTTTGGTGGTAGGACCACAATGTGGGAAAATTTACTCGAGAGTTAGAAAGTGCAATGCTAAGAGAGTATCCCTATTCATTTTCTAACTGATTCCAGGACGGAATCCTTTTAAGGAGGGGAGACTGTAATAATCCCAATTTTTGGAATTTTTTTTTGAAACCCTTATGAATAGTGATTTTGCTGATTATGCTGAATAAGAAACTTTTCATACCACACTTTGTAGAGGTTCTTTTATTGTTATTCTGAGATCTTATTAGTACTCTATCTGGTATATAAGTGTATGTAAAGATCGTCAGAATCCAAATTCGAACACTTTGATTTTTTTCCCGAAAATCCACCAGATACCGAAAGAATTGAGTATAAGGTAACAGGATAAAAAGGATTTAAATTCAAGGATTACAAGAGAGGATCATATAAGAAATATAATATATTGAGAAAGGTTTAGGGGAACCCAAGTAATAAGATCCCGGGTATGATAGCGAACCGTATAACAGATAAGCGGTCATTAACCAAACAATTAAGCAAGGATTATCATAAGAAGATGCTTCCACCACCAAGTTATGACAAGTGGCAAGAGATGAAGTCAACAAGATGATGTCATGCTTAGTCATACTCCACTCACTTTAAACAACCAACAAATCATCCAAATATCCCATTCACTTCATTTTCCACCACAAAAACATTCAACAAAGCAAATACTCTCCCAAGAACACATAGCTCACGACTTTTCCATTTTTTCAAGAAGAAAAATTCCAAAAATCAAGTTTCGAGCTTTGTTAATTTGCAAGGTAATTACCCAAGGTCCCTTATGATTAGATAAGCATATCCTAGGAGTTTAAGCTTCTATTTCTTCATGAATCTCTTCCAATAAATCAGGAAGAAGATGATGAATAGTGTTTTCAAGATTACTAACTTTATTTTCTTTGATTTCCTTTAAGATCCAAGCATTCCTAAGCTATCTCAAGGCTTCTTAAGGCTTCCTAGCTACTCTAATCACTCCAAGGAAGGTATAACACCTCCAAACCCTAACTTTACTTTGAGTATTAAGATGGTTTTGATGGTTATAGTAAATGAGAAGCATGATGCTTGTGTGTTTAGAGTTTGGATTGGATTTGTAGTGATTTGGATGTTGAAATCTTGTTTATAGTTAATGAAACTTAAGTATAGCTAGTAGTTCATGTGTGGGGTTGTATAAATTGGAAAATCTTAATATTTGGGGACTGATGTAGTAAGGATTGGATGAGGGTTGGTTGTATTATTGGTTGTGAGTTGAATGGTGGTTGTTTGGGGTTGTTTAAAACTTGGTAATCGCGTAAACATAGCCGTCGTAATGCCCGATTTACTTTAGACTGTTTTTGTTCTTAATATCAGGACCCGTGAACTCACTGTTAGGTTTTGACCATTGCCATGATTAGATAATTCATGTTACGAGATTCGTTTTGATATGTGGTTCGTTTGAATCCGATGTACGGTTTAGGAGAAACGACCGTTTTAAGTAACGGCGCTTCACGACCGAACCATTACCCCTCGCCTTACTTTGAAACCTTGGGTAAGGACTTTAAATGACTAATTGGGGTATGAAGCAATTATGTTAAGTGGATTAGGCAGTTGGTAAGGTACTCACGAAAGAATTTCCTTAAAACTCGTAATGGTTAATTTATTAAAAATGGTGGAGCTGAGGGTACTCGAGCGACTTAAGTGAATCGTTAAGCGCGAAAGCGAACGTTAGGGGTCTAATTGGTTAAAGTCTAGTTTCTTAAGCGATCGGGGATTAATTCCGACTTATGTTGTTGTTCATAGGTTATCGGACCCACTCTAAGCTTAAGTCTATCCGGGAACACTCAGGCAAGTTTTCTACCCGTTATACTGTTGTTGTGATGTATACATATGTTTATGCATTATCTTGTGATAGATGCATGGTGGTTAATTAGCAAATCTTGCGATATATTGGAGCATGTGATATGGTATATATGCATGTCTGTTTCGTAATCTTGATATATATCTGTTGATTCAAATGCTTATAAGTTGCATCATACCTATGCTAGAGATAAACAGTAGTTGCGTATACCCTTAGTATAGGGGACCCAAAGGTGAACATTTTCTAAAACCGGGAGTCGATGTTCCCGAGTATATTATATATATACTTATATATATATATATTGATATAGTTTTCAAAACTATTAATCGAATAAGTTTTATTCAATAACTTTATTTTAATTAATGAATATTAGTTGAATATTCATTCGAGGACTTATGACTCCGTTTATTTTAATTAATGAATATTAGTTTAATATTCATTCGAGGACTTATGACTCCGTTTATTTACTAATTAATATTCTTTATTTTATTAAAGAATAATGTTTTGATAATCAAACTTATTTTCGATTATTCAAATAAAGATCGTACTTTCATATAAGTATATCTTTGGTTATTTATTATTCATTTCAAGTATAAGTTTTAAAACTTCTACTTCAATTATTTTTATAAGGATTATCCTTATGGGAATATTATTTAAATAATAATATTCAGATATTCTCCAACATATCGGGACTGATTTATTTCATTAAATCAGCTCTACTCCAAACATTCTTAAAAATGTTTTCGAGTCTTCAAAATGATTTTAGAGTTAGAGCGAATCCCAAAACTCGTTTTCAGATTTAAGATCTTCCTTTCGAAGGAGACTTGAATATTAGCTCAAAAATCTTGGGGATCCGGCTCTGTGGTGTATTTTATATTCGCAACGAGGTTGCTGTTTTGAGAAAACAATTTGATTACTTGCCCAATGTTCGGGAAGTAAGTCCATCTAATTGAGTCGGCATAAGCGACAGGCCGGGGTACAGTCTATGAAGGTGTAAGAGGCTGGGTGACAGTCCATCCACGCGTGAGTGGCCGGGTAACGGTCTAGTGTGAGGTCCTAATACGGCCAGGGTGATGACTGGCGAGGAATTCATCCATCTACAGTAGAAAAGGTTACTTATTGGTATCTTTGCCTGATCAACAAGATACCGGGTTTATGCCAAAATTCTTTTCCTTTCCAAAATTCATTGGATGTTACAAACTCTGTTCATACTTCACATAACAGAGGTTTCCAGGAAATGTATAAGAGATATATATGTGGATATATATATCGGGACTAAATAAAGTATCTCGTAACTTCATTTCTTTTGAATGATATTTCAAAGATTGAATCTATTCAAACCTTTTCTTGAAGTCTCATCTATGTGATGAACTCTTGAAACTGATGATATGTTGAACGGTGGTAGTTCAAGTAGTATCCGAAAAAGATATAAGTATATTGGAGTATCTTGTAACTTCATCTTTTCAACTTAAATCTGGTTAATGATTATCTTATGCATGACAAAGATTTTCATAAAAACGTTGAGACAAGGCTAGATATATGAGATCACCTTGCAACGATATTTTTATACAGTTATAAACTGGAACTCTGTGTATATTATACATGGCCGAGGATTTCAAAGATTATGAAAAGTATATATACTTATATACTGAATATTTTGCGATTTGGTCGCGTTAAGATATCAACTTGGTTCATTTCTTCTTGACAAAGACTTTCATGAGTACTATGAGAATGCTCATATATTGTTAATTATTATACATATTATTTTGGTGGGCTTGTTGCTCACCCTTGCTTTCTTCTTTCATCACACAACAACAGATAGAAAAGATGAACGAGACCAAACTTCCAATTCGCATGCGGTTAGGAAACGTTCCGCAGTTTTCTGGAAGCGTTGATGCCGCCGTAGCTGAGGTAGGAGCTACCAATAGGCTAGGTTTTCAACTATTGATGAACCAGACTTATGTATAATATGAATTGTTATAATGGCAAGGAATATGTAAATTATTCAGAAACCCTTTTAAGGTGTAACGATTTAGCATCAGAGTTTATGTTAACAATTTTCTTATCAGAACTTACACTATCAGACTTTGAATCAGAATTTACACTAGAAGGAACAATGGAAACTTTCTTCAAAGAAGGTTTTATTTGATAATAATCATAGTACAAGCTATGATATTCCTTACAAGTATAAATGGAATGCCATAAACTACCACAATGAAAACAAGGATTTTGTGGTTTGTATCTAACAGACTGACTTTTAACTCCTGACTTTGAAGGTAAGGAGTTAATATTCTTATTCTTCCTGCAAAAAGAAGCCAGATGGTTAGAACTTCCACAGTTATGACATGTTTTCCTAGAAGCATCAGGAACAGGTTTATAATTATTGCTTTTATTCACACCTTCTTTTCCATTCCTATTTTTCCTAGGTGATTTTACCTTGTTTGCATTCTTGACATCTTTCAGCTTATGCTTAAGCTGCTTCTTTGTCATTAAGCCTATGTTCACTTCAGCTGTCTTTTCCTATTTTAGTTTGTCAGAAGTTAATTTCTTTGTAACTTCTGATTTTTCATTTTCAGACTTTACAGTTACAAACTTATTAGGTTTTAACTTTGGCTTTTGCTTATCAACAGACTTAATTTCTTCAGTTCCTTTATCTTTCTTATCTTCTCCATAACCTAAGCCCTCTTTCCAGTTTCCACTACTTAGCAAATTTTGAGTTATTTTGCCAGAGTTAGTCCAAGTCCTGATAATCTCTCTTTCCTTTTCTAACTCAGTTTTTAGAGATTCATTTAATTTTAGCACTTCATTCCTAACATAAAAAGCATCATCTCTATCCTTCTGAGTTTGATGGAACATGACTAACTCTTTTTCTAAGAAATCATTTCTTTTCTTAAATGCAAGATTTTCAGAAGTTAATCTTTCACATGTTAAAGTTTGATCTCTATAACTAACAAACATGGTTTTAAGATATCTTCTCAACTCATTAATATCATCAGTATAAAAAGCATATGTAGTCTGAGGTACCTTTGTTTCAGCAACTTCAGAACTCTCAACACTTTCTTTATCAGCATTTGCCATCAATGCATAGTTTTCCTCACTTTCAGAGTCTGAGGTGTCTGTCCAGCTTTTCTGCTTTGTGACAAGAGCCTTGCCTTTGTCACCCTTTACCTTCTTGCAGTCAGGAGATATGTGGCCTTTCTCACCACAGTTATAGCATTTAACATTGGTGTAATCTCCTCTGTCAGACTTTCCTCCTCTGCCTTCAGATCTTCTGAAATTCTTCTTATCAGAACTTATGCCTTTCCTGGAAAACTTCTTTCCCTTCCTGAACTTCCTGTATGCAATCTTTGTGATT
This sequence comes from Apium graveolens, assembly GCF_009905375.1. NCBI lineage: Eukaryota > Viridiplantae > Streptophyta > Magnoliopsida > Apiales > Apiaceae > Apium > Apium graveolens. The sequence continues at coordinate 41,771,966 of NC_133657.1, read as the reverse complement.
CCTTTCACCATAAGAGCACACAGCTTCATCATCTCCTCATCAGCATCAGTCTCAGGCAAGCTTTCAGAATCTGAGTCATCATCACTCTCAGAACTTGATGACTCAGTATCAGACTTTATGAAAAGAGCTTTACCCTTGTCTTTCTTTGAGGAAGCTGCTTTGGGGAATTCTTCTTCAGCCTTAAGAGCAACTGTCCTTGACTTTCCTCCTTTCCTCTTGCTTCTTTGTTCCATCTCCAGCTCATGAGTCTTGAGCATTCCATAGATTTCGTCAAGAGTTGTTTCATCAAGATTGTAGTTGTCTCTTATTGTCGTTGCCTTCAAATCCCAGCATTCAGGAAGAGCTAACAGGAACTTAAGGTTTGAATCTTCAAGATAATACTCTTTATCAACCAATGGCAAATCATTCAAAAGTTTGACAAATCTATCATATAAATCATTCAATGACTCATTAGTCTTTGAGTCAAAGTGTTCATACTCTTGAGTGAGTATTGTCTTCCTGTTCTTCTTAATTGTGTCAGTTCCCTGACACCTTGTTTCCAGAGCATCCCATATCTCCTTAGCAGTCTTGCAGTTGATTACCCTGTTTGACATTACATTATCAATGGCACTATGCAGTAAGTGTCGTACCTTAGCATCCTTAGCAATTGATGTTATGTCTTCAGCAGTATAATCACTCTTCTCTTTTGGTACGGTCTTTGCTGCTTCACCTGCAACTGCAACAGCAAGCTTGGTTGGTTTGTGAGGGCCTTCCTTGATTCTATCAAGGTATTCTGGATTTGTTGCTTCCAGGAACATGGTCATCCTTACCTTCCATATGGGATATTCAGATGGTCTCAGTATGGGAACTCTGATGGTCTCATACCGACTCTGAATTTGTGTCTTTGGTGATTCCTCAGTTTTGGTAGGCTTAGTTGGAGTTTTTGTGTCCGACATGATTGTGTTTGGATCTTTAACTGTATGTATGTTAACAGATAGGCTCTGATACCAATTGTTAGGTCACACACACACACTGTAGAGGGGGTGAATACAGTGTATAGTACACTCAAATCGAACTTTAAGAACTTAAGTAACAGAAAACAAACTTTATTGAAACAATAAACTCTGTTACAGTATGGAACTGTTACCTCTCAGTGACGAACAAATATCACGAGAGCTGCTAGGGTTACAATGAATAATCTTCTCTAATAATGATAACACTTATAGTGTAAACCCTATGTCTGTGTTTATATACTACACAGTTACAAGATAATCGCTAATTGATATGGAATATAATTCTGCTTCCTAAAATATATCAATCAGATATCTTTTCTTCCAAGTATTCCATTCTTTACAGAATTCCTTCTTCATGCATATCTCTTCTTATGTTTATCTTGATCTTCTTTCCTATAATCAGCTACTGTCCTTATCTGATTGTCCTTCAGCACTTAAGTTCTGATACTTATCTTCTGATGATTATCTCCTAATAACATAAGTACTAATATCCTTAAGTCCTGACTTCCAGTATAAGTACTGATCAACAGTTAAGTACTGATTTATCCTGTTCAAGTAAGATTCTGAAAGCTAAACATAAAACATAATAGCCATGACATTATCAAATATATCTAACAACTCTTAAGAGAGAAGCTGAGTTCTTAACATACTAAGAACCCAGAAATTTGTAGCAAACACTAGCTTGATTTTAATATAAAATTAAGTTAGTTTTGAAAGATAATTGTTTTCATATGCATGTTTTAATTATTCTTTTAAAACACATTATCTCTACAATATAGATTACTTTGTTCACCATACTTAAAATTTTAAAAAGACATTAAAATTGTTTAAAACACATTCACCCCCCGTGTTGTATTAATTACCCAACAAGTGGTATCAGAGCAAAATCTGAAAGCAAAGAGACTAAAGATCTTGGAAGAATAAATACACAGAAACTGAGCAGTATAAAAATCCGACCTTTGACAGATCTAACTACACATTATGGAAAAAGAAAATCATGCTGTTCATAAGGATGGCCAATCCATTATACATTCAGATCCTCAATAATGGGCCATTCACTCCCATGGTAAGAGTTGAGGAATCTACAGATGGAGACATGGTCATTCCTGTAATGACCGAGAATTTTGCGTCGTAATTAAGAAAGTAAAGTATGTGATTAAGTGATGATTATTTGTCTTATCTGTATACTAGAGTTAAGCAGCGTGGATAAAAATGTTCCAATTTAAAGAGTCAGCTTAGAAGTTAAGCTGTGTTGTCGGGCCGTCAGGTAGAACGGAACCCGTCCCATTAAAGAGTTAAAGAATATATAAAAGGGGAATTATGTGTGATTGAATGAAATGAATGTGTCAGTAAAGTGTGTTTTCCTAAGTGACGTGTCGGTCAATAATGATAATGAGAAGCGTAATCGAAACGCTGAGCGTCGGGCCGTCGGGATGAACGTGACCCGGTACGCGTAAAAGAGGATAAAGATTAAAGAGGGATATATTCTATGATCAGACCTGAGTCGTTATGTGACTATATGCATGTGATTGCTTGACTGTGTGCATGATTATATGTTCTGTGTCAATTTTTGTGAATTTTAAAGGAATTATGTGATTTAAGTAAAGGTTTAATTAACCTTCGTGAATTTTTATAAAATCATCTGAGATGGATAAAAACATGGGATTTGTTCTGTTATCTTCGTAGAGGTCTTAGAGACTTTTTAAAAATGATAAGTGAATTTAATTGTTGATCTTTGCATTTTTAAATCGATTTTATGTGGAAAAGGTATTTATTAAGGCGAGTTTGCGAAATTCATATAAAATCAACCGCTCGCTCAAATTCTTATTATGAGTAATGGATAAAAAGCTAATTTTAAGGCCTACGCGTTAAAAATGTCGTTTTCAATAATTCTTGACTTTCCGAGAGAAAAATATTTTTATTTTGAATTTCGTTGCAATTAAGTAAAAAGAGAAAGAAAATGCAAACTAAAAAGGGAGTTATTAGATTACTATTTTGCCCTTAATCTTGGTGGAGTATAAATACTCCCTTCCTTCCTCATTTTCTTCTTCTTGCCGAACACTCACTCTTTTCTCTTTTCTTTTTCTCTTCTCTCTCTCTCTCGAACACTCTCTCTCACTCTCTCTCTCGGCTTTCTTCAATCTCTCTCGGTATACCTCTCTTTTCTTTGATCAAACACACCAATCATCCCTAATTCTTTTTGCTAAGCACTTATATATGGTTAGAAGTGTGTGCATGTGTGTGATTAGACTTGCATGCCGGTGTGTGTGTGTTGTGTGTGTTCGGTGGGCGTGTACACCCGAGAACCCCATGGTTCTTCTTGATTGTTGATTGTTGTCATCTTGTTAAGCTTGATTCCTTGCATAATGAATGCTAGAAAGAAGTGCATGTTAGTTTATCTTGCGTAATTGACGAAATCGGGGGTTTTGTGGTTGGACACCCTCGAATGAGGGCACCACCGTGAAGCCACCACCACCGGTGATGAACTCCGGTGAACCGGTGGTGAGTTGTGATGTGAAAACTGAACTCTACACAAAGTACACTTTAATTTTAGTAGATGCATGTGGTGTTTTTTTATATAACTGAATGGGTTTATGTTCTTAAAGTGATAAAGTTGGTTTTTAACCATGAAATCAATAGTGGATAGTTGTTAATAAAAAAGTTGTAATTTATAAACTTGAAATGATGCATGCATGTTATGATTTCTTGAAAATTTGGAAAAAGGGTTTTTGGCTTCTTTGATAAAAATCGAGTGGGTGTTTGATTAAATGATTCCTTTGATTGTAAATGAATGTGTGCATATGATTGTGCTTAGAAAAATCAAAAGAATTGAGGTTGCATGCGAATCTTTGCTTCGGGTTTTGTGGACTTTTGCTTCGGCTTTTGTTAATAAAGAAAAGGGAATCGGTTTTTGCGGGTTAATCTTGTTGAATACTAAGTTTATGTGGCTTAAACGTGATTGCATGTTAGTTTTAAAAAGGATCAAGATGTGCATGTCCTTGTTTGGTTCTTGGATTGTGAATTTTGAATTTTTGCCGAATGGAAAATGGGTTTAGAAGATATTGATTTGTGATTAAGTGAATGCATGCATGTTGTTTGAATAATTTGATTAAGGTTGAGTCATTAGGTGATGTTTGGATTTATGCTTCAGAAATCTTGATGAAAAGGAGATTAATGACTAAGTTAAGGCTTAAAACAAGTTGCAAATGTGATATAAGACTTTGCATGTCAAGATTGATCTTTGCATGTGTGTTTTCTTGATAAACTCGAATGGGTCTTAGGCTTAAAAAGAGAATTGAGTTGATTTTTGCTAAAAATCTTAGTGACTAATGAGAACTTGATTGCATGACCATGATTGAGTGGTGGTTATGTTCGAAATTTGTTAATAAAAAAATGGTGCTAGTTTAAATGGGGAGTCATGCTAGAACTAAAGTTGTATGATTTCATTTTTGAGAAATTTGATTGTATACGTATGATTATGGTTCGGATTTTTATGATTAAAAGAAAGGAGAGTGGTTCTTTAAGGGTTGTTGAATGAGATACGTGTTTATGTGAATTAAAATGAGTATTTGACTGATTTTATGGTGGGTATTTGCAATAAGGCCGAATAGGCCATAAGAAATAAAGGTCAAAACTTGATTTTGGTAATTGAAAGAATGATTGAGTGTTATATGTGAAAATCTATGATCTTGCTTGATTGGATTGTTGTTTTGGTTCGAATTAAGGAATAAAAGAAAAGGGAATTAAGTTGATTGATATAAGTGATGGTTATGAACGTAAATGTTTTGTTGTAAATAGGGTCTAGTACTCGTAAAAGAGTCGTGTTAGTGTGATTTGAGAAATAGCCTAGGTCAAGCGAGTACGCTTTGATTGCTAGGTATATAAGGATATAAAAACTTCGAGAAAGAATTGTGCTATGTGCTATGTGCTGTGTGCTTATTTGTATAAGCTATACTCGTATAGTTCGAGTCAAGAATATAATCGAGTTATCGTATAGAGTGATCATTCCGGGAACGAGAGTTGGGAATCTAATTAAGATTTTGGTTTTTATTGTAGATTCGGAGTGTGAGGGCATTCGGGCTAGGAAAGGGAAAAGTATACTAGGTGGCAGTAGTTCAACCTTCAGGAAAGCAATTTCAGGCAAGTAACTCTGATTACTTGTATTAATGATTGTAAAGGAAATGTTGTTCATACCATGTAGAGTATTGAACTGTTAAAGTATAAAACCCTTGCTTTATGAAACCCTGATATTGATTTGAAGTACCCTTTGTTCTTGATAACCTGTTATTGATAATCCTATTAATTTCACCTGTTGATAATCTGCCTTTCTGTTTAAGTTTCCTATAATGCCATGAATCATATTGAACCTTTAAATTATCTTGGATAACTCTGTTAATGATACCCTATTTCTCTTGATCGCCCTAATGATCCCTAAGTTATTTCTGATCCTTCAAATTTAGTGCCTTGTTATCCTTGATACAGAATTCTTGAGAATTGTTCTTTGCGTATCTTTGATTCACTCCCTGAACTTTGTTTCTTTAAAATCTAAATTAAGAATGAGTTTCGACTTGAAAGAGTCCGAATGATTTCAAAGGCTAGGTAATGATAAAATGAATTTTAGAAAACCTATTGTTTTCCAACTCAAGGTTTTCCAAATGAATTCCTGATGGATTGGATTGAGACGTAAGAGGCTAGTGGGACTAGTCCAGTCATGGTAAGAGGCTAGTGGGACTAGTCCAATTTAAGGCTGAAATTATGCTGAATGGTACCTTAAAGACCGGAATGGAGGTCGATACGGGCTGATCACCTGTATATAATGAAATGGAAAGATAAGTGATCCAATCAAGGGTTCTAAATGATTATTTAAAAAGGGAACTGAAACTTTTATTCAGTAAATTGATTTTTGGAAATGAAAATGGTTTATACTGTTTTGAAAAGAGTTGATTATGTTATTGTGGAGCTTAAAGCTCAGAACCCTAATTCCTGAAATTGTTGATCATATGAATGATTCTATATCTTGAAATACTGTTGCTTTCCTCTATTGAAAGATCTATTTTGATCCTATAATGAATTGTGATGAATGTCGGCTTTCGTCCTGTTTCGAGCTTTGCTTCTTGAAAGCCCAACTATTCTTCGGATACCCTTTCCTTATCTCAAAGAAAACAAAAATAAATATATGGAAATCTGCCACCTAGATTAGCTAAAATAGAATGCCCTAGTTTGTTCAAAGTATATTGAGAATTGATATTGTAGAACTGCTATATAGTTACTTGCTGAGTTTTCTACTCACTTGTTTTGTCTTAATCTAACCATGGCAGTTAAGCAAGAAGATGGTCAGGCTTAGGCGCACTGCTCGTAAGAGCGTACCTAGTGGTCCCTACCGTGTTGAGGGCTTCCAGTTGCTAGAGCAGGTAGTACAGGTTATGAGTAAGCTCGCGCCTAGTAAGAGGTGTTTAAAGATATAATGGGTTATCTGTCGGTTCCCAGCCGGAATCGATACTGATTATTTAATAATATTTTAGGTTTGTAAGTTATATTCTGTGATTGGTAGTTGTAATCTTGTCTCATACTTTATCCTGTTGATCCTGTTAATAGTTAATCGGGGTTTATGCATATTTAATTAGTAGATTAGAGGTGTGTGAGTCCTCATTTCCTAACCCCGAGATTGAGGTCGTCACAAGTTGGTATCAGAGCTACAGGATCTAGTCCCTGAGACAAGTTAGGTTTTAAAAAGGGGTATTTTGGGAATATATCTATATCGCGAGAGAGTTCGACTCATGTAGAGTTGAGTTAGACTATTGGGTATAGTCTAAGGAAAAGTGTTGATTGGTAAAGCAGAAACTAAAGTTAGGGTGTGAGTTAGCTGGAAGCTTTATTTGACCCTAACATTGTTTCTTGGTTGCTGTTTTATGTTTTCTCTCAGGATCCTAGTAGTGGTAGTGACTCAGACTCAGAGATTAGCTTGACTGGTACCCCTGTGGACCCTATTCCACCCTCTCCAGAGGAGCCTGTATATGTTAGTTCAGACCCAGAGGAGGACCCTTCTGATAGTAGTGAGATCCCCATGCAGATTTCACCCTTGAGGCCTGATTCAGAGACCCCTGCCCCTGAGCCAGAGTCAGAGATGCCTAAGACTGTTCCTGTCAGTGTTGGTGGCAAGTTAGCCCAGGACCGAGACTTTGTGTACTCCCGTATTCCTGAGTTAGGAGCTTTGGTGGATAGACTAGCCAGGGAGTCTAGGCAGAGTGCTTCTGTTATGGATGATGAGTGGCGAGTTCGAGTGAAGATGGTGGAGCAGGTTGCCAGGAAGAGATTGGATGAGGGACCATCCACTAGTGATGCTGATGCTGAGGCCCGGAGGCTGCATAAGATCATTCGCTGGATGTTGGTTGTGTTGAGAGAGATCCTAGATTATTAGACGGGACTATTGGTTGAGCCCGTAGATGGTTGTTGTTGTTTTCAGCGCCGGTAGGCTTTGGGATACTTGGTCAGATGCCGGGATCCCTTTTTCATTTATCTTGTTGTATCTCAGACCAGTGCATTAGTACTAGTAGTTGGAAGTTAGGGGTAGATAGGGGGATGTTTTCCAGTTTTTCCTCTGTTTAACCCTGCTAATTATTGTACCTTGCTTCAGAACCTTAAAATCCAGAATATTTCCTATGTAACCCTTGATTTAAATAAATCTATTATCTTGCTTTCCTTTGTGCACCTTGTTTATCTTATAAACTATTCTCAATGCCATGTTTTAAATACAGCTATGTTTTTATACAACCATGACTAAAGATCGTAAAACCCTATTCCGTGCCATGATAAAACAACACTGATATGAGAATTATGTAGTAATAGGATTGCATGTGCACATTGGGTAAAACTTAAAATCCACAAAAGAGATTTCATAAAAAAAAATTGTTATTATATATATGCCATGCTATCGTATTGCTAAATAATTGCTCAATCAGGTTTGTAAGAAATGGCCAACTCACCAGATCACCAAGAAGAAGAAATTCCCACCCAAGACCCAGAAATAAACCCAGAAACCACTTTTATGAGCAGACTTGCTCAGCTTTTGCAACAACCTGTGGCCCCAAAAGTTGGAAATTTCAAGCATTTTCAATCTGTTCATCCTCCAGAGTTCTTAGGTTTGCCAGATCAGATTAAAGCACAGTCGTGGTTGAGAGAGATGGAAAAAGCCTTTGAGCTAGCCGAAGTTAAGGACGATAAGAAAGCTCAGTACGCAAGTTATTATTTGAGGGATGAAGCAAGTTTCTGGTGGGAGTCTTCTAAGACGTTGTTGGAAGGCAAAGACTTATCTTGGGAGAAGTTCACTGAGATGTTTCTGGAAAAATATTTGCCAAGTTATATGCAAGATCAGTTGGAGATGAAATTTTTTGATCTTAGACAGGAGGAAATGTCGGTAGCAGAATATGAGGTGAAGTTTTCGGAATTGGCAAGGTTCGTGCCAGAGTACGTGAATACTGAAGCAAAGAAGACTAAGAGGTTCCAGTAGGGACTTAAGTCGTGGATTAGGAGTCAAATAGTAATGTTGGAGATCAAGAACTATGCTGCTTTGGTTCAGAAGGCAATGATAGTGGAAGGTGAGCGGAAAGCTGCTCGAAGAGAAAATGAAGGAAGAAAGAGGAAGTTTGAAAGCTCTGAGCAAGAGCAAGGAAGTTTAAAGTTCAGAGGAAAGTTTGGAAAGAATGGTGGAGGTCAGAACAAAAAGTTTCAGAAGTTTAGACCCGAGAGTGGAGCTCAGAAGAACCTTTTCCAGAAAGCTGGACAACCGGGAAAGGATAGCAGACCCCAGATGCAAGAATGCAGGAACTGTGGAAAGAGACACCCGGGGAGGTGTAATAAGCTGGATATAACATGTTTTAAGTGCAACCAGAAGGGGCATTATTCTTCAGAATGTTCAAATGAAGTAAGGAAGCCTGATTTGGCTTGTTTCAAGTGTGGCAAGGTAGGCCATATGACTAGAAATTGCAAGGAGTCTGTGCAGAAGGCTAATGTTCTCAGAATTGTTGGACCGCCGTCTCTCCCAGCACCATCAGCTCAACCCAGAGCTAGGACCTTTAACATGTCAATGAAAGATGCGGTACAAGATGTGGATGTGGTAGCAGGTATGCTTGTTATAAACTCAGTAGAAGTAAAAGTTTTGATGGATTCTGGAGCAACCAGATCTTTTATTTCTGAAAGCATTCTTGATAAGTTAAATTGTGTTGCGTACCCTCTAGAGCCGAAGTTGATTATAGAGGTAGCAAATCAAGAGAAAGTTGTTATTAATAAGATTTGTCCCGATTGTGATGTGTCTATAGAAGGTCGGCACTTTTCTGCTGACTTAATTCCTTTTAAGTTAGGAGAATTTGAGGTTATTCTAGGAATGGATTGGTTGTCAAATCATGAGGCGCAAATAGAGTGTAAAAGTAAGAAAGTGAAGTTAAGAACCAAGGATGGTGAGGAAGTGATATTTAAAGGAAGGAGGCAAGAAAAGAAATTTCTAACGGTTATTGAGGCGAGAAGATTAATGCGTCAAGGATGCGAGCTTTATTTGGCTCATGTCGTGGACGTGGAGAAAGAATTTGTAAGGATCGACGATATTCCGGTATTAAGAGATTTTCCGGACGTGTTTCCTGATGAATTGCCGGGACTACCTCCAGACAGAGAGATCGAGTTTACGATTGAATTGGCTCCTGGTACGGAACTAGTGTCGAAATCTCCCTATCGCATGGCGCCGGTTGAAATGAAGGAATTGGCAGCTCAGTTGCAAGAGTTGTTGGACAAAGGAGTAATCCGACCGAGTGCATCCCCGTGGGGCGCACCGGTGATGTTTGTAAAGAAGAAGGATGGAAGTATGCGATTGTGTATCGATTACCGTGAACTGAATAAGTTGACAATCAAGAATAAGTACCCTCTATCGCGGATCGATGACTTGTTTGACCAATTGAAAGGAGCTTCGTGTTTCTCAAAGATTGATTTAAGATCTGGGTATCATCAATTAAAGATCAAAGCGGAAGATATACCCAAGACAGCGTTCCGAACAAGATATAGACATTATGAGTTTTTGGTGATGGCATTTGGCTTGACGAATGCGCCAGCTGTATTTATGGATCTTATGAACAGAGTGTTCAAGCAGTATTTGGACAAGTTCGTGATTGTGTTTATTGACGATATACTTATTTATTCCAAGATGGAAGAAGATCATAAGGAGCATTTGAGGATTTCCTTGGAAATTCTGTGAAAAGAGAAGCTGTATGCAAAGTTTTCAAAGTGTGAATTTTGGCTAAAAGAAGTGCGATTTCTTGGTCATGTAGTTAATAAAGAAGCAATTAAAGTGGATCTAGCCAAGATAGAAGCTGTAATGAATTGGGAAAGACCCAAGACTCCGACGAAAGTCAGAAGTTTTCTGGGATTAGCCGGATACTATAGAAGATTTGTGCAAGATTTCTCAAAGATTGCCGTTCCATTGACAAAATTGACAAGAAAGAATGAGAAGTTCATTTGGACAGAAAAGTGTGAGGAAAGTTTTCAAGAATTAAAGAAGAGGTTGGTAACCGCCCCTGTGTTGGTATTACCAGATGATAAAGGTGAATTTGTGATATTCAGTGATGCTTCCTATAAAGGACTTGGATGTGTGTTAATGCAACACGGGAAGGTAATAGCATACGCGTCAAGGCAACTCAAACCGCATGAGCAAAAGTATCCAACGCACGATTTGGAATTGGCAGCAATTGTATTTGCCCTTAAGATTTGGAGGCATTATTTGTACGGGGAAAAGTGCAAGATTTATACGGACCATAAGAGCTTAAAGTATATCTTTACTCAGAAAGAACTGAATATGCGACAAAGAAGGTGGTTGGAATTAATCAAAGATTATGATTGTGCGATAAACTATCATCCTGGAAAGGCAAATGTGGTAGCTGATGCTTTAAGTTGAAAGGAAAAGTTGAATATGTTAACATCATCAGAAGAATTAATCAAGGACTTTGAAAAGATGGAAATAGTGGTGCAGACTCCAGAATGTGGAGGTGAAGCCATTTATGCAATACGGTTTCAACCTGAAATTTTGGAAAAAGATTAGATTCTGTCAAGAGCAGGTGATGAATCGCGAAAGGAATAAGTTGACGGGAGAAGAAATTAAAGCTCAAAAGGATGGAAAAGGGTTATACCGTGTTAACTCACGTATTTGGATACCTGATGTTGTGGAACTAAAGCACGAGATTTTGCAAGAAGCGCATAACTCGAGATTTTCAATTCACCCTGGAAGTACAAAGATGTACCAGGATTTGAAAGAAAATTTTTGGTGGCCAAACATGAAAAAGGAAATTGCGGAATGGATAAGCAAATGTTACACGTGCCAAAGAGTTAAAGCGGAACATCAAAGGCCAAGTGGATTGCTTCAGCCACTGGACATACCTGAATGGAAATGGGAACATATCGTAATGGATTTCGTGGTAGGATTACCTAAAACCAAGTCTAATCATGATGCAATTTGGGTGGTAATTGATCGATTGACAAAGTCAGCACATTTCTTGCCAATAAATGAAAGGTTTTCATTAGAGAAGCTGGTCAAATTGTATATGGATGAAATCGTGATGCGTCATGGAGTTCCTGTATCTATCATGTCTGATAGAGATCCAAGGTTTAATTCGAGATTTTGGCGACAATTCCACGATCATTTGGGAACGAAATTGAAAATGAGTACGGCATATCATCCGCAGACAGACGGACAAAGTGAAAGGACAATTCAGACAATTGAGGATATGTTGCGAACCTGCGCAATAGATTTCAAAGGAAATTGGGATGATCATTTGCCCTTAATTGAGTTTTCCTATAACAACAGTTATCACGCAAGTATTGGCGTTGCCGCCGCAAATACAACATCTGCACAATGTATTTCATGTATCTCTTCTGAAAAAGTATAATGTTGATGCGAGCCATGTGATCGAGTTGGAACCAGTAGAAATCCAACCAGATTTGTCCTATGTGGAACAACCAGTGCGAATTTTGGATCAAAAAGAAAGGACGCTTAGAAATAAAGTTGTACCTCTAGTTAGAGTGTTGTGGAGAAATCCACTAGTCGAGGAATCGACTTGGGAATTAGAAAGCGAAATGAAAGAAAAGTATCCCCATCTATTTGCTTAGATTAGATTCTGGGGACAGAATCCTTTTAAGGAGGGTAGATTGTAACGACCGAGAATTTTGCGTCATAATTAAGAAAGTAAAGTATGTGATTAAGTGATGATTATTCGTCTTATCTGTATACTAGAGTTAAGGAGCGTGGATAAAAACGTTCCAATTTAAAGAGTCAGCTTAGAAGTTAAGCTGTGTTGTCGGGCCGTTAGGTAGAACGGAACCCGTCCCATTAAAGAGTTAAAGAATATATAAAAGGGGAATTATGTGTGATTGAATGAAATGAATGTGTCAGTAAAGTGTTCTGTCCTAAGTGACGTGTCGGTCAATAATGATAATGAGAAGCGTAATCGAAACGCTGAGCGTCGGGATGAACGTGACCCGGTACGCGTAAAAGAGGATAAAGATTAAAGAGGGATATATTCTATGATCAGACCTGAGTCGTTATGTGACTATATGCGTGTGATTGCTTGACTGTGTGCATGATTATATGTTCTGTGTCAATTTTTGGGAATTTTAAAGGAATTATGTGATTTAAGTAAAGGTTTAATTAACCTTCGTGCATTTTTATAAAATCATCTGAGATGGATAAAAACATGGGATTTGTTCTGTTATCTTCGTAGAGGTCTTAGAGACTTTTTAAAAATGATAAGTGAATTTAATTGTTGATCTTTGCATTTTTAAATCGATTTTATGTGGAAAAGGTATTTATTAAGGCGAGTTTGCGAAATTCATATAAAATCAACCGCTCGCTCAAATTCTTATTATGAGTAATGGATAAAAAGCTAATTTCGAGGCCTACGCGCTAAAAATGTCATTTTCAATAATTCTTGACTTTCCGAGAGAGAAGTATTTTTATTTTGAATTTCATTGTAATTAAGTAAAAAGAGAAAGAAAATGCAAACTAAAAAGGGAGTTATTAGATTACTATTTTGCCCTTAATCTTGGTGGAGTATAAATATTCCCTTCCTTCCTCATTTTCTTCTTCTTGCCGAACACTCACTCTTTTCTCTCTTCTTTTTCTCTTCTCTCTCTCTCGAACACTCTCTCTCACTCTCTCTCTCGGCTTTCTTCAATCTCTCTCGGTATACCTCTCTTTTCTTTGATCAAACACACCAATCATCCCTAATTCTTTTTGCTAAGCACTTATATATGGTTAGAAGTGTGTGCATGTGTGTGATTAGGCTTGCATGCCGGTGTGTGTGTGTTGTGTGTGTTCGGTGTGCGTGTACACCCGAGAACCCCATGGTTCTTCTTGATTGTTGATTGTTGTCATCTTGTTAAGCTTGATTCCTTGCATAATGAATGCTAGAATGAAGTGCATGTTAGTTTATCTTGCGTAATTGATGAAATCGGGGATTTCGTGGTTGGACACCCTCGAATGAGGGCACCACCGTGAAGCCACCACCACCGGTGATGAACTCCGGTGAACCGGTGGTGAGTTGTGATGTGAAAACTGAACTCTACACAAAGTACACTTTAATTTTAGTAGATGCATGTGGTGTTTTTCTATATAACCGAATGGCTTTATGTTCTTAAAGTGATAAAGTTGGTTTTTGACCATGAAATCAATAGTGGATAGTTGTTAATAAAAAAAGTTGTAATTTATAAACTTGAAATGATGCATGCATGTTATGATTTCTTGAAAATTTGGAAAAAGGGTTTTTGGCTTCTTTGATAAAAATCGAGTGGGTGTTTGATTAAATGATTCCTTTGATTATAAATGAATGTGTGCATATGATTGTGCTTAGAAAAATCAAAAAAATTGAGGTTGCATGCGAATCTTTGCTTCGGGTTTTGTGGACTTTTGCTTCGGCTTTTTTTAATAAAGAAGAGGGAATCGGTTTTTGCGGGTTAATCTTGTTGAATACTAAGTTTATGTGGCTTAAACATGATTGCATGTTAGTTTTAAAAAGGATCAAGATGTGCATGTCCTTATTTGGTTCTTGGATTGTGAATTTTGAATTTTTGCCGAATGGAAAATGGGTTTAGAAGAGATTGATTTGTGATTAAGTGAATGCATGCATGTTGTTTGAATAATTTGATTAAGGTTGAGTCATTAGGTGATGTTTGGCTTTGTGCTTCGGAAATCTTGATGAAAAGTAGATTAATGACTAAGTTAAGGCTTAAAACAAGTTGAAAATGTGATATAAGACTTTGCATGTCAAGATTGATCTTTGCATGTGTGTTTTCTTGATAAACCCGAATGGGTCTTAGGCTTAAAAAGAGAATTGAGTTGATTTTTGCTAAAAATCTTAGTGACTAATGAGAACTTGATTGTATGACCATGATTGAGTGGTGGTTGTGTTCGAAATTTGTTAATAAAAAAATGGTGCTAGTTTAAATGGGGAGTCATGCTAGAACTAAAGTTGTATGATGTGATTTTTGAGAAATTTGATTGTATATGTATGATTATGGTTCGGATTTTTATGATTAAAAGAAAGGAGAGTGGTTCTTTAAGGGTTGTTGAATGAGATACGTGTTTATGTGAATTAAAATGAGTATTTGACTGATTTTATGGTGGGTATTTGCAATAAGGCCGAATAGGCCATAAGAAATAAAGGTCAAAACTTGATTTTGGTAATTGAAAGAATGATTGAGTGTTATATGTGAAAATCTATGATCTTGCTTGATTGGATTGTTATTTTGGTTCAAATTAAGGAATAAAAGAAAAGGGAATTAAGTTGATTGATATAAGTGATGGTTATGAACGTAAATGTTTGGTTATAAATAGGGTCTAGTACTCGTAAAAGAGTCATGTTAGTGTGATTTGAGAAATAGCCTAGGTCAAGAGAGTACGCTTTGATTCTAGGTATATAAGGATATAAAAACTTCGAGAAAGAATTGTGCTATGTGCTATGTGCTGTGTGCTTATTTGTATAAGCTATACTCGTATAGTTCGAGTCAAGAATATAATCGAGTTATCATATAGAGTGATCGTTCCGGGAACGAGAGTTGGGAATCTAATTAAGATTTTAGTTTTTATTGTAGATTCGGAGCGTGAGGGAATTCGGGCTAGGAAAGGGAAAAGTATACTAGGTGGCAGTAGTTCAACCTTCAGGAAAGCAATTTCAGGCAAGTAACTCTGATTACTTGTATAAATGATTGTAAAGGAAATGTTGTTCATACCATGTAGAGTATTGAACTGTTAAAATATAAAACCCTTGCTTTATGAAACCCTGATATTGATTTGAAGTACCCTTTGTTCTTGATAACCTGTTATTGATAATCCTATTGATTTCACCCGTTGATAATATGCCTTTCTGTTTAAGTTTCCTATAATGCCATGAATCATATTGAACCTTTAAATTATCTTGGATAACTCTGTTAATGATACCCTGTTTCTCTTGATCGCCCTAATGATCCCTAAGTTATTTCTGATCCTTCAAATTTAGTGCCTTGTTATCCTTGATACAGAATTCTTGAGAATTGTTCTTTGCGTATCTTTGATTCACTCCCTGAACTTTGTTTCTTTAAAATCTAAATTAAGAATGAGTTTCGACTTGAAAGAGTCCAAATGATTTCAAAGGCTTGGTAATGATAAAATGAATTGTAGAAAACCTATTGTTTTCCAACTCAAGGTTTTCCAAATGAATTCCTGATGGATTGGATTGAGACGTAAGAGGCTAGTGGGACTAGTCCAGTCATGGTAAGAGGCTAGTGGGACTAGTCCAATTTAAGGCTGAAATTATGCCGAATGGTACCTTAAAGACCGGAATGGAGGTCGATACGGGTTGATCACCTGTATATAATGAAATGGAAAGATAAGTGATCCAATCAAGGGTTCTAAATGATTATTTAAAAAGGGAACTGAAACTTTTATTCAGTAAATTGATTTTTGGAAATGAAAATGGTTTATACTGTTTTGAAAAGAGTTGATTATGTTATTGTGGAGCTTAAAGCTCAGAACCCTAATTCCTGAAATTGTTGATCATATGAATGATTCTATATCTTGAAATACTGTTGCTTTCCTCTATTGAAAGATCTATTTTGATCCTATAATGAATTGTGATGAATGTCGGCTTTCGTCATGTTTCGAGCTTTGCTTCTTGAAAACCCAACTATTCTTCGGATACCCTTTCCTTATCTCAAAGAAAACAAAAATAAATATATGGAAATCTGCCACCTAGATTAGCTAAAATAGAATGCCCTAGTTTGTTCAAAGTATATTGAGAATTGATATTGTAGAACTGCTATATAGTTACTTGCTGAGTTTTCTACTCACTTGTTTTGTCTTAATCTAACCATGGCAGTTAAGCAAGAAGATGGCCAGGCTTAGGCGCACTGCTCGTAAGAGCGTACCTGGTGGTCCCTACCATGTTGAGGGCTTCCAGTTGCCAGAGCAGGTAGTACAGGTTATGAGTGAGCTCGCGCCTAGTAAGAGGTGTTTAAAGATACAATGGGTTATCTGTCGGTTCCCAGCCAGAATCGATACTGATTATTTAATAATATTTTGGGTTTGTAAGTTATATTCTGTGATTGGTAGTTGTAATATTGTCTCATACTTTATCCTGTTGATCCTGTTAGTAGTTAATCAGGGTTTATGCATATTTAATTAGTAGATTAGAGGTGTGTGAGTCCTCATTTCCTAACCCCGAGATTGAGGTCGTCACAATTCCAGCAAATTATGCTCCTAAAGATTCTTCAAAATACACTGAGCCTGAGAAAGAAAAAGTCTCTCTAGATAGTGGATTGCAGCCGATCTTGATAGAGTCACTTGACAATGTAATGTACAATAACATGGTGAACTGTGACACAGCCAAACAGATCTGGGAGAAAATAGAGATATTATGTGAAGGAACAAAGGAAGTTAGGTCAAACCAAAGAAGTATTCTGGTTTCTCAGTATTAAGGGTTTATGGCTAAACCAAAAGAAGGAATTACTCAAGTTTTTGAAAGGTTCAACAAACTGATAAATAACTTGCAGCTACATGATAAATATTATGAAGCTGAGGAGGTTAACCTAAAGTTTTTGCTAGCTCTTCTTGACCATCTTGAACAAAAAATATCAGCCATAAGAGAAGGAAGAGATTTAAGCAGAATGACTTTGGAAGTTCTATATAGAATATTGAAAACCTATGAACTTGAGATTCTGTAAAGAAAGTCATTTAAAGCACATCATGGACATGTTTTTGATAGTTCAAGTGCTTTAATTGTAAATGACATAGAAGAAAGTGAAGATGAGCAAGATGATCAAGTTCCAGTTGTTTAAGCTATGGAACAAAAGAATAAAGGACCTCAGAAGCAAGTTGTACTGGAGCTAGAGGAAGATGAATATTACACCTTAGATGAGCATGATGAAATGGACCAATCCATGGCTTACTTGGCAAGGAAATTCTCCAACATAATAGTCAAGAAGCCAAGGTTCTTGAAGTTCAAGGAATAGTCTTCCAACAACAATAATCGGAAACAAAAGACTTAGTACAATTCAGTTAGCAAAGGTGGCTACAAAACAGGATTTGTGGATGGATCAAAGATAAGGTGCTTCAACTGTGATGAGTTGGGTCACTTTTCTACTGAATACAGAAAGCCTAAAAAGGTGAATAAAGATAAGGCATATCTTGAACTGGAAGCAAAGTATGAAGCTCTCTTGATGAAGTAGTCGGGAAAAGCTTATATTGCAGAAGGAAGGAGTTGGGATGATATTGATGATGATGAGGATGAAGAAGTTGGAAACTATGCACTAATGGCTTTTGAGCATGGAGAAGCATCCACTTCAAAATCAAAGGTACCAATTATAACCACCATTGATTTAAATGTTAGTCAATATAAGGAGACTGTGGAAAAGATAAGTGTGGAGATGTTTCATATACACACAAGCTTAGTAGCAGCTACTGAAGAAGTTAGCAGGTTAAAAAATGCTAAGGAGAAGCTTGAGAGTGCGAAGCAAAAGATGGATCTACTGCTTGCGGAGCTTGAGTCAGTCAAGCAAGAAAATGAATACTTGAAAAACAAGTTGAAGTATGCCAATGAGATTGAAGCTGTGTTAAGACAAGATTGAAAAGAATGAGGTAAAACTGAAGTCACTCAGGAATGCATTAGATTTGTTTGGTCAATACCATGAGAGGTTCAAATTATGTGCTAACATAGAAATTGGTCTTGACTATGATGCTTTGAATAGAAACAAGAAAGATGTTGGTGGTAAAGGAAAAGCAACAGAAAATGAAGATGTCCCAGCCATGCTGAGAAAGGTTGGTGCACCAATGTTCAAAGCATGTGAAATAGATTTCAATGAAGAGGAGTTAATCATAAAGCAAGAAATTGCTGATAAAAATAGTGAGAAACAAAATGAAGAAATAACTCCAATTCTCAAAACTGAGAAGAAGCTCATGGGCAACCAAGACTCCAAGACACCTGTCAAGGAAGTAAAAATTGAAGATGCAAGAAAGAAAATGAAGAATAAAAACGGGAAAATTGGGATAAACAAGAGCAACAACTTTGCCTATATTGCAGATGCTCCGAGAAAATAATGTCAAAGGTGTGGCTCTATGAATCATCTAACTCACCTTTGTAAAAAGGTTGTTAGTAAGCCAGAAGTTGGAGCATGTAAATACAATGAGGCAAAAACTGAAGACCCCTATTCATTTGGTGATAAATTTGACGGCATATCTTGCAACATGAAAGTAATGACAAGTTGCCATAAACTGAGAATTGATCTTAAGGAAATCAATATTGAGTCCTTAATTAAAAAGGAAAATGCACATCACTCAATGAACTATATTCTTTCCGAATCATCAAATTTTACCTCTATCAAATCTGTTAACAAGAGAATAGTACCCAACACTGCTTGGGATGCTTAACACACCTAAAACTCATTGTGTGCAGGGAAAAGGAAAGAAAGTCATATGGATCATAGATAGTGGATGCTCAAGACATATAACAGGTGATATGGCCCTGATATCACAGTTTGGGGAGAAGGCTGGCCCATTCGTGACTTTTGGAGACAACAACAAAGGTTTCACAATGGGATATGGCAAATTGATTTCTGGAAATGTTTTTATTCAAGATGTAGCAATGGTAGCTGGTCTTGAAGTGAATCTTCTCAGTGTCATCCAATTTGCAGACAAAGGTTTCAAGGTTTTATTTAACAAAGAAGAATGCACTTTTATTAGCAAGAAAACTGGTGAAGTTGCTCTGAAAGGAGCAAGGAAAGGAAGCTTGATTGTTGCAGACTTGGCAGCAAATGAGGATTGAATTTGTGCTTCTACACCAAGGCATCTGTTGAGCAAAGCAAACTATGGCATAAGAAGTTGTCTCATTTAAATTTCAAAGCAATTAACACTCTAGTTAAAAAGGAGCTTGTGAGAGACATGCCTAATCTGAAATTTTCTCAAAATGAAGTCTGTGATGCTTGTCAAAAAGGAAAAAGGAAAATATCAAGTCACAAAAGTAAAACTGTGAATTCTATAAGTGCACCTTTGCAGCTTATTCACATGGACTTATTTGGACCAGTTATTGTCCAGTCAATTTCAAGAAAAAGATATGCACTTATGATGGTGGATGACTACTCAAGATATACATGGGTAGAATTTATGCACTCTAAAGATGAAACTACACACATCATAATTGAACACATCAAGAAGATTAAGAAACAGGCTGAAGATCAAACTTGTGTGAAAAGATTAAGGAGTGACATTGTAACAGAATTCAGAAATGCAACCTTAACTGAATTCTGCAAAGACAAAGGCATTGTTCAAGAATTCTCAGCAGTAGAACACCTCAACAAAATGGAGTAGTTGAGAGGAAAAATAGAACATTGGTGGAAGCTACTAGAACAATGCTACAAGATGCAAAGTTGCCAACTAGTTTTTGGGAAGAAGCTGTGAACACTGCATGCTATACTCAAAACATATATCTCATTAACAAGAATCTTGGAAAATCACCCTACTCAATCTTATCCAAAGAGAAAGCCTATTGTGAAGCATCTTCATGTGTTTGGAAGCAAGTGCTATGTGTTAAAGGACAACTCTGAATATGTGGGAAAATTTGACTCTAAAGTTTTTGAGGCAATTTTTCTGGGATATTCATTGAAGAGAACTACATATAAAGTCTATGTGACTGAACAAAAGAAAATTATGGAAAGCACAGATGTCACTTTTGATGATTACAAGTGCCCAGGCTTGGAATGCCTTGATGAAAATGAAGCTGAATCCCTAAAGTTTGAAAACCTCAACATTAATAGTGATTCTGATGATGAAGCTGAAGTCAATGCAAATCATAAAACAAATAAAGAGTCAAATGAACAACTGAATCATGAGAATGAAAGCTCATCTCATGAACCTGAATTTGATAGAACAAACTCAGGGGGAGAAATAGATGAAAGTTCTGCAAGTCATGCCAATGTTGAAGAAAACACAAAAAACTCTAGTCAACAAACTCATACCAGAAAGTGGGATAAAAGTCACACTAGAGAAACAATAATTTGTGATCCAAATGCTGGAGTGAGGACTAGAAGTGCAACTGCAAATGAATGTTTACATGCATGTTTTCTTTCACAAATTGAACCAAAGAAAACTGAAGAAGCTCTACTTGATCCTGATTGGATATCTGCTATGCAAGAAGAGCTAAATCAGTTTGAGCGAAACAAAGTTTGGCAGTTGGTTCCTACACCAAAGAACAGAAGTATAATTGGAACAAAATGGGTGTACAGGAACAAGATGCATGAAATTGGAATTGTCACCAGGAACAAGGCAAGGTTGGTTGCAAAAGGCTACTCACAAGAGGAATGAATTAACTATGATGAAACTTTTGCTCTAGTTGCAAGACTTGAAGCAATAAGGATTTTTCTTGCATTTGCTGCTCATTCGAATTTCAAAGTATATCAAATGAATGTCAAAAGTGCCTTCCTAAATGGTGAGCTGGAAGAAGAAGTTTATGCGCAACAACCACCTGGCTCTGAAGATCCATAATTTCCAAACTTTGTATACAAGTTGCTCAAGGCTCTCTATGGACTAAAACAAGAACCTAGAGCCTGGTATGACACACTGTCAGATTTTCTACTTAAACATGGATTTACTAGAGGAACAATAGACAAGACACTCTTCTATAAGCTGCATGGTGGTGATATGATCCTAGTTCGGTTTATGTGGATGATATCATTTTTGGTTCTACCAATGAAAAGGTTTGTCAAAGATTCTCTAAGCTTATGCAAAGTGAATATGAAATGAGTATGATGGGGGAACTAAGTTATTTTCTTGGACTTCAAGTCAGTAAAAGAAGTGATGAAATCTTCATCAGCCAAACTAAGTATGTCAAAGATTTATTGAAAAAGTTTGGTAAGATTGATTGTTCACCTGCATCTACACCTATATCTACAGCTAAAATGTTGGATGAAGATAAAAAGGGCAAGAGCGCAAATATTTCAAGTTATAGGGGAATGATTGGATCATTGCTTTACTTAACTGCAAGTAGACCAGACATCATGTTTGCAACATGTTTGTGTGCAAGATTTCAAGCCAATCCAAAAGAATAACATTTGATGGCTGTAAAGAGGATTTGCAGATACATGAAAGGGACTCCAAACTTGGGATTATGGTATCCTAAGGGAACTGGTTTTGAAGTTGTTGGTTACACAGATGCAGATTTTGCTGGATTCGTACCAACATATATGGTTCGCAGCAGCTTACACACTAGGTGTTCATTTGCCTTGGAAAGAAAACCCTCTAGCTGTGTCATATACACTTCCTTCTCAAGTTCCCCATTGAGGAAGGCCGTTTTCACGTCCATTTACCAGATCTCATAGTCGTAGTAAGCAGCAATCGCAAGCAAAATCCGAATTGATTTTAACAGGGCTACAGGCGAAAAAGTTTCATCAAAGTCAATCCATTGCCTTTGTTTGAATCCTTTTGCCACGAGCCTGGCCTTATAGGTCTCTACCTGGCCATCTACTCCAATCTTTCTTTTGTATACCCACTTGCACCCAATAGGCTTAACACCTTTAGGCACCTCAACCAGAGTCCATACTTGGTTGGTGTACATAGATTCCATTTCGGATTTCATGGCACTATGCCATTTCTCTGAGTCAACACTACTCATAGCCTCATTATAGGTCACAAGGTCGTCATCATCAATGATTGACAACTCATTTTCATTCTCAATGACAAGGCCATAATACCTCTCAGGTTGGCGAGACACTCTCCCTGACCTACGAATGGGATGTTCCACAGAAGGTTATTCAGTCTGTACAGGTGTTTCCACTTGATCCGTAGTAGTTTGTGCTTCTTGAACTTCATCAAGTTCAATTTTGCTCCCACTGTTTCCTTCAAGGATAAACTGCTTTTCCAAGAAGGTAGCATATCTGGAGACAAACACCCGATGATCAGTGTAAAAGTAATACCCTAAAGTCTCGTTAGGATATCCCACAAGATTACATTTTACGGATCGAGATTCCAGCTTATCTGGGTTAACTTTCTTGACATAAGCTGGACATCCCTAAATCTTAACGGGTTTAAGACTCGGTTTCCTTTCTTTCCATATCTCATATAGAGTTTGAGGAACAGATTTGGAAGGCACCTTATTCAGTAAATATGCTGATCTTTCCAATACATAACCCCATAGGAATACTGGAAGATTCGCATAGCTCATCATGGATCGAACCATGTCTAACAAAGTTCGATTTCTCCTTTCAGATACCCCATTCAACTATGGAGTATATGGAGGAGTCCACTGGGAGACTATACCATTTTCTTTGAGATAAGCTAGAAACTCTCCATTCAAGTATTCACCACCTCGATCTGATCAAAGAGTTATAATACTATGTTTGGTTTGTTTCTCCACTTCATACTTATATTCTTTGAACTTTTCAAAGGCTTCAGACTTGTGTTTTATCAAATACACATATCTGAATCTAGATCAATCATCTATGAAAGCAATGAAGTATGAAAATCCACCCATGGCTTGCGTAGACATTGGTCCACATACATCTGTGTGTACCAATCCTAGCATATCTGCAGCCCTCTCTCCATGTCCACTAAATGGAGATTTGGTCATTTTACCCAATAGACAAGACTCACATGTAGGATATGATTCAAAATCAAAGGGGTCAAGTAACCCTTCCTTATGCAATGTCCGCAATCTATTTTCACTAATATGACCAAGTCTGCAGTGCCACAAGAAAGTGAGATTTTCATCATCCATTTTTCTTTTATTAGTATGTTCAATTTGTAGTAAATTATGCTCTACGTCACATACATACAGACCATTGTTTAAAATACCACTTCCATAAAGAACGTTATCTCTAAGAATTGAACATTTATTATTCTGAATAACAAACAAAAATCCATCCAAATCTAACATGGAATAGAAATAATATTCCTTACAATCGAGGGAACAAAATAATAATTATTTAGAAAAATAGTCTTGCCCGTAGGCATATGTAAATAAAATGATCCTACAGCTTCAGCAACAACTCTTGCTCCATTTCCCATCCGTAGAATCACCTCCTCTTCTTCAAGAGTCCTACTTCTCCTTAGTCCCTGCAACGAATTGCAAATATGAGAACCACAGGCGGTATCTAATACCCAAGTAGAAATTTGACTTAGTGACATATTAACTTCGATCATGAACATACCTGAATCAGAAGCGGTTGTCTCACTACCCTTCTTCTTCTTCTTCAATTCTGCAAGGTAAACCTTGCAGTTCCTCTTCCAGTGGCCCACCTTGTTACAATGAGAGCAAACAGTTTTGCTCTTGGGGTCTTCAGCTTTTGGTGGAACCGGATTTTTCTCACCTACTTTCTTCTTCTTGGAAGGGTTCGTCTTCCTTTTCTTAGGATTGGAACCTTCACCAATTAGAAGAACAGAACTCTTCTTAGGGGGAAAATTTGATTCTGCAGTCTTCAACATGTTGTGGAGTTCAGGCAGGCTGACATCCAGCTTATTCATGTGAAAGTTCACAACAAACTGCGAGAACAAATTCGAAAGTGATTGCAAGACCAAGTCTTGGCTCAGCTCCCCATCCATGGCAAAACCAAGTTGTCCAAGATGTTCAATCAAATTGATCATCTTAAGTACATGGTCATTCACAGATGATCCCTCAGACATCCTACAACTGAACAACTCCTTCGATATCTCATATCGAGCTGTCCTCCCTGCCACATCATACAACTCTTGTAGATGCATAAGGATAGTGTGAGCATCCATATGCTCATGTTGCTTCTGTAGCTCAATGTTCATGGAAGCTAGCATGATGCATTGAGCAACATTTGCATTATCTATCCACTTACGATACACAACATGTTCATCGTTATGTGCATCGCTAGCAGGTTCAGTAGGCTTAGGTGAGTCAAGCACATATTCCAGCTTCTCAACCCTGAGAACAATTCTCAAATTTTGAAGCCAGTCAGCAAAATTAGGACCAGTCAACTTGTGAGCATATAGTATTCTCCGGAGTGATAGTGCAGAAGACATAACGAATATAGTAAATCTGTAAATGATGAACACATAACAACACTTAGCAAATATTCAATTTTATTTCAAAACACTATATGAATCGGGTCTTTATTCATAAGTGGCTCCCACTAGTTTATCTAATTTATACAACCCCTAAGTGAAAATTAAGCATTCATAATGCTAGTGGGAATAGGGATCCTACATTCCATCACACAACCTCGGCTGTAGCACGAAATGTCATGTAATGTTCAATAGGCAAATAACTCTTGTCAATTACATCTTATGTTATTCCCTAATAAAACTTTAGCCTCTTGAATAATTGAGTCACGGCTGTAGCACGACAAACTTAATATTCTAAGTCAAATCTAACCCAACATTTCATACAATTGAATCAGTCTCCAACGGCCCACGGCTGTAGCACATAACGACCTTTAGATTCTAATTCAATGTACACATCTTTATGTAATAGACAAGTATTTCTTATTTCGAAATCAAAGCCCTCGGCTGTAGCACGAAACGATAATGATTTAAAAATAAGAACTACTTTCTACCATGTTGGAAGGCTTTGACTGACACAAGCCCGTTGTGTCATTGGCCAATTACTACTTGATATTATTTAATTTTAGAGGGATTATATTATGTTACAATCATAATCATATTATAAAGAGATTCTTTCTTTTAAATTAAATATTTCAAATAATCGATAATCAGATGATTCCCAGATCCGGGGGAGCATTGTCAAGAGGCGTCACTTAATACCCCTTTCTTATAGATAGAAATATGCTTTTGACAGAATCATCCTTCTCTCAATATTGAAAATTTATATTTAATTACGTGTTTCATAAACACAAGAATCTCATGATTGTATTCATAATATTATTGTTAAGGCAACAAACGATTCCTATTCTAGATTTTCTAGAGCTTGCCTTGTATTGATTTAAGTTCACCTAAATCTATCATCGCATGGTAAACGTAGGCATATATCTCATATATAAAATTAAATAAACTAGTAAATGTAAAGTGCAATAAAGTAAATGTGTTTGGTTATGGCCCCATCCTATGTGATCTTATCAAGCTCATGATAAAGATCAAGGTCAATCTAATATGGTGATGGAAATAAATACAACTACTTATTACATAAGTCTACTTCTTTGTATCACCTCTATTGGATAGCCTTCTTGAGTCTTCAATTACATTACATGATTGAAAGTAAAACTAATCTAATGAACTTACAAGAATAACTCAAGTTACATTCGAGATTTATTATTACAAAGATTGACGACATGCAAGTCGTATTTAAAACCAAAACCAAAACCATTACACTAAGGTCGAAAGACCATAACCATCCATCATTCTCATACAACACATAAAAGCATGTTAAAACACATAATCTGATTTTAACATATCATATTATCCATGATCTAATCATAAAAAAATATGACAAAAGTCAAAAAAATCAGAATCAAATCAGAAAAATAAGAATCACTGTTTACGGGCAGTAAATGACGTCAAACGCCTTACAAACGAGTCGTTGATAGTTTTAACTATCAGTTTTTTCAGACGCTCGTTTACCTATGGAATAGGGTATTCATTTGTGTAAATCGGACACCAGACCCAGATTTCAGCAAATCTGCAGCAGCCAATTCAGAATCCGTATCTAATTTGATTCTCATAATTAGAATAAACATAAATCATGTATATATTAGTATATATACAGATTACACAATCATCTTATAATTATACAACTCACATGAATATCATATATTCAAAACCATACATATATAAGCATATTATATCAACATCAAATTATGGCGAATCACGTACATGCTCATATATCGAAAACAGTTAAACACATAAACGAATTAAAAACTTTTCGCAAGTAGCTCTGATGCCATTGAAGGGTTTTTAGCACATAAACGTAACGAAAACGTAAATTTAAATCTTAAAAAAACTGAAACCCTCCGCAGGATCCATGCGAAAAATAATATTTAATTCGTAGTTCAGTATGTTTACCTTAAGAACTTGTACGTTAATGGAAAGATGGAGGTCTTTAATAGCGATCCAAGAATGATGAGCGGAGATCCCTAGCAGCTGCTCCTCAAGTGTGAAGCACTCCACCGGTATCCACCAAGAGATCAATGTAATTGAGGAGGAAGAGGTTGAGAGAATTAGTTGCCTCCCTCTATTTTTACTTTAGAATTAGGGTTTTTATTTGGGTTAAGGCAAATAGTGTTTATAATAGTATATTTATAGGCAAAATTTCCAGCTGAAAATTTTCCATAAAATATTATTATTATTAACCCTTTAATTGATTATTCTTATTAACCAATTAACTAATAATTAAAATACCTTTTAATCATTAATCCCTTTTCTAAACACTTTAGAAAAATAATTCTATCACTTGATTTAATTTCCAAAATTAAATTATTAATTAATAATATTAAGAACTTTTCTTAATTAATTTATAATTAATTAAATCTCATTTAATCAATTATTAAATTTTCTAATTAATTATTTATTTCACAAATAAATAATTATCAGCCATTATTAATTAATTCCTCCACCATTAAATCATTCTCTTTTATGGTGTGACCCTGTAGGTTCAATATTAAGCCGGTAGCAGAAATAAATAATAATAAAACTATTTTATCATTATTTATATAAATTCTCTAATTCATTAAATATGATTAATTAATTAATCATATTTATTCTACATCGTGAGGGATACTTCTCAGCATATCGCGACTATCCAGATAATACGAATTCACTGCTTAGAATACCAAGAACCCATTCAGTGAATAGTTACCGTACAATCAATTCCTTCAACCCTGCAATGTCACGATTAAATACAAGGCATGTAACTTGTGTCAAGCCTATCTTATTTAATCATATGCTTTCCCATTCACTATGCTTAGTTCTAATTAATGTAAATTAGAAACTCCTTTATAATTTCATTCACTATGGTCAGAGATTCCTGAACTAGCATAAGTGGATCAGCATTGAACATTCTCTTCCTTCACTGGAAGGGGTAGATCCTTTATTGATCATACACTATCTTCATGTACAAATTCCTACACCCAGTAGAACCCTTATTATTGTCCTGAGAGACTAAGAACTAAACCAAAGTATAGTTCAGTGTACACAAGATGACTATGATGACCTCAAGTCTAAGGATACTTGTACAACTATCACTATGTGAACATCTGCTAACACGTGAGCGAACTCCATCAGTTGTTCAACTGTGTGAGTCATGTTCAGTGAACTTATTCTATAATAAGCACCTACATACTAGCTATAGTGTCACCACACAAATGTCTATGAGAACATACATCCTTCATAATGAAGCAAGCATAGTATGTACCGATCTTTGCGGATTACTAATTACCAGTTAGTAATCCTACGACCAGGAAATATTTAAGTTCAGAGTTATCATCTTTTAGGTCTCATTTTTATGATCTCATCATAATCCATAAAAAGCTTTACTCTAAACTATGGTATATCTTATTTAAACACTTAAATAGATAAAGCCCGCAATAAAACCAAAACAAGTCTTTTATTAATATCAATGAAATCAAAACAGATTACATAAAAGTTATTCCTAAAT